>NC_070605.1:89649803-89952833 GCF_027172205.1 Podarcis raffonei | reverse complement strand
CCAATCGCATCAGTGGCCAATGATCAATTAGCCCGCCCCACAACTTTGGAGTGTCCTGGCGGCCCCCACCGCAACATGTGCTCCCCATGAAGGAGAACACGATTTGTCTGACTACATTACAGGAACATCTCCCTTGACAGCCATCCTAGAACTTGACTTTTTGCTGCACCTGACTACAAGTATGAGAACCCGACTCCTGTTTGCTGACCTCACTTTTGAGATCAGACCTTGACCATAGGACCCTGGATGTGGATTTGGTCTGCGTTTCACTCCCCTTGAACCTGAGCCCAGATACGTTCTACCTAGGGTAGACCTCCCAACCCCTTGCCCCACAGCAGGACATATTCCTTGAACAGCTGTTTGTGCATGTGTGTGTGTCCCCTTCACTAGCTTCAGCCATATCCATTGGGAAATCCAAGTTTCTTGACCCTTCTTTCCTCAATTTCAAGACCTCTTCAGCATTACTTTAACAGTAAACAACTGAAGGAGAAGAGTGCTGACCATCCCAATCACCCCTCCATCGTCCATCATAAAATTTGTCTTGGCACCGAGGCAGGAGTGTACGTACACCTCTCTTATATTTGGCAAGCTCTGAAAATACTGGGGGTTCGCATATGAGCTTGTTGCAGCATGTGCCGATTTACCAGTCAAGTACTATTTCATGATGTTGTTGCTTTGAGAAGATTCTGGCTGATAGTTTTGCTCCGCAGTTGATAGTGCGAGATCACATTAAATAGTCAAGTTGAGGAAGCAGGGGAGCTTGGAGGGTGAAACAAAGATACAATCTGCACTGTATATTTAAAGCAGCACTTTAAATTGTTCTGCCTTTCCCCAAAGATTTCTGAGAACCGCAGTTTGTTAAGGGTACTGGCAGCCCCCCCCCAATTTATGCAGGGGTTATGTCCCAAGGCACTGCACACATTAGTGAAATTGCGCAGAATTGAAACCCATTGGAAAAGCCTGCAAACACCCCATTTTGCCCCCACCCCACCCCGTTCCACCCTTTTAGTGAAATTTCAGTGTCATCTTTATGACATTTCTGAGTCACTTCCAGGTTCAGCATGAGGCACGTATACACAATCACGCACATATTGAAGGAGCGCAAATGGAGGATTGCCTGTACTAAGAGTTGTGAAGCGTCCCCTATTCCCTGTTCACGAAAAAGAGAGATTGTTGAACTCCCTTGGGAACTCTACTACTACAGTGAGAATTGGGCTCTCCTAACAGCGGGTGGCGCTGTGGGTTAAACCACAGAGCCTAGGACTTGCCGATCAGAAGGTCGGCGATTCGAATCCCTGCGACGGGGTGAGCTCCTGTTGCTCGGTCCCTGCTCCTGCCAACCTAGCATTTCGAAAGCATGTCAAAGTACAAGTAGATAAATCTGGCGGGAAGGTAAACTGTGTTTCTGTGCACTGCTTTGGTTCGCCAGAAGCGGCTTAGTCATGCTGGCCACATGACCCAGGAGCTGTACGCTGGCTCCCTCGGCCAACAAAGCGAGATGAGCGCCGCAACCCCAGAGTCGGCCACGACTGGACCTAATGGTCAGGAGTCCATTTACCTTTACCTAAAAGCTTTCAGAACCCTTAACAATTTATGTTTCCCAGGATTCTTTGGGGAAACATGGTTATTTGAAGTGGTATGATACTGCTTTAAATGTACACTGCAGAAGGGCCAAAGTGTGCTTTCAGGCTAAGTGTTTATTGTAGAATCAGTCTTCCATATGCATGCAAGCTTTTTGTAGTATCCACACGTCATAACTATCATCAAAATGGCAGCTCATACTTCCACCCCATTTAATCCAGATTTATTCCTTCTAGAGAAAATTTAAGAAGCACAAAACAAAAAACAAAAACTGTTGCTTGTGACCCTTTTCCAGTATCTCAACAATTCATTTAAAATATTAAACCTGTGTTTGGAAACACCCAGATATACAAGAATGTGATTTTTTTCCAGTCAAAAATGAGTAACTAAATGCCACCTATTTCTGTGAGTAAATCTTTTTGCATAAATAAACAGCATCTCTATATGAGCACAACATTGCACATTTGAAGGAATGTGTAATAAGAATTTCTCATTTCATGGTCAGTGTAAAGATGACCACATTTATAAGCCCTAACAAAAGCTGAGAAAGAATACTTGGGAAAAATCTTATTTCTTTTTGAGGGTAGAGAGAAGATGACACAAAAATGAAAATATAGTTTCTCTGGTTCTCTTGGTGATGCGCCTGAACTTGACAACCTCTTGGTTTTTGAAATGATCAAAATATTAAGTCAACTATGAAGTGTCTAGATTGAACCTGTGACCTTTCCAAAGCAGACTGGGTAAATTTTTTCTGACAGGCTCAGATTAGAAAAAGCTGAAAATCACTGAGAAGCATAAGTAGGCGTAGAAGCTAGTACAAACATAGCTAAAATATGGACAGTCATTCATCCCAAGAGAAAGACGATCAAGCAGTTCCGTAATGTGCTTGTTCTGTGTTTCTTTCACATGAAAGAACCACTGGACAGAACCAAGGCATTTTAAATATTTGAAGTAGACATCTATGCCTTTGTGCACAAATGGGGGGAGAAAAAAGTTCACAACCAAGTGAGCTGATATTTTCAAATAACTCAATATCCTGCACTTTAAAAATGAATTTCTCCAAAGGTGTTTGAAAAGCAATTTACATCAGGCAGCATTTAGAACAGTTCCTCTGTCCGGTGACCCATGAATGATTATCTTGCTCAATGATAGGAAATATATATATATATATATATATATATATATATATATATATATATATGAATGATATTTCTTAGCAGTTGCATACTTTTAAATATCTTGTTGGAGGTTATATACTTGCCATCTATATTCTGTTTCATGGTGATAAAAGAAACTGTTCTTCCGTACTTATATAAAAAAATGGGACTACATTTTCTGTCTGGGTTATAAGCAGGCATTTATGACTTGTACTCCATAATGCTGCTGACTTTATATTCTTCTGGGGATGAAGGCTATTTGTTTATGTATTTAAAAAGCATCTACCCCTCTTTCTGATCAGATGTGCTCCAAAGGAGCTTATGAGATCATTTAAATCAGTATCTACATAAAATGAATAAGATAATTAAAAAGTATAAAAACTCTTACACAGAGCACATTGAAGTAAATGTCAGCAACACGATCCTAGGGATGGAGCAACCCAATTGGACAATCCTAAATTTGCTTGTGGATTAGAAAACAACAACAACACACTTCTGCAGATTTTGCGAAACAGCCTTGGTGCACAAAACGCATGTACAAAAATACCATTTGATTGTAAAAATGTATGCGAAATACGTATCTTACAAGGGGGAAATGAATTTGAAAGAATGCATATAATAATATGTACAATTTAAATGTATGTTCTTTAAAAAAAAAATGCACAAAGCTGGGCAGGACAGAATTATGACTGAATGTCGGGGGATAAAATAAACTGAAACAGGATGGACTTATGTAGCCATGACAGAATTACTTCTATACTATCAGCAGAATTAAACAGAGCAAAACTGCTGGGTTATACCACTTCAGACTACAAGTGAGGGATGGGAATACCATTCCTATCAGTTTTATCCTTCCTTACAGGCAGGCAGAAAGCGTATCAAACCACTACTGGAAATGAGATTCTTTGCAACACACACGGCTGAAAATGTATGCATGCACCCTGATGCCATTTTTTAATCCAGTAAGTGAACCCTCCACTTAGGACCTTAGGGAGAATAATATGTTCCATGGGAGACTGAGGGTCTGTTTCAAACTGTGCAAACCACATTCCCACGGGGAGAAGCCGTGTGCAGTTGTTAATGGGCTAACAGAGTTACACATTCATTGCTTCAGTGCCTAAATGTTTAGTGCCTCATTAGCTGGAACTTTTAAGAGCTTAAACAGTCAGATTTAAAAGGACATCAAGTGTGCATTGAAGCCAGGCATCTGCTGATGGATCGATGCAGTGCAGCACACAGTAGCAAACTGGATTTCCCTTAAACCAGAAGGATGGGTTTGGATCTAGGATTCCTGAGGTCAGGTACCTTCTTTACAATAGTGGTGAAGCAATAAAACTGCTAGCACATTTGCAAAGCTAAGCAGGGTCTGGGCTGGTTTCAAATTGGATGGGAGACTGTATGTTGAAATTCCTGCATTACAGGAGGTTGAACTAGATCACCCTCCATTTTGAGGACAGGCTGTGAATGTGCTCAGCCTGGAATCCTCAAGAGCCACTGGCAGTCAGAGCAGAAATGGCTGTGCTAGATGGATGAATAGTCTGACTGAGGATGAATTCAGACAAATGTTTATTCAATTTTCCCAGTGTTTCCTTACCCAAAAATTCCCATGGTTTATGTGATCTTTCACATAAAATCTGTTTGCAGAACTCCATTAAACTAGAAAACCCACAAGAGTTTTGCATTGTAATTTTGTGTGGTGATATTTGGGGTTGTATTCCAGCATACAGTTTTTTCCATCGTCTAAAATTTAGTGGGATGTGGTGATACAAAAAACCATGGTTCCATAACGCAACAGGTAAGCTGTGTAAAAGGAATGTTAGAATCTGGGATAAAAGTGCTAGCATTAATTGGGAAAGCTAACGCAATAATGCCACTTCTGTGTTCACCCCCAGTATAAGGTAGCTTCCAGTGTCCCCACATTCAAAATTATCACATTCTTTTTTGACTCATTAGAGGTCACACATGAGATAGGACTATTTTTTTATAAAAACCATGTTCAGTTATCAGTACAGATGAATGGAAAGTCTCTAAGAAGGTTCTGCTAGTTAGATGATTCACACTGTCTCAAGTACAAAATAGGTTGGATTTCTATGGATATAAATATGGACTATCATTTTATATATGAGGCAAATCAGAAGTGTAGACATTTATGTCATTTATGTCATTACCTAGTGTCTCATTCAAAGTATGGAGTCCTACATTCCCCCACCCCAAAACAGACCAACTATTGGTTCACTATTTCAACCTGTTTACGTTCTTAAACCTTACAAATGAGACTGAATAGGCCTCAGATTCAAACTGAATATTCACTTATCACACACATCTTCAAACTTATCACACACAGGTTTCAATGTGCATTTGGTTCTCTAGGAGTGATCTGGCTTGTGAACAGCTGAAATGATTGATCTCCAGATCTGAAGAGCCCAATTTATTTTCCATAGCTGACCAGTGAAAAACAAACTTATTTCTCCAAAATGATATTCCCTTTGAAACACCATGAAGGTGATAAGATTTTTTTTAAAAAAAAAATTGCTATGGTGAATGTTTTTTTAAAAACTAGAACTACAAATCACATTAGCTAGACAGCTTTTACCTAAATTGAGTTATTGCCGAAGATTCATTCAGTGATACAAAAGTGGTACAACTTCATATAATTCCTGAGGATGTTATAAACTAATACTGAAACAGGAAGGGCAGGGAAGTTGCCCTTCCTCCTTTTACCCCTTTTCTGTAATGTCTGAAAAGGAAATGCCTGCATTTTCCTCACATTTACAAGCCTACGCCCCAGGTTTATAGAAAGAGAAAGGTGGCCTAAGGAGGAGTTTGCATCAAGCAAAACTTAATGAGTTGATAGGTTGGGACACCGTGATCTTCACAGACAGAGGCTTAGAGGCATTGTGTAGTGGTAAGAACCAACAACTGGGGAGAGAAAAATGATCTGTCATGTATGCCATGTCTGACATGAACATAAGAAGAGCCCACTGGATCAGGCCCATGTCCCAGCTAGTTCAAAATCCTATTCTCACAGTGGCTGAGTTTGGCAACAGTATCATGAGAAGCACCTGAACCTATGCAAAAAACAACAGGTCAGGTCTCACCAAAGTCACGGTTTGGTCTTCCATCTTGATTCAAAATGGTGGCTAGCATTGAAACATTGACTATGAGCACCACCTCCACCTCAGGAATACTCCTGCTAAGTTTAGTGATGATATCACAAGTCGTGTCTCCTAACATTCAGAAAAAGAACAATGGACAAACAGACAAACGAACCACTTTCCAAAATATGTAGCAGATAGTCTAGCATACTGTATTAATTACTTGTATATTTTTGTTGAGAACAATAACAGATAGAAAACAAAACCATGGTGACTTAGTTCTCATGGTGTACTGTAGCTGTCCACTCAATGTATGGGACTCTGTTATTACACGTTGATTCCTTTTTTGCCATGGCAGCAGCCTCTCTCCTCCTGGAAAAAATTCAATTTGTGCTCTATAGAAACCATTGCATTCTGAAGAATGTGACCAATTTGCAGTTTAGTGTCATTTAGCCATCTGCTAAACACAGCTCCTAATTGAAGTCTTCTTACTGAAAGTTATACTGGCTTCCTTTCAATACTTACGGGCAACAGTAAACATAGGACAGCATCTTTTACAGATACTAAGATATATATTACAATATGTGGTTGATTAGGCCTTTGTATTTGTGTGCTGAACTTTCCCGAGAAAGAAGCCAATTATCTAAGCTTCAGCTCCGTCATACGGTTTGCAATTCAAATTCAACCCATTCCCTCTCCTCTGTGTTGGCCCACGTCAGTGTAATTCTAGGTAAATGGCAGGTCCTTTTCTTCAAATATTTGAAATGAGTCTTTCTGGAAATCATTTGTTACAGCATAGTATTAACTGGAAAAGCAGTTGTAAGATGCAAAGATGGTACTGTTCAGGGAAGTTTTTAATGTGTGACATATTAGTGTATTTTGGTCTTTGTTGGAAACCACCCAGAGTGGCTGGGGAAACCCAGCCAGATGGGCGGGGTACAATATTATTATTATTATTATTATTATTATTATTATTATTATTATTATTATACTAGCATGTTAGATAGCTCAAGGTTGACAGCTGTTGGTATAGCACAGCATAAAGGGTCTCTCATTTAAACCAACATTTGGTATATATACCTGTTCCCAGACTGGCTATCTAATGAATGCTAATGAACAAAATTTATCATTTCAGGCATCCACCCTTATTTACCTAAATAAATATGGACCTATGAGGTCCATAATGAAAAACTATTAATCAATCAAGTAAGAAGAGTTCGTGGGTGTCAAATTCATGTAAATGTATGCACATTTAACAAAGCAAGTTGACACTGAACTCATTGGGAATTAGTCCAAGTAAACATGTTTAGGCTCAGGCTGTGACTCATTTCAATCTGCACAACTAGTTGTTGTTGTTTAGTCGTTTAGTCGTGTCCGACTCTTCGTGACCCCATGGACCAGAGAACGCCAGGCACCTCTGTCCTCCACTGCCTCCCGCAGTTTGGTCAAACTCATGCTGGTAACCTCGAAAACACTATCCAACCATCTTGTCCTCTGTCACCCCCTTCTCCTTGTGCCCTCCATCTTTCCCAACGTCAGGGTCTTCTCCAGGGAGTCTTCTCTTCTCATGAGGTGGCCAAAGTACTGGAGCCTCAGCTTCACGATCTGTCCTTCCAGTGAACACTCAGGGCTGATTTCCTTCAGAATGGAGAGGTTTGATCTTCTTGCAGTCCATGGGACTCTCAAGAGTCTCCTCCAGCACCATAATTCAAAAGCATCGGTTCTTCGGTGATCAGCCTTCTTTATGGTCCAGCTCTCACTTCCATACATCACTACTGGGAAAACCATAGCTTTAACTATACGAACCTTTGTTGGCAAGGTGATGTCTCTACTTCTCAACTAGACACCTAGTTGTACTTCTGCACAACTAGACACCATGCTAAATATGTGGTTTGTGCTGAAAATTGTAGTTGTGTACCTAGTTTTCCCTCCACCAACTACATCAACAACAATTTACCCATCTCCTGGTTTTGCAGTATTTCTCCATTTTCTGCCCCCGGCAATAACAATCACCAAAGGAGTGGGAACAAAGGACACATCATAATGTCTGGGCAGAGGTACATTTTTCTAGATGCTCTGCAGTGGGAGGGAAACTCAATGTGTGGCCATTTACAGCAGCAGATATTCATAACACCTAGTTTGGTTTTTTTGCATTCAGGGCTATGGTAGAATTATCTATGGGCAGATAGTTATCTATGAACATATGCATCTATGAGGCAAAGCCAATAGCAGTAATATGGCAATGTGTCTTGAACCCCTGGTCTACCTGGTGGCAAGTCAGCATGTCAATCCATGTGTCCAAAATCCAAAATGAAGCACAGTCCTGTAGAGATCCAGGAACATCCAAACTGAGGTCCATCAAGGTGGATAATTGAGCACCTCAGCTCTGCTGCCCTTTTATACTTTGCATGATGGTTGCAGCTGCTCCGCCCCCTTGGTCAAAATGGTTGTCCTTTTCTGAACCTTTTCTAACTCTAAGGCCTGAAGTAACAGAGCAAGGCCTGAACTAAGAAAGACCAAATCTTTCTGTTCCTTTCTCCTTAAATTATACACACACACAACCCCCGTTTGCTTTGTAAAGTGTTTTCAGGACTTCTTTTCTCTCTGGACTCTATTTGTGTTATATAAGTGCTAAGTGCTACAGCTTGCCCTGCACATCATCAGCAATAATAATAATAATAATAATAATAATAATAATAATAATAATAATATATTACTTATACCCTGCCCATCTGGCTGGGCCTCCACAGCCATTCTGGGCAGCTCCCAACAGAATATTAAAAACACAATACAACATCAAACATGAAACGTACCCTCCAACATTTCTCCAATGAAAATAGGGATGTCTTTTTCCAATAATAATAATAATAATAATAATAATAATAATAATAATACTCAATCCACCTGACTGGGTTACCCCAGCCACTCTGGGTGGCTTCCAACATATAACAGTAAACATCAAAAATCTTCCCTATATAGGGCTGCTTTCAGATGTATTCCAAAAGTTGTATAGTTACTTCTCTCCTTGGCTCGGGGGTCGTATAACTCTGTACCCTCCAACGTCTCTCTGGTGAAAATAGGGATGCCCTACCATACCCTCCAACATTTCTCCGATGCAAATAGTGGCATCCTAAGGAAAAGTGGGACACCGTAGGATCAAATCAGAAACCAGGATGGCTTCTGTAAATCTGGGACTGTCCCTGGGAAATAGCGACACTAGGAGGGTCTGCGTCAACTAGTGGGTGATGGTGGTAGAGGAGCACCAGACGACTGGGAAGACCATGCCTAAATGTGGACCCATAGTACAGGTGGATGGTGACGGACTGCAGTAATGTACCACTTGATGAATTAAGCTCTGTTTTGATCCTGAGCATTTGATATAACGCTTGAGCTTACTCAACTGTAACCCAGAGAACAAGTCCCAGTTCACCATCTGGTGCTGTAATTCAAAACTTATTATTTCCCCACACAAGGATGGAGCGAACTGGAAATTATTCAGTGGCAAAAGGGATTATCTTCCAGACTGTTATCTTGAAATAACATTCACTAACATCACTTTCTCTTATATGCTTTCAACCATTTCAAGTGTGCTTATTGTTTAGAAAGCATATCCTATCGTTTTTCCTCCCATCATTTTTATATCTTGTCTTGCTAGCTAATTGTTTCTGTTCGCCATGTGGTCAAAGACTCTGAGTATCAACAGAGGACAAAGCGATAGCGCAGACCTATTTTACAACCTCCCAACTCTGCCAACCAGCTGGACTGTACTTGGCAATCAGTAGGTGCAATTAATATATGAAAATGTAACACACAACCTGAAGTGCATTATTGATGTTTTAGCAAAATTGACTAATTTTCAGCCTGTTTAAATATTCAGCATATCTGAATCCATTATGTGAAAAAGAAAACATAATTAATATGGAAATTATATTTGGAGAGCATTTGATGGAAGATGTTTATTTTCCAAGACTTGGTTATAAATTGCATAAATATGCGCTTGCATATCATTTTATGCAGTTAGAGAATCAAGTTTTGCCTCATTGTCCACAGGTAGTGATTACACTTTTGTATTTGTATGCAGTGTTATTTTTCTAGAAAAAGAGGTGAACACTGTGACAATGGTGCCCACTTGAGAGGTGCTGGAACTGAGTTCCGGAAAATTCCATCTGAGGGAAAAAAGCCCTTTGCCTATCCAATACCTTTCCTAAACCAAAAAATGATGTATTTGCATTGAAAGCTAAATATTCCACCTCTCTCTTGACTTCTAACCCCTGCTTGGTGCACAGCTTCTGCAATACAATTTATGGTTTCATTTCTCTCAGTCCTCCTTTACCATGAGATGAGGTTTCAGTTCACTGATTTGTAGTTACTAGTGCCCTGTTTAGTTCAAAGGAGCACTGAAAAATAGCTTTTGGGCTTCTCCACATCACACATCAGCTCTGTTGGGTAACTGTTGATTATATTTCATTCCTTGGAAATGTTTGATGCTGCTTAGCTCCTAAAGATATTCACTGGGTTGGGGGTTGGACACACTGTTTTTCGGTGTTTTTGCTCATATCTGGAGAGCTGATTTCAGAAGATGCTATTGGACAACGCTGCTTTTGCCCTGTGGCCTTTTGTTTTCAGAGTTCCCCCAAGAATCAATTCTGTCCCCCATGTTGTTCAGCTTTATTTGTAGCCACTGAATGAGACCATCTGATGCTGATGTTGGGTGTCACCAATATGCTGATGACATCCAGGTCCATCTGCCTTTTCCAGCTGAGTCAGAAGTGGTGCTTGGAAGCAATAATAGACTGCATGATGTTCGATAAATTTAAACTGAATCCTGATAAGATGGAAGTGCTATCAGTAGGCAGTTTGTTTGCACAAGGATGTGATGTCCTACTGCCTTTGGAGGAAATGAGCACTCACACTTTACATTGTGGGTGCCCTTTGCAGGATCATGCACAGCGCTACAGTTCCCAGGGAGCTCACTGGCAATCAGGGGCTGGCTTGCCTCTCAGTGTTAATTTTGGAGGTTCACGCCCAGCCTCAGTAATCAAGTTTCTTGCTGGGAGGCGGGGCCAGCCCCATTTATAAATAGGGGTTGGAGCTGACAATAGCCAGGCAGTCGGCTCTGGAGATTCACCCTCCCTACCTTCCCTTTGTTTAATGTTTCTTGTTTGCAGGTTAACTTTTTCTTCCTGTTTAGCTGGCGCTGCTGCAGTCTTTGACTGGTTGCTGTTGAAGGACCTGGAAGAAATTTTCCTGCATTAGCAGGTTTTGTCTTCCCCGCAGCAATTCGTCACAACTTTGGCGGTTATAGCCTTGGGTGGAATCCTTTAGTTTTTTTCTTCCCTATATGGGTGTGTGTGAAGTGGTGACTCACCCCCCTGCGGCACAGATTCCAGGATCCCCCTCTTAAAGGGGTTATATATAATGGGTGTGATTGGCCATACACTAAAAGGTTGTCAGTAAACTACCCTGCATGCGGGGATATGGGCTGGGCTGCCTGCTATACTTACGTCTCACAGAGCACCCCCATATCCCATTTACCCTGATGAGCCCCAGTTCCCCCCGGCTGGGGGGCTGGGAGGGATACATGCCCAAGACCTAAGCCAAGGTCTTCCTATATTCAGAAGTTTAATAAAGTTGTGGCCTAATTTTAATTCCATATACATCGTCAGAGTCTTTATTCCTTCCTTATGATTCCTGGGGGCTGGGGCTGTGCCGCTTGGTCACACAATTGTAATTTCCCTAAAGGATAAGGTGTGCCATTTGAAATGCTATATCTCTTGCAGCACAAGTAGCCTTCTATCACTGGAGGTTGAGAAACTGATTATGGCCCATCTGAAACTGAGATGATAATAATAATATTTTTTTTATTATTATTATTTATACCCCATCCATCAGGCTTGGTTGCCCCAGCCACTCCGGAAAGCTTCCAACACATATAAAAAATCAACCGTTAAAAAAACCTTCCTGATACAGGGCTGCCTTCAGGTGTTGTGTAGTTGTTTATCTCCTTGACATATGATGGGAAAGCATTCTACAGGGCGGACACCACTTCCAAGAAGACCCTCTGCCTGGTTCCCTGTAGCTTCACTTCTCATAGAGTAGGAACTGCCAGAAGGCCTTCAGTGCTAGATCTCAGTGTTTGGGCTTGACGATGTGGGTGGAGATGCTCCTTCAGGCATACAGGGCTGAGGCCATTTAGGGCTTAAAAGTCAGCACTAATACTTTGAATTGTGTTCAGAAACATACTGGGAGCCAGTGTAGATCCTTTAAGACCAGTGTTATGTGGTTCCAATGGCCACTCCCAGTCATCAGTCTAGCTGCCACATTTTGGATTAGTTGTAGTTTCCGAGTCACCTTCAAAGGTAGCCCCACATGGAGCACATTGCTGTAGTCCAAGTCGGAGGTAACCAGGACGTGTATCACTCTGGCGACACAGTGTGCAGGCAGGTAGGATCTCAGCTGGCGTATGAGATAGAGCTGGTAGACAGAGATAGCCAAGCCTCAGTTATCCATGATGTCCTGACAACTTTGAGGTTGGTGCTTTATGTGGGGCTGCTTTAGAATGCTGTTCGGAATAATAAAGCTAGTCTAAAGGTAAAGGGACCCCTGACTGTTAGGTCCAGTCACGGACATCTCTGGGATTGCGGCGCTCATCTCGCTTTAATGGCCGAGGGAGCCGGCGTACAGCTTCCGGGTCATGTGGCCAGCATGACTAAGCCGCTTCTGGCGAACCAGAGCAGCACACAGAAACACTGTTTACCTTCCCACTGGAGTGGTACCTATTTATCTACTTGCACTTTGATGTGCTTTTGAACTGCTAGGTTGGCAGGAACTGGGACCAAGCAACGGGAGCTCACCCCATCGCGGGGATTTGAACTGCTGACCTTCTGATCGGCAAGTCCTAGGCTCTGTGGTTTAACCCACAGCGCCACCTGCAGCTAGTCTACAACACTGCAGTTAAGTTGCTAACAGGATTCAGATGAAGATTCTGTATTTTTTGCTCTATAAGACTCACCTTTTCCCTCCTAGAAAGTAAGGGGAAATGTGTGTGCGTCTTATGGAGTGAATGCAGGCTGCGTAGCTATCACAGAAGCCAGAACAGCAAGCGGGATTGCTGCTTTCACTGCGCAGCAATCCCTTTTGCTGTTCTGGCTTCTGAGATTCAGAATATATTTTTTCTTGTTTTCCTCCTCCAAAAACTAGGTGCGTCTTGTGGTCTGGTGCGTCTTATAGAGCGAAAAATACAGTATCACCTTCTGTCTGTATTGGAACAACCCCATGAGCTTCCACTGTGTTTCTGAACTTAATTCAAAACTGTTTTTTTTTTTTTGTTTTTTTGTTTCCTCTATACTGCATTTTAGGTTGTAAGCTCCGTCAAGCAGGGACCAGTTGTCTTCAACTCTGCACACTGATGGCGCGGTTTGTATAAAGAAATTCATACACACATAAAGAAATCATATGCGGGTTGTCTTGTGAAATGGAAAGCCACTTTGTAAGAATGGCCCAAGGAGTATATTGGCAATTTGACACCTATCGCAAAGTTTTTTCACCCCGAACTCCTGGTGGCAGGCTGCTAGCAGCTTCATAAATATCCTGTTTTTGCTGACTCCCGGCAAAAAGACTGTCAAACGTCATACAAAGCGACAACACTTGGATTTTCACAAGTGCCACATAAACCAACAAATCAATACAAGTGTGATTGATGGAGTTCTGTTCACTGAGTACAATTTATGCAGGCTTGCTGCAGTAATCTTTTCATCCTGAAAATGGGTTAAACATATTTAAAAGAACATGATGAAATTGTAACTAGACTAGGGTTAGTCATATGTCAGTATATGGTCCTTGTAAACAGTGCCCAGGTGGAAATTGCTGAAATGGTAGCCTATGTCAGAGATTATTTTTTTTTGGGGGGGGGGGAGATGCAACGACACAACCAACCAGAGATATGGTGAGCGGTGGCACCCCACCCCACAATCCACTGTTGACCTAGACTACATGTTTGTCTTTGTGGCTCTCTGACAGAAGGGATCATGCATGAGGCTTAGAGCAGACTGTGATAGCTACAGGAGCTAAAAACATTGGCTCTCTTATAAACTGTCATGTAATGCAGCTACAGCCGACATATCTTTTCTGCGTTTGTGCACTTCTACTCTTGTCCACAACACATTTATGAGTCTTTCCTCCGCCTGCCCCCTTGCAATTGTTTTTTTTTATTAAAAAATATATAAATAAGCAAAATCTTTGGTAATAATCCAGGCTTACTTTGCCTGTGGGGCACAATATGATTTTGCAATTGCATCCCGATCACACCTGTTACTGCGCTTCCAAATGCATTTTTAACTACCTGTGATGGGGAAAAACAACAGGGGCGTCCCTCTTCTCTGGAAACAACAGGTGCTGTCTCCTTCGAAAAAGGCCGCTTTGCCTTCTGTTTACCATTTGTTTCATTAAGAAACAATGCTTCCCTGCTACCTCAAGCTGGCACAATGCTGGTATCCTACATCTTCTGAGAGATTATGTGCCACTGTCAACGTATCTGAGTAGCTTCCCTTTCATCATAAATATTGAAGGAAACAGATGTCAGCTGTTTAAAACCATCCTCAACTTTAACAAGGAAAGCCTGAGTCACCACCTCTGAAACTAGCATTAGCAATTCTTATGTGTTTGCAGACAGTTTTCCATGGCTGCTTATTTAACCCTTTATGGTTAGGTTGTCCTGTACCAGTTGAAATGAGCTTACAGAAATAATACACCCATGTTTTATCAATTGATTCACAACGGAAATCCCCTTTTTCTTCTCCTTCCGAAAATATTATCCCTTTTTTTCATCCAGCACAAACATTTCCAGCTGGTATATAGAACAAAAACTTGATTATTAACTTCTGCCTTCTGTGCAGCGTCTGATATTTCCATCCACTTTACAAGTAGCTCCTTCTGTTTACCACCTGTGTCATACTAGGGTACGGGTATGAGGCCTTTCATTGGAGCAACTTCTGTTGGGGAGATTGCAATCTGATTTTGGAAATAAATGAATAAATAAAGAATGTTCTTTAGCACAAAAGTGATCAAAGCAAGGTTAGGGTGGTTTTCAGTGACTCAAGTGGGACGTTTTGGAAAATTAAAGAGCAATGGACATGAGCATATCAAAGGAGCAGGCGTGTTTTTAAAAACACAAATCAGCATTTCCATTTAGCTGGGAAACTGAAATAATAACAATGTAGGTTTTCTCATGGGGATGCAGGTGGCACTGTGGGTTAAACCACAGAGCCTAGGACTTGCTGATCAGAAGGTCGGCGGTTCGAATCCCTGCAACGGGGTGAGCTCCCATTGCTCTGTTCCTGCTCCTGCCAACCTAGCAGTTCAAAAGCACATCAAAGTGCAAGTAGATAAATAGGTACCGCTCCAGCAGGAAGGTAAACGGCGTTTTGGTGCCCTGCTCTGGTTCGCCAGAAGCAGCTTAGTCATGCTGGCCACATGACCCAGAAGCTGTACGCCAGCTCCCTCGGCCAATAAAGCGAGATGAGCACCGCAACCCCAGAGTCGGTCATGACTGGACCTAATGGTCAGGGGTCCCTTTACTTTTTTAGGTTTACTCATGGGCTGTTAGAGTCTCACTATGGGTAAACGAAAACCTTTGCAGGCACTGGGAGAGCATTGAAAACCTCACAATGAGTAGGGATGTCAATGAAGTCAATTGTAAATGGCAGTGGAGATTGCTACAATTTGCATGTTCTCCTGAGGTCAGGAACATAAATCACACAGAGAATAAGAGTGGGGTGTGCTATAGTTATGTAATGTTAAAAAAATGTTTTTATGTTATTTTCTTCATTGTTTTCCAAGTTAAATGCTTAGACCTGGTAGCTCAGTGACAACCAGTGCAGTGCTCTCAATACTGGAGGGCTGTCCTCTCCACCAGCTGAGGTATCAAGACCATTTTCAGGGCCCAAACACAGAATGCATTTCCTTACCATTGACCTATCTCAATGATAGCAGGAAAACCAAGTACCCCTTCTCTGGTCCTGCACACCCCCACATACACACTATGCCCTTTTTGGAGTGTGTATGCTTACGATCGCCTCAGCTTAGCCAGATTTGTCTTAGCTGGCTGAGGCACAGATGAGCCAGGAAGAACAAGTTGATTCAGTGTGTGATTAGCTGAGCCTATGGAGGAGACTCAATGCTGGCTGAGCCTGGCTAAGCCAGAGATCCACTAAGCTGCTCACAGATCTTGCCATGGGATTTCCCCCCTAAGGCCGCTAGCTTCCTATGTTTCTAGGATTGCAGCTGTAGGGTATAATGCAAGCACATTTAAGCACTTCAGTGTGCAAGTCCAGACAGGCACATGTTTAAATCTCTCTCAATGAAAACAAAGGACCTAAAAAAGTGGTTAATTTTCATTGAATTGTGAGCCAGTTAATAATATGCTATACACTGATATACTATTGTTTATATCAGCAGAATACAATGTTCTGCTCTTTGTGTATTAATGCAAATACATTTTTTTCCCTAGTAGGGTATGATTACCATTCAGACATGTACAAAAGCACATGGAGCTGCAAGATAAAAATGTGTTCAGGCTTTTATATAAAAGCGTACATTTGTACAGTGCTAAAATTCAATTAGCTGCTTGAAAGCATTGTTTGTGCAATCAGAGACATGCCCTTCTAAGCGACTCCAAGTCATTTCACATCTAAGCTATTCCAAGCTGATCTTGAGAGCCCTCATGCATGCATTTTTTAAAAAAAGAAAGAAAGAAGAAAAAGAAAACAGCGACAACAGCAATTACTGTTAAAAGGAAGAAATGTTAGAGTGCTACCTTTTTGGAGACCCGACTTCTGTTTTACATCAACAGCAGTTTTACATTTTATTCCCTTTCTTAAGAAACACATTCAGAAGACAAGCACCTTCAAAAAGCTCCTGTTTCATTTGATGAAATAAACATGCTGCCTTTTTCTATGGGTTGCAAGGGCAGAGAGAGTTTGAATGTGTCTACAGTTTCATTCCAGGTTAGAGAAGAAACTCAGAGGGCACATGCCAGAGTGGTGGCCTTCAGTGAGATTTCAGGATGCAGTCGGTTTCTGACCAGATGGTCAGGACAGCATTGACGTAAAGCGGTTTCGCTTAATTTTTCACAGCATATGTATTTCCCCCCTGACAACTGGTCCAGTTGAATGTTCCACTTGAAAAGAGGGAAAGTGTGATATAACCATCTGAACAGGAAGGCGTTAGTGAGTGGAGAATACCAACTGTCCCATGCCCAAGAATAACACTTAGCTGTGTTAACACGCTAAGCAGAAGGTGTAGATGTATTGATTGCTAAATATCTTGCCGTAGTAAAGACTTTAGTATACTAGCATTCCTCTTCTGGATCATAAAATGCTTTTGCTTACTCTTGCAATGGAGGGCATGAGATGCAAAAGATCACAGGGTAAGCTGAAATCCATATTTCACAGAGGAAAAGCAGCAGCTGCTGCCATTTGATTACAGAATACAGAGACATGACGACATTTCCAGTGGGGTTCCTTACATTACCCTACTAGCAAAGTGATTATTAGCATTTTGTAAGCACAGCTATGACATAAGTATCATTATCACACAGCCAAACAAAATTAAGGGTTAGCACATACACACCCTTCCATTGACAGGCTCTTTTGCAGTTAGCAACTGCAAGATCAACAAAGAATCTCAGATTTCTTTTTCCAGCGAAAGGAATGTCTTCACTTTACTCTGCACACATTTAAAGGTGGAAAGCTGGCAATCCTAATTTTTGCCAGGCTCAGATATATTTTAATTCATACAAATAAATCTCCTCACTCTCTTTGTCGCTGAATAAACTGATGTCATATGAGAATGTGACTCCAATGTGAGACTCCCCCCCCCGCCTTTTTTCCCTTCAACCCAGAAACTCTTTGAGTCTTTCCATAAAGCACATTTAATTGTGGAGATGCTGTATATTTATTTATGTTATTCGTGTTGCAACTGAACCAAGTTATATTATTTATACTGTATATTGTATGTATGTCTACACGTATAGAGCTGTAGCCATATTTGTGTTAGTGACTGGATGTAACTTACAAAAATAAATGCACAAGGAAAACTATTAACACTGCTGTGGATGACAGGTGACTATTATAAAAGAGTTTATTCTAAGGAAACTGAGAGCTGGAAGATATGATCTAGTTTTGACACTTTTTCAGAATCCATTAGACACCATGTTCTTGGCTAAGTGTCAGAGAGTAACAAGATGTCAGCACAGATTTTTGAGCCTCACATCCCCTGGAATAATATGTCAGATGAAAGTTACCAACAGCCCTAGCAACATCCACACCCCCAGCTTCAGATGGCTTTAAAAGGGAACTGGTAAATTCATGGAGGATGATGCTATCAATCGCTATTAATCCTGTTGGTTTGTTCTACCTCCTCCATCAGAGACAGTATGCTTCAGAATATTGGTTGCTGGAAACCACAGAAAGACAGAGTGTTTCTTCACTCAGGTTCTGCTTGAGGAATTTCCACAGGCATCTGGTTGGCCACTGTGAAAACAGAATGCTGAATTGGATGGTCCACTGGCCTGTGTTATTATCCCACACTGAACTCTTCCAGTAGCTCTGGGAGGAAAAACATCTTGGGATCTGAAGTGTAGGTGGGTTCCCACAAGGCAAGACACAGTGATAACAGCAAGAACCCTTATTGAACGAACAGAACTGGACAACAGGGTCAACCGCTTATATACATTTCTGAAGGCCTGGGCCACTCCCAACCTGATTGGCTATCTTAACTTCCAAGCTGCGAATCATAACTCAGAGTTTAAGGGCCAATGGCAGAGGCCCAAATCCTGAAATGTTCTGTGATTGGATATCATGTATTGAATCAGAACACAGGGGCTAAGAATCCTTAGTCCAGACTCAAGCTCGGGCAAGCACAGATCACTGAATACACAACAGGATCCAAGCACAAATCATTTACACTCTGCAGCTTCATGCTTCCATTTGCATGGTGGTTACCATATTGTCTGACATGAAGAAGAAGAAAAACCCTATATACTTTTCATTTGTGAGTCATTGTAAGATGGATTTAGGGTAGAGATGAGTATTTCAAGAAGCCTGAACCACATTCCTGTTAGAATTGTAGCAAGGCAGGCCACCTCAAGCAGTTCTGAACATCTCAGTTCTGTTCCTGTCATGTCTTCCTTCCACCAAGAATAACAACAAAACAACAACACATCAGCTTGGGAAATGTGAATTGGGTAGCAGACTATGAAGAGCTCCAGAGGGTTAGTCCTGCCACCAAGCATCACACTGAATGCAAATACTCTTGGCGGTGAGCATGAGGCTGATTGACAATCTTTAGATGGCATATCAACAAATCCTTAATCTATTTACCATAAATTTGGCTTCACTGTACTTGAACCTGAAGTGGTACAGTTCTGGAACACCATAACCCCTCAATTCTGCTGATGGTATAAAGTTGTCCTCTAAATCTGGCTGTTAAGAACATATCACTTCAGTCAGTTCTAAGAATGGGACTTTTTTCCAACTGGGAGGAAATTTCACAATTCATTATACTCCATTTGCCAGGTCATATTCAGAATATTAGGTAACAAAACCAAACAGGAAGCAAGCATTCTGCTTCTAAAGCATTTATTAAAGGTCACATTGAATTTTGGCTTATTGATCGATTCTGCAGTGGGGAGGCCAAAGTGTGCATAGGAGTTGTACTTCTTTGAAACTATAAAAAGTTATGTTATTTCAGAACAACCCACATGTTTGGAAGGCAACCAAGATTCAAGTCCAGCTGTTCAGAGAGCAAGATATTTTATTGTCTTTCCTCTTCTCCATCTTCTCTTTCTTCCTTGTAAACCCTCCATGTTCTAAAACCTGCCTTCATTTAATTAAGCCAAATTACAAAGAAACATATCATTTGAGTAGTGATATTATTTTTAATTATATGCTTTAAAGAACGCCTTTAGTTTTATAGCACAGACTAGCGTGCTGTATTTATCTGCCCTATGTACAAAAATGGATGTGTTATATTTCGTTGCCAAGACTTGCCATGTTTTTATAAGCTCTTAGAGCCACTCAGTTTACAAAGGAAACTGGTGTCTCTCTCTCAAAAACAAACGTTGTTCTGATTATTGTCTACAGGATACAAGGATTGTCATACAATAGTACTTGTTTATATCATGTTTTAGGCATTTGAAGATATCATACAGAATCACAGATTTATTGCTTGAATGGTTTGTAAAAGACAGTTTCATCTTTTCTTCTCCTTCTCCAAGGAAAGCCCAGCTTATTTATCACATCCACGAAATCTTACAAGACACATAATTTCCAGGTCATGTTAATAGCAAGTGCAGTAGGCTGGACGTTAAGTTGCAAAGGTGCTGTACCTCCCTAAAAAAAATAAAATACTTATTCCAAAAACAGTTCTGTGAATTGTTCCTAACAAACATGCCTGTTAAGTTTCAAACTCAAAAACATGCTTTGCTCCGCAGTTAAATACACTGCACATTGTCCATCTTTGTAAATTTAGCGTAAGGGACAAATTCTTTAAGTGGGATAGATAACAAAATGTGCAACAGATATATGCTGCTATTCAGGTCTCCAGTCAACCAGCTCTATACTCCTGGTTACTGTAAGAACGTAAGGAAACCAATTCACTCTCCCTTCACATCCCCCCCCCCATTTTCAGAGGTCAAAGAATATTCCATAGTTCCCTCCTACTGATCACTGGCCTGCTCAGACCTCACTGGGATGCTTGGGTTTTGTTTTCTGTTTAGGACAGGAGGTTATCTGTTTTGTTTTGCTTAAAAAATGAGACATCTGCACATTTTGGGGGCTCTCCATAAATGCCGATACCTTCCTCTTGTTTAATGGTGGCCTCATTCTGACTCCACTTCTGTTGACACAGAGATTCTAGAAGGGAGTGATAGCATTCCATTAAATGCAAAAAAGTAAGGAAAATTATGTGGTCAGTTCACCAACTGCTTCAGAAGACTACAGAACATTGGTCTAGTCCTATTGAACTTGGCTTCCACGAAATTAGTGAAGCCAAGTTAGGACATGACTAACACTGATTTCAATAGGACATAACCTCAGTTATTTTAGTCTCCATTCATCATGTTGCAGATCAAATTAATACAGCATGGAACTGGATTTCATCTTAACAGGAACTCATTTCCCATCAATGTGTTGGCCTTTCTACTGGCTTACATTTGAAGTATTCTCCTTCTCAAGGAATCTATTTAATCCACCTTTTTTTCCTTATGCCTCCAAAATCAAACAAAGAAAAAAATGATTTATTCTTATTCTATACTCATAGATTTGCCATAAATTCATATTTGTAGTATAGACAACTAAATACATAATAACTCTCTGAGAAGGAGGAGTGCACAGCTGCATAAGACCATCATATTTCTATCAGAAGGCTTAAGCTGAATGTTTATGCAGCTAAATTGTTTTGCTTTTGAATCAAATAACTCTGCACAACTATTACCGGTCTTCAAAAGCTCAAAACAGCCTGTTAGCTGATGTTGACTTCCTTAGTCCGTTCCACCACTCAAATCCAGAGGGAGACTGGGGGTGAAAGTTTACGATCGAAGAATCCTTCCTATACGACAAAATGACACCTCCTAGTAGACCGGTTGATAGAAAAAGAAAAATCACACCTGAGACAGCAGATGGTCAAAGAGACAGGGCAGGACTAGCACAGCTGATGCCAAAAAGATGAAATGAAGATGAAAGAATTCTGGATAAAGGCAATAAAAGCCAGGGCATACTAGGAAATCACTTTGGATGCTAATGATATGCACAGAGGAAACACGACTGAAACATAGTTCCCACATTTGTGTATACCTTAAAGATCAGAAGTGGGGAGTTGTGCAAGGAGTGAGCTGCAAAAAAAGGTTCCTTCATTCATAAACCACTTAGAGAAAGATTCAACCCCAGGAATGTGACAGCAATAGACACCTGAGCAGGTTTAGATGAGAACCCGAACAGAAGAGTATTACCGTATTTAAAGGTAAAGGACCCCTGACAGTTAAGTCCAGTCGCGGATGACTCGGGGGTTGCGGCGCTCATCTCGCTTAACTGGCCGAGGGAGCTGTTTGTCCACAGTTTTTCCGGGTCATGTGGCCAGCATGACTAAGCCACTTCTGGCAAAACCAGAGCAGCGCACAGAAACGCTGTTTACCTTCCCACTGGAGCGGTACCTATTTATCTACTTGCACTTTGACGTGCTTTCGAACTGCTAGGTTGGCAGGAACTGGGACCGAACAACAGGAGCTCACCCCGTCGTGGAGATTCGAACCACCGACCTTCCGATCGGCAAGCCCTAGGCTCAGGGGTATCACCACAGCGCCACCCACGTCCCTCTATTACCGTATTTAATCAAATGTAATGCACACATTTTGGGGGGCAAATTACATCAGGAAAATTAGGATGTGCATTAGATTTGATGGAATCAGCAAATACTTTTCTGGTTTCAAGGTTTTGAAAATTGAGGTGTGCATTAGATTTGATGGCAAATTAGATTTGCTTAAATACAGAATGCCTGTTGTCTTTGTCCATGGAGTTTTCTTGGCAGGGATACTGGAGTGGCTTGCCGGTTCCTCCTCCAGGTGGATCACGTTTGGTCAAAACTCTCCACTATGACCTGTTCATCTTGGGTGCCCTGCTCGGCATAGTTCATAGCTTCTCTGAGTTCTTCAAGCCCCTTCGCCACGGCAAGGCAGTGATCTATGAAGGGGAAGGAAGGTCCAATGCTGTAAAGAAAAATATTGCATAGGAACCTGGAATGTAAGAACCATGAACCTGGGTAAGTTGGATGTGGTCAAAAATGAGATGGCAAGAATAAATATTGACATCCTGGGCATCAGTGAACTAAAATGGACAGGAATGGGCGAATTCAGTTCGGATGACCATCATATCTACTACTGTGGGCAAGAAACCCGGAAAAGAAATGGAGTGGCCCTCATAGTCAACAAAAGAGTGGCGAAAGCAGTACTGGGATGCAATCTCAAAAATGATAGAATGATCTCGATACGAATCCAAGGCAGACCTTTTAACATAACAGTAATCCAAGTTTATGCACCAACTACTGGTGCTGAAGAAACTGAAATTGACCAATTCTATGAAGACTTACAACACCTTATAGAAGCGACACCAAAGAAGGATGTTCTTCTCATTATAGGGGATTGGAATGCTAAAGTAGGGAATCAAGAGATAAAAGGAACAACGGGCAAGTTTGGCCTTGGAGAGCAAAATGAAGCAGGGCAAAGGCTAATAGAGTTCTGTCAAGAGAACAAGCTGGTCATCACAAACACGCTTTTCCAACAACACAAGAGACGACTCTACACGTGGACATCACCAGATGGGCAGCATCGAAATCAGATTGATTATATTCTCTGCAGCCAAAGATGGAGAAGCTCAATACAGTCAGCAAAAACAAGACCTGGAGCTGACTGTGGCTCGGATCATCAGCTTCTTATAGCAAAATTCAAGCTTAAACTGAAGAAAGTAGGAAAAACCACTGGGCCGGTAAGATACAATCTAAATCAAATCCCTTATGAATACACAGTGGAAGTGAGGAACAGGTTTAAGGATTTAGATTTGCTAGACAGAGTGCCTGAAGAACTATGGATGGAGGCTCGCAACATTATACAGGAGGCAGCAACGAAAACCATCCCAATGAAAAGGA
Organism: Podarcis raffonei; assembly: GCF_027172205.1. NCBI lineage: Eukaryota > Metazoa > Chordata > Lepidosauria > Squamata > Lacertidae > Podarcis > Podarcis raffonei. Next base: position 89,929,306 of record NC_070605.1, on the reverse strand, counting down.
AATGCAAGAAAGCAAAGTGGCTGTCCAATGAGGCCTTACAAATAGCGGGGGAGAGAAGGCAAGCAAAATGCGAGGGAGATAGAGAAAGATACAGGAAATTGAATGCAGATTTCCAAAAAATAGCAAGGAGAGATAAGAAGGCCTTCTTAAATGAGCAATGCAAAGAAATAGAGGAAAACAACAGAATGGGAAGAACCAGAGATCTGTTCAAGAAAATTGGAGATATGAAAGGAACATTTCATTCAAAGATTGCCATAATAAAGGACAAAAGTGGTAAGGACCTAACAGAAGCAGAAGACATCAAGAAGAGGTGGCAAGAATACACAGAGGAATTATATCAGAAAGAAATGGATGCCTCGTACACCCCAGGTAGTGGGGTTGCTGACCTTGAGCCAGACATCCTGGAGAGTGAAGTCAAATGGGCCTTAGAAAGCACTGCAAATAACAAGGCCAGTGGAAGTGATGGTATTCCAGCTGAACTATTTAAAATTTTAAAAGATGATGCTGTTATGGTGCTACACTCAATATGCCAGCAAGTTTGGAAAACTCAGCAGTGGCCAGAGGATTGGAGAAGATCAGTCTACATCCCAATCCCAAAGAAGGGCAGTGCTAAAGAATGCTCCAACTACCGCACAATTGCACTCATTTCACACGCTAGCAAGGTTATGCTTAAAATTCTACAAGGAAGGCTCAAGCAGTATGTGGACCGAGAACTCCCAGAAGTGCAAGCTGGATTTAGAAGAGGCAGAGGAACCAGAGACCAAATTGCAAACATGCGCTGGATTATGGAGAAAGCCAGAGAGTTTCAGAAAGACATCTACTTCTGCTTCATTGACTATGCAAAAGCCTTTGACTGTGTTGACCACAGCAAACTATGGCAAGTTCTTAAAGAAATGGGAGTGCCTGATCACCTCATCTGTCTCCTGAGAAATCTCTATGTGGGACAAGAAGCTACAGTTAGAACTGGATATGGAACAACTGATTGGTTCAAAATTGGGAAAGGAGTACGACAAGGCTGTATATTGTCTCCCTGGTTATTTAACTTATATGCAGAATTCATCATGCGAAAGGCTGGGCTGGATGAATCCCTAGCCGGAATTAAGATTGCTGGAAGAAATATCAACAACCTCAGATATGCAGATGACACAACCTTGATGGCAGAAAGTGAGGAGGAATTAAAGAACCTTTTAGTGAGGGTAAAAGAGGAGAGCGCAAAATATGGTCTGAAGCTCAACATCAAAAAAACGAAGATCATGGCCACTGGTCCCATCACCTCCTGGCAAATAGAAGGAGAAGAAATGGAGGCAGTGAGAGATTTTACTTTCTTGGGCTCCATGATCACTGCAGATGGTGACAGCAGCCACAAAATTAAGAGACGCCTGCTTCTTGGGAGGAAAGCAATGATCAACCTAGACAGCATCTTAAAAAGTAGAGACATCACCTTGCCAACAAAGGTCCGTATAGTAAAAGCTATGGTTTTCCCAGTAGTGATGTATGGAAGTGAGAGCTGGACCATCAAGAAGGCTGATCGTCGAAGAATTGATGCTTTTGAATTATGGTGCTGGAGGAGACTCTTGAGAGTCCCATGGACTGCAAGAAGATCAAACCTATCCATTCTTAAGGAAATCAGCCCTGAGTGCTCACTGGAAGGACAGATCGTGAAGCTGAGGCTCCAATACTTTGGCCACCTCATGAGAAGAGAAGACTCCCTGGAAAAGACCCTGATGTTGGGAAAGATGGAGGGCACAAGGAGAAGGGGACGACAGAGGACGAGATGGTTGGATAGTGTCTTTGAAGCTACAAACATGAGTCTGGCCAAACTGCGGGAGGCAGTGGAAGACAGAAGTGCCTGGCGTGCTCTGGTCCATGGGGTCACGAAGAGTCGGACACGACTGAACGACTAAACAACAACAAAATACAGAATATTTTACACTGAGTAACAGTATAAAAAGAATACTTAGCAATTTTATCACATTTTCACATACAGACATCAACCAATTTGCACAGGGGTTACACCCCACCCCATCCCGTTACACTCCTTTTTGTGATGTTTTCGGGTCACTTCTGAGTTCAGCGTGATGCACTTGTGCATATCAGATGTGCATAAAACAGTCACTGCCTGAACTTAAAGCAATTCAAATAGATTTTCTTCTGATTATGACAACAACCCTCTATAAGTCAACAGGCTTGGTCCCATATTACAGACAAATTGATGAGGATAAGAGATATTGGTTTTCCTAAAATCACCTAGTCGCAAAGGCCAAACGAGATAATTTTCTGATTTGTAGCTTGCTTTCTTAGTTGCTAATCCACAACATTTTCTACAGTCAGTCCATATGGTACAGCCAATCTGGTATTCTCCAGATGTTTTGACTACAATTCCCATAATTTCTGATTGCTGGCTGTGCTGGATGGAGCTGATGTGAATCCAAAACATCTGGATTACAAATGGCTGCCAATGCCTGATAGAATGGATAAAATGCTTAACATGGACCAGGGAGTCCTGGGTAAGTCATGTTGTGTGTCACACACCCACCCACACACACACATATGAAGTGTAAATGAAAAACACATGGATGATTTTCTTCCGCTGAATTAGTGAAACTTAAAAGTGTAACTTTAAACAGATTGCTTTGAAAGGACAAGCGCGTGAACTGAGGTAGTTGCCATTCCCATTTTCATATATTATGGAAAGCTCCAACATCCCCGCTGCAGGTATATATTTAAAATAAATAAATATATATAAGTGGGCCATGTATTTTATGAGACTTCAGGAGCTCATTATTAAATTAAATTAAACAGCTAATCTCTTTAGAATGTCAGCTTATGAGTTCTACTGGGGACATTTAGCATGAAGAATGTAATTCCAAAGACAGAATGGAAGAACTTGCAAAAAAGGTTTGATGAAAGATAGTTAGGCATTTTGCTCTAAACCGAATTATGGTAGACATAAATTTGGAGATGCATTTGTCCTGCTCATGTGAAGCAGCAGCATGCTTTGCATGCTTTCACACAAGAAGGTGTAACCACAAAACAGTCCAGTCAGCTGTTAAGTTGTTGTGGGTTGTGTGTTTTTTGTGTGGTGGAGGGAAGTGATACGTAGAGTCAACTCTATCTGTGCACAAAAGCTTTTCTCCATGCACATCCTTTGCCAGGAAAGGAGCAACTGCTTTCAAGGAGCAAAGATTTCTGCAAGAAAAAATGAATTCTGATAGTTACCCCATGGGATTGAATGTGGCAGGTTATTGTAACTGAAATATAGAAATGGAAGAAATGGACGTGCCTTAGCAGGCTTCTGTTTTGGACTTCTGAATCAAATATATGTACATGGCCTTTTTTGTCACTTCTGTGACTTAGCACCAGTAGGACTGGGAGATCTGAAGTACTGTTAAGGAATGGCACACAATCTTAAGTGGGTAGGGAGGACGGTGAATCACAATCCTGACGCAGATACCATTGGCCACATGTCAAGATAGCATCAATCCACAAAACAATCTAGCAAAAAGAAACCCCAATATGCTGCCAGGATCCTTCTGCAGTTTGTCAGGACAAATTAGACATAGAGTTGATTGTATGATTGCTTTTGCATCCAGCCTATTGACATTTAAAAATGTAAAAAATAGAAGCTGTTTGGAGCGGGTGGTGATCAGAATCGAAATCTTGGTTTGTGGGATCAAACTCGTTGCCCCATTTGCCGATGAAAATCAACCCATCCCAACCTCTGTTGACTTTGGAAAGGAGGTTCCTGTTAACATCAGTGAGAGCTTCCCTAATACAGAACAAAAGCAGTCTTGCAGTTGGTGGGATAATTTTTCATATGGACCACATTGTGAGGAGCGAAGGTTAGCAAGCTCCCTGCACATTACAGTCCTGATCCAAAATGCCCCAGTCCCCTAAGACTACGATTTTAAAATTCAAAAGTAGATAATGGGCTGCATCTAATGTTAGCCCTTCTGATCAGCAAGCCCTAGGCTCTGTGGTTTAACCCACAGCACCTCCCGCGTCCCACATACCAACACATACACACACACACACACACACAGAGAGAGAGAGAGAGAGTTCCAGTACAGATACAGCCTGCAATAAAGATTTCAAAGGCTTCATTAAAGATGAAGATCTTCAGTAGATTCCCAAATGACAACGGAGTCTGATATGTAATGGAAGGAAATTTCAGTATGTAGGTGCCTCCACACTGAAGACCCTCTTGTTGAGATGTCTACTCACCAGCCAGTCTGTATACAACAAATGCAAGCAGAGTTGGTTGGTACTGTGTCCATCCCCGTTCATCCCAAATTATTAGCATATATTTCGAACAGGTTCTGCTTACCAAGAAAAGGTCCCACTCGCCCCCTCTCACCTCATGGATAGTACAAAATTTGATTATAGTACATGGACAGAGCGTTCTGAACGGGGGGGGGGGAAATAGTGGTTTAGTACTGGGAAGGGAAGGGACACAGGTGGCGCTATGGACTAAACCACAGAGCCTAGGACTTGCCGATCAGAAGGTCGGCGGTTCGAATCCCCGCGATGGGGTGAGCTCCCGTTGTTCGGTCCCTGCTCCTGCCGACCTAGCAGTTTGAAAGCACATCATGTGCAAGTAGATGAATAGGGACCGCTCCGGCAGGAAGGTAAACGGCATTTCTGTGTGTTGCTCTGGTTCGCCAGAAGCGGCTTAGTCATGCTGGCCACATGACCTGGAAACTGTCTGCGGACAAACACCGGCTCCCTCGGCCTATAGAGTGAGATGAGCACGCAACCCCAGAGTCGGTCACGACTGGACCTAATGGTCAGGGTTCCCTTTACCTTTACCTTTACTGGGAAGGGAACAAAAAGTATCTCCTGGAGAACGTTTTGGAAATATTTGTTATTCTTCAAATGTGCCACTACTCTATGTATTTTAGTTTTCAAAGTTAAGCTTGGGATCTTCATCTAGACCCAGGAGAAAGTGGCAAATCTCAGACTTGTTAGTCTACATAAGAAGTGACATTAACAATTATTAACTTTAGGCTCGTTTCAACAATACTTTTGAGTATACATGTATAAGATTTGCATTGTTAAAGTGGCAAAACTAAAGTTGCCTAATGTTCTTTGTTTCATTTTGACTATGCTCCATTTATCTTGGAAAACCCAGCACAACAGCCTTTAAAATTGATTTCATGGGGTTTCAGCCCCCAGAAGTCAACTTATCAATCATTTCATTGGAAAACTGGACCAAGAACGTAAGGACAAATAGAAACACACCACTGATTTAAGTTCCTAATGTGAAAACAAAGGACACAATCCATCAGGAGGTCCTCATCTCCAAGCCCCATTTAAATGTTTTGGAAGTATGCACTCTGCACTATTTAAGAAAAATATATAGCATGCATAATGGATGGCTAATGTCCATGCACTGGTAGTTCATTAAAGTTCGAAACCCCTCACATTGATTAACAGACCATTAAAATTCAAAGAACACTGGGAACAAACATAGCTCCTATTACAGCTTAGTTAATTAAATAAGGATGCAATCAAATTAAATGCATAGGCCACTGTCCAAAGACGTCATAGGTGGGTGATGTTGCCCATGCCATTGGTGCCAAAGCGCTTCCTTTGAAGGTTGCCCTGTAGCAGCTTCCACTCCCAAAAAACTCAGCTTACTTTTGGCCTTAGAGACAACTTGGCTTTTGGTGAGTAGGAGCTGCTGTGGGCAAAACTTCAAAGTGACTTCAGGAGTGAGAAAGTCTGCCTAGCTGGGTGGAAATAACTGCTTTGGGTCATGGCTTTAGGCTCTGTGCTAGCTTGAGCACTCATCCAACATTTTCTCTGTTTACTCATTGTAGGAGGCCCACAAAGTACCCTCAGAAAGACTTGCAACCTCAGTATGTCCTAAAATAGACCCTAGCCTGTGCCCGTGCTACTCACAGTACTTTGAGATAGTCACATTCAAAGTTGAACAGCCATAGTATTTCCTCTTTAGTCAAATGCCACTGAAACATCTGCTCCCGACAGTGTATATGAAGCAGCTGCCACAGTCTTCCTGTTTCGTCGAACACCCAAACATCCCTTCAGTAAATAAATCCTTGACGCTTAACCTTTTTTCAGATTCAGGGTCAGCTTTGCAAATTCCTTCCATGTAAAACTTTGCACGCTACTGGGACTGAGAGTGATAGCTTTCCAGCAGCCTTATCCTAGCTAGGTTGACTAAGAAGTGTGCTCTGCACAGGGTTGGACTAGATGATCCTCAGGGTCTCTTCCAACTCTGCAATTCAATGATTCTATGAGTGGGCAGTGGGATGCAGCAGCAGCAAAAGAAAGAAAAAGAAAAGGCTAACACTGCCCTAGGCTTCATCAACAGAAGTATAGTGTCCTGAACAAGAGAAGTAATAATCTCCCTCTATTCTGCCTTGGTGAGACCACATCTAGAATACAGTGGTACCTCGGGTTACAGACGCTTCAGGTTACATACGCTTTAGGTTAAAGACTCCGCTAACTCAGAAATAGTACCTCGAGTTAAGAACTTTGCTCCAGGATGAGAACAGATATCGTGCAGCGGTGGCACGGCAGCAGCGGGAGGCCCCATTAGCTAAAGTGGTACCTCAGGTTAAGAACAGTTTCAGGTTAAGAACAGACCTCCGGAACGAATTAAGTTCTCAACCCGAGGTACCACTGTACTGTGTCCAGTTCTGGGCACCACCATTTAAGAAGGATGTTGACAAGCTTCCATGTGTGTAGAGGAGTACAACCAGAATGATTAAGGGTTTGCAAACCAAGCTTGATGAAGGACAGTTGAGGGAACTGGGCATGTTTAGCCTGGTAAAGAGGAGACTGAGAGGAGATAGGATAGCCATCTTCAAATATCTAAAGGACTGTTGCTTGAAGGATGGAGCAAACTTGTTTTCTCCTGCTCCAGACGCTAGGACCACAACCAATTGATTCAGGTTACAAGAAAGAAGATTCCAACTAAGCATCAGGAAGAACTTTCTGACAGTAAGAGCTGTTTGACAGTGGAACAGACTCCCTCAGAATGTGGTGGACCCTCCTTGGAGGTTTTTAAACCAAGGTTGGGTGGCCATCTGTCCTTTGTGATCTAGTTGAGATTCCTGCATTGCAGGGGGTTGGACTAGATGACCCTTGGGATCCCTTCCAACTCAGCAATTCTATGATTCATAGAATCATATGACTCATATATATGAGTTTAATGTTACTGTAACTATATGCAATTACCGTTTTACAGCTCATCGGCAAACCTTTTCCAGACATTATTATATGCCAGACAGCAGGCTTAAGTTCCATTTCAAATGGATTTCCCTCATCTTTTGAGGAATACCATTATAAAAAGATCGAAATGGATAAATTAGAACCTGTACATCAATGAGAATAACTTATGCAAGTTTATAATAAAGGCGAAAGATTCCCCCACTCTGATCCCAAGAATGAATTTGATGAAATTGTGACTAAAAGAACTGGAAGAATCATGTTGTTGAAATATAAGGCAAGGTCAGTCACTTTTGAAGGCCCAGTACAAGAGGCTGAAATTGATTGATTGACATAACTCCAAAGGAAAATGAAAGAGCAAGCTAAAGAGTGGAGCCTTCCCTCCAACCCATAATAACAGGAGACCATATTTAACTCTATAACTACTAATTCTGATAAAAGGTGGCTTCCTATGTTCCCGTTGGCTTGCAGAGGTTCTCCAGTGTCTCAGCTTGGCCCAGAGGCTTCCTTTGTTGCCTGGGAAACAGTCTCTGGGACTTCCCATGTCAGATGCTGGCGTGGGAATGACAGCCCATAATGGCGCCCACCAGAGAAGGTGAATGGACTTCCCACATCTGTTGTCTGACCCTTCTTAACTAGCGATGTCAGGAACTGAACCTGAGACTGTACATCAAGAATGGCTCCACTACAAAGCTATGGACCTTACCCAAATGGTCCTATCAATTCTGAAACTCAGCAACATGACTAGGGAGGACTGTCATGGTCACCTTAAGCAACATTTGGTAGATAGGCCAGATAGAAATTTCGCAAATAATAGCTAAATTTTAAATGCTGCCGTTTGGCTGGAACATTTTTTTAAAAAGCTTTGGGTCTCGGGGGTTTTCCCTCCAGTGTACAGAAGTGTGAGTAACTGCATTGGGGGGGAAAGTCAATCTTATAAAACCTACTCTAGACTTGCCTCAAAGTTGCCACAGTGCAAACCTCTTAAAATTCATCTAAACTTCACTTGAACTGAAATTTGACGGCAACGCTACTGTAGCACATCGTTTACTTGTTTAATGCTCATTGTTGCTTTATGCTTGAGCAATTTGCAATACAAGATTCTGAACACAGCCCACTAGTTTAGTATCCAGCCCTGCTTGGAACAGGGTGGTTGTGTTTGTGGCACCTGGTAGGTAGTGGGAATAAGCAAAATGTCATTTTCCAAGCTGTATGCCAAGAATGTTAAGGATATTACATTAATGGTTTCTTCTTTTTTGCAAAATAGCTCGTAATGAGCGAATAACTACAATGTACATTACATTTCTTTATAGCACGTTATCGCTTCCTGAAATGTCTTTAAACCTTCTTTAAAGACTGGGGTTCTTTTTATTCATAGGTTCAGCAGCAATGACAAGTGTTTTACAGAGAAAACCTATGCATATCTCATCAGATAAAAGTCCCAAGGAATTCAGTGAGATTCACTCACAAGTAAGTGTTTATAGGATTGCAGTCTGAGCCCATAGCTGGCAGAGTGATTGAGCCTGCATAGGACCCAATGCTAGGATATAAAATTGTCATTATTTTCCAAAGTATGATAATCTGTGCCATAATATTTTCCAGAAATGGAAATGATTATTTCTTTCAGCTGCATTTTATACAAACTTATGGACTTCATATTACCTCTTAACTTGTTTGATGAATAACTAGAGAAATGTCTGCTTAGCAGAGCATGCTTGATACATAGTAAATCTTTAGTTAAGCCCATTAGTTCATGGTCAGATGCTCTGAAGCCACTTGAAAGATCCTTAACATGGGGGTGAAGGTAAGTTACTGACCAGGCTTCACACACACACAAAAAAACCCCCACCTTTAATTTTACCATTATTAAACTGCCTCACAGCCAGAAGCTACCGAAGCAGTGCACAAGACAAAATGGGTCATAATACCAAAGATAAAAACTTTTTAAAAAAATAAAGATAAAATCAACAACATACAGAGTCTAAAAATACTAAAAACCATTATGTGAGCAACTTCCAGGAATAGGGTGATTTTAAATGGAACATTGCATGCTGTAATGGTTCTAGGGGTTGCTCGTGCGTAAGCCTGTGCCAACACCTGGCTGGGTTGCCTGAGTGAACCTTTCCTGTCCGGACAGCCACTCACCTTTGGCTGACTCAATCGCTGGCAGAATCCGTCAGTGGGCGTTTCTTAAACTTCTTCCAACAAAGAAGCTATTTCACTCCCAGTCTCCTCCTACTCTCCCTGCGCGGAAGCCTTCCGCGCAAGGAGGGCGTAGGCAGCGGAGGACCCTTCCTCCCCCCGCTGGTCCCCGGCAAGGAGTCATGTGACCCCCTCTCAGATTCCCCCATCTGCCCCCCTTCTCCACTGGAGTTAATCTGATTCCCTTCCCCAGAAGATGGGCTGCCTCTCCCAATCCCGGGACGCTCTCTGGGATCCCTCTGGAGCTTGCTCTCTCCCTCCAGCACTGATGGCAGTTCCCTGACACATGCATTTTCATGACACATTAACATATTTAATGAACGTATTTTCCTTTTTCTCACAATTCTCTCGCTTGCCATGTCTGAAGCACTTTAAACCAACAATTTAAGCAGAAGGTGTTGCATCCAAGGGAACAACACCGGTAGCTGTTACCTGGGGCGGGTGGGCATGTGCCAGGTGGGAAGGATGCCAGTCCAGCTCTTGCTGCTGCTGCCAGAGTGACCCCACCCCCACCAGAGCAAAGCGGGGTGGTGCTGAGCCACCTGACAGACCATGCGGTGGGGAGCCCAGCCTGCCAATGTGGCCCTTGGGCAGAGAGAAATGCCGGGCTGGAGGCTCCTGCATTGGGGTACCTGGTTCGCAACCCTCAAAAATTGTGTGTCCAGGACCACGGCCCCTCTGGCACACACACCCATGCGATGCCCCTGGTTGCATCCAATAAAGTTGTGCAAGCAGAACAACATCCACTTGCTGACTGGGACTTGGTCTTCTTCACACACACACACACACACACACACACACACACGTTCCCCCACCTGGCTCTGCTCTGTGGGTTCCACCAAGCAGATTTGGTGAGGATACTGGGAAACCTGGGGAGAGCAGGCACAGAGGAAATTCCATTGCACAAGTAGAAGTCATTCCACTGATGTTAGATTCAATCTACGGGGTGTTGTTGAGTGTTAGTTATAGTAGATCCATCAATGGACTTAAATTATCTAAATCCATTGCTTTCAATAGGTCTCCTCAGAGTACAGTTCACATTGGATTTCACCTTAGGTTTTTGATCCAGCTAAAATATTGAAGGACAGATCGTGAAGCTGAGGCTCCAATACTTTGGCCACCTCATGAGAAGAGAATACTCCCTGGAAAAGACCCTGATGTTGGGAAAGATGGAGGGCGCAAGGAGAAGGGGACGACAGAGGACGGGATGGTTGGACAGTGTTATCGAAGCTACAAACATGAGTCTGACCAAACTGTGGGAGGCAGTGGAAGACAGGAGTACCTGGCGTGCTCTGGTCCATGGGGTCATGAAGAGTTGGACACGACTAAACAACAAAAATATTGAAAGGGCCACGCTAGAACCTCTGGTTGTTCCATCCTTCAGACATTTGAATCCTAGTCAGACAGAAGAGAATTCTTTTGAAAGCAATTACCAGCAATCAGACTGGGGTGTTAAAAATGCTCAATGTAAGCAAATCCAAAGAGACTTTCTTCTATATATTGGGGATGACACATGGCAAAGGAAATTGAACCTTGACACTGACATTGTAATAGGGGTTGGCAGTGAAAGCCTAGGACACAATGTTTTATGGGAAACGCAAAAATAAATATTTCTGAAAATTGTCACCTCTAATTAATAACGGGAAAAGTCCATCGATTACCCCAGAGATTACAGAGATACCTTTTGCGTACCCAAAATTGTTGGTTTAAAGTGTTTCAGACATTGCAAAGCCACCACTCCTGGGAGCAGGACTACGAAGGGTAGAAGAACTAGACGTGATACCATTCTGGGATTAAATGGCCACAGCTTTATTGATTTCAGATGTAGGTAAGTCTTGGCATAGGGATTGGGTGTGTATTCATCTCCCCGGCCTGCTGAAGGTCTGAGGCATGACAGGATCAAATTGGGAGATGAATCCATTGCAAGACACAGGTCTACGCAGCCCATTGAGCTGCGAGGTGCAGCGTTGGCCAGAATTTATGTCCTGAGTGAAGACTGCTACCCGCAGGTCTGTTCGCTAAGGCCTGCCCCCCAGGTGGCTGCTGATTGGCTAGGATTCAAAATGGGTCTGGCGAGAACCCGTGATGTTCTGCAGTGGCCAGGGAAACATCCAACAGCCAAAAGGAGCATGGCACAGCTCCAGAGGGTGGTGAATCAGCCACAGTGGGTCGCAACAGCTGCCCACCCTTTAACTGGGTAAGCGTCCATTACGTGCTGGAGCTTCAAGATGAGCATATTGATCTAGAATGCTTAAAGGGCTTTCCATTCGCTGCAGTGTTGAGGACATGTCTTCATCTACTTTCACCATTGTCCTTCTAGAACTGTCCCTGCAAACAGCCCTTGTCATTGCAGGGAGCGGAGAAGCCTATATTTGCAGAAACGTCATCCATTAACAGGCATCTCAGGTGGCTACTAAATGATACCCTTTCCCTATTCACTGTATGCAAATGGTGTGGCAAATCAGTGTGGAGCAAATCTGTCATGTACACCACCATGCAAATATTCATTTTTCATCCATCTTCTCTTGTAGTCAAGTCTCTTCCTCCATCTCTCTGCCATTCTTTCCCCATTTCTCATATTCAGTCCTTGTATGTCCTGTATCCTCACATTTGTTCAAATCTCCCAAACACTTTCTTCTTCTTCTTCTTCTTCTTCTTCTTCTTCTTCTTCTTCTTCTTCTTCTTCTTCTTCTTCTTCTTCTTCCTCTCCTCCTCCTACTCTATTTCTCAGTATTGCATCCAGGAAACTGTTGCTCTTAATAAATGTGTCAAATAGTAAGCAGCTGCAATAAAGAGCCAGAAACATTTCTGAAAGGCTTCAGTTAGCAGTTGCTGGTAGCTTTGAGTGATTTCAGCTAATTAAAACTACCCACCCCCTCCGTTTCTAGTGCGGAAACAGTTGAACGAGCTTGCCTAAAATATATCCTCGACGTACGTTTGGATTCCTTTAAGGTTGTAAAAATGTCATCCCCAAAGGAAAATTGATCTTACCCTTTCAGAAACTGAGTAATGAAAATAAGAGGGCTATTTTGGAACTGTGTTTGCAACTTTAATAGCCTCTGCTGCTGCTAACACCATAACATTTGGAATGAAAACATTGGAAAAGGAAGGGCAGCTGTACTCTCTGCACCTATTTCCTAGAGGCAAAGATATTATTAGCCGTTGCTCATTCACATTGATTTGAAGCCAGTTGATCAGCATATGCGAGCCTCGCAGGGACAATGTTTGTACCGCACTCTCAAATGTAGAAGATTTATTCTCAAGCTTCATCATATAAATTGACCCCAGGCTCTCTTATGAATGAGATATGGCATATCTCCAAAAGGATATGTTAAATTCATTTGTACAGTGGGTGTCTGGATAGAACATCAGCTGCCTGCACTGGACTTCTTGCTCAACTTAGGCTTCCATCGCCTGATATTTTCAGTTCTATGCAGTATCTCGAGCAGTGATAACCTCATTCCATTCAGACAGTCGGTGACTGCATGCCTCATATATCATTCTGTCCATGATCTGTCCAAAGTAAAACACTTCGGATTGGATACAGACTTTTTCAGCTGAGCCAGGGTTGGGGACTCAGAACCAACTGAGCCCACCTGAACTGCTAATTGGCTGTCTGAGCTGGAGATCTGTTGCATCCCAAGGTGCTGATCCCAATAGAACTGCCTTCTGTATGACAGATATTTTACAGATTGAGGTTGAATCCTGACAAGACAGAAGTACTGTTTTTTGGGGACAGGGGGCGGGTGGGTGTGGGGGATTCCCTGGTCCTGAATGGGGTAACTGTGCCCCTGAAGGACCAGGTGCGCAGCCTGGGAGACATTTTGGACTCACAGCTGTCCATGGAGGCGCAGGTGAATTCTGTGTCCAGGGTGACTGTCTACCAGCTCCACCTGGTATGCAGGTTAAGACCCTACCTGCCCCCGGACTGTCTCGCCAGAGTGGTGCATGCTCTAGTTATCTCCCTCATTGCGAGAAGTGAGGTTACAGGGAACCAGACAGAGGGCCTTCTCGGTAGTGGCGCCCGCCCTGTGGAACACCCTCCCTCCAGATGTGAAGGAAATAAGCAGCTATCTTATCTTTAAAAGACATCTGAAGGCAGCCCTGTTCAGGGAAGTTTTTAATAGTTAATGCTGTACTGTTTTTAAAATTTGATTGGGAGCCGCCCAGAGTGGCTGGGGAAACTCAGCCAGATGGGCGGGGTATAAATAATAAATTATTATTCTTATTCTTATTATTACCTGTCCAACCCTTAAAGCTGCATTCCCTCAGGTAACCAGAAAACCCAGTTCATTGCATAACTTTTCACACTTCACCCAACACGACTTGTTGGATTTCACCGGTTTCTACCTATACATTGTCCAGACTGCCCTGTTTTGTTCCCTGATCTACCAGATTCCTCCAGGTCTCTGTCGAAATAATGATAGGAAGGAATCGTGCCAAAATCTACAAAACAGATGCAATTTGCACAAAGTCAGAACTTTAAACCCCTGAGGGGACAATTTGCAAAGAGTACCACCATTATTAGTTTGATAAATCATGGTCATTTTCTGCGTGTAAAATATAAGCTGTAAAGAGCACACCTAAGACTCATTTCTGATTCGCTGGAATCATTCTGGCCATGTTTCTTAGGATAGGGAGCTGCTGTCATCTCCAAGTAGCAATCTGCTTCCATTTTGCAGTTAGAGCTTCACAGTTATAACATATAGCATGGCATACAAATAGGACCATATCTCCATTTACAAATAGAAAAAAAGAATGTTAACAGTGGGTGGCATCCAATTGTGGTGCCTCTCTTACGCAATGTCAGATCTCAACCATTGAACTTTAGGTCCGTTAAGTTGAAAGATTTTTAGTAGGGCCCAGAAAGGGGGGAAAGGGAGAGAGAGAAAAAGATAAACACTGTTGTGGCTCACACAGCAACCACAGACCACCAATTGGCCATTTCAATTTCACATAAGTCTGTTCCATGTGCTTTCCATATTAATCTGTGCTTATTATTGTTCTAAAAATCAGCAAAAATGTGAACTTAATTACACTTTAAAAACACCTTTCAGCGCAACAGTATGTGTTGATAGTGTAAGCATGTGTTATAAATGTATTTTCTTCTAAAATACACATTTTATTTCTTTTTAGCTGAGAAGTCTGCTGCAAATTTCAGAAAAAGTTGAATCCAGAAGATAAGTATAATCTTAATAGCGCACTCATTAACACTGGAATTTACAGAAATCAAATTTCTCAACTATCCCCTTTTGTAGCATATGTGAGCAAACCTTTCATTCCTTCTCCGCAATTTAGTAGAATTTCAGAATGGAAGTTCAGTGGTAAATCAGTTAAATATGCTTGCCTCCCATGGAGCAGCTTGCAATTAAATAAACGTTTTCACCGCTCTATGGTGTACTTATTCTCGGATTCGTCTCCATCAATCCCCCCCCCCAAGCAGGGAAGTGAAAAGAAAATTAGGGTTAGAAATATGTATCAATTGCTTCTCTTTATGCTTTCCATGGAGAAAGTATCTGTTCCTTCTCTTTCTCCCCATCCTGAAATGTCCTCTTTGACCAACAAGTTGACTTGACTCTTAAAACATGTGATGTCAGCAGTAGAGGAGTATGGCCAATTGGGGAAATAAACAGAAGAAGCAGATGAACTCTTATGAAACAATGATTTCTGTTTTCATAAAAATGTCTTTGTTAATAAGAAGCAAGATGAGAAAAGCAGAAAAGATATGACATATTTAGGTTGACTATTTTCCCCAAGTAAACGAACAAATAAAAAAATCCAAGCTCTGTTCAAAGTCTTACTTTCTTTTAAAATAATAATAATACAGCAGCTACCACTAATTTCAGATCTTCCTTTCCAATGAACTACATTTATTTTTTCAGAAATTTGTTTGGCTATCTCTACTGGATCAGATAAAAACCCTTCTACTCCAACTCCTTGCTTCCTACCGAGGCAAAACAGAAATGCCAGATAAATCCATCAGGAGGACATGAAGGTAACAGGCACCTCTCATTGGTGCTCCCGAGCAAATGGTATGCAGAAACATGCTGACTATGCCTTCCAGGGTCCATAGAATTAAATCTTTACAGAGCAATCCTAACTATAGGAAGTCAATGTCGCTTACAAGCATAGGTTACTCCTATTCTGAACCCCATTCAATAGCTTCTGGGAGGGGCCACTGGCAGCTTAGCCAGCAGGTGAACATGGGCCCGTGTTTTGAGGATTGGGCCCTAGATCACAGGACCAGGATTTGTGATAGGTGCAAGCTTTTCCTTGCCCTATTCTGCACCTGCCATTCCCCTGGCATGTCCATTTTGGGGGACTTAGGTCAGCACAAATTACACCAGTTTAAGTTCCACTTACTGATCCCGGTGAGGGATTTATGCCAGTATAGCCACAGCCCAGGGATGCAGGTGGCACTGTGGGTTAAACCACAGAGCCTAGGACTTGCCGATCAGAAGGTCGGTGGTTCGAATCCCTGTGACGGGGTGAGCTCCCGTTGCTCGGTCCCAGCTCCTGCCAACCTAGTAGTTCGAAAGCACGTCAAAGTGCAAGTAGATAAATAGGTACCACTCTGGCTGGAAGGTAAACGGCGTTTCTGTGCGCTGCTCTGGTTCGCCAGAAGCGGCTTAGTCATGCTGGCCACATGACCTGGAAGCTGTACGCCTGCTCCCTTGGTCAATAAAGCGAGATGAGCTCCGCAACCCCAGAGTTGGTCACGACTGGACCTAATGGTCAGGGCTCCCTTTACCTTTACCTAGCCACAGCTCAGCTGGGAAAGTTCAAGATCCACCGGGTATCCAAACTCTCTCATCCTTCTGGCACATTTAGCAAAATGACATGGCACATTAAAATATAATTTGAGAAGAAAATGGAGACAATAAAGGGAAGAAGCGTTTAAAATATTTTTGCACATATTTATTTCAACATTGAGAGAACTCTGTCCCAAGGGCTCACTTACAATAGACTCACTCCAGAAATAATTAATTATGTTCTTATCAGGCATGCAATATAATTTATTTGATATTTCATTTATTCAGTGAAATTTATATACCACTTCATTGGAGAAAAACCTCTGATGTTTTTCAGTAATGTTAAAATCAAGTAATTAAAAATATTTTTTTTTAATGAAAGTAGTAAAGAGATTAAATCCTGCCCGTGTCATCTATGTTGTTCGCATAGGCTTGTCTAAAGAAATAAAAAATTAAGCAGGCACCCAAAGGAAAATAGTGAAGTTTCCTGCTGATGCCAATAGTGAGGGAGTTCCAAAGTGCTGGTGCTGCCACAGTACAAAGATGAACTGGGATGAGCAAGATTCAGTTGTTATCTTTGCTGAGCAGGGAGATTTCCACCTTAACTGAGCTATATTTCTCATCCTCTGCTCAGCTGAAGGTACATCATTGTATTTTCCCCATCCTGGCTCAGCTGAGACCCAACTGGCTGAGCGTGACATATCTTAAGCCAGGGAAATAGGGGAGTGGTGAGGGCAAGATGGGGTGGGGAATAAGGCTGGATCCTAAGCCCATTCAGCTTGGCCCCATGACCTGGTGACCAGTTTAAGTGAAGCTAGCAAAAATGGCTGCTTTCCCTCTACCAGACTTAGGATAGCTCAAGCAGCAGTAGCCCTGATGCTGAGCAGAGTTTGGATCTGGTGCAACTTTGAGCTGGTTTAATTTACACCAGCTTATGGCATATAGAAGCATTATCTGTCACCTGCATTAGTGCCAGTTCACAGTTTATAGTTAATATAAGTACAGTGGTACCTCGGGTTAAGTACTTAATTAGTTCCAGAGGTCTGTTCTTAACCTGAAACTGTTCTTAACCTGAAGCACCACTTTAGCTAATGGGGGCCTTCTGTTGCTGCCACGCCACTGGAGCACAATTTCTGTTCTCATCCTGAAGCAAAGTTCTTAACCTGAAGCACTATTTCTGGGTTAGCAGAGTCTGTAACCTGAAGCGTATGTAACCTGAAGCATATGTAACCCGAGGTACCACTGTAATAATAGAATTTAAGGAATAAAAAAGGCCAAGCCGAGTAAAAATTATATTTTGGAGGGGAAATCACATGTGGTTAAAATGATTAATCCTATCCCACATTCTCTTGTCCTGTGTTGTCTTCCCTATGCGCGCGCACACACACAAACACTAATTTTCCCTATTAGTAAAATCCTGGTTGAATCTCGACACATCAAAGAAGCATTTCTGTTGAAAGCATTGTAAATTTAAACAGGGAAAACAGGTAAAGAAAAACGGGACTCCACATCACCCTCTGGTAGCACAATGTTATATCACACATACAACGCATATAAATCGCTTTTTCTTTACCAGTCTAGCTGAGAAACCTGTCTCATCTAGTTTCCAAATCTCCCCAAACTTATTGAATACAAGTGAAAGATGGATAAGAAAATAAAAACAGCAGATCTCTCTCCAATTTGTCACTGACAAATATTCAGGATTATAGGGCACAATTGAGATAAGCAACAGAGGGGGGAAATGACTTTTAAAGTCTGCTAAATTCAAAAAGCATGTTGGGATGTGAAACTTTTAGCAAAAAAAGATAAACAAGTGCTGATGTATGTCCATTATTTTCCCTGAAAATTTCCCTTCAGAAATGTGGTACACATCTGAGGAATGCAGCTGGTATTCCCTCTCCCCTAATGATAAATCAACTGTCCTGTGAAGTTGTTATGATGACATATGACAGTTGGAATAGTAATGAAGTGTGAATTGATGTAGATGAAACACTTTCATTGTGATATCAATCATAAGGTCAGGAGAAGATGAGCTATTCAGTACCAAGAGAAACAAACTTTTACTGGCAGTTTCAGAACAGAGCATATGAAAGCAATCAAACAAATAGTGAATTTCACAGTGTTGGAGCTAGACTGTCTATTAAACTTATTTCCAAGTGATATCAATGAGACTCATGCTAATTTGTACCACTGATTTCAATTAGAACTAAATTAAGCTAACTTAACTTAACCTGGAATTTGGATTCAAACCATCCCCCTCCCCTAATTTATTTTAAAAGATCCTAAAACTGTCAGGTGCTGTAAAAATCAAATAAAAAAGGACAGAGGCAGTAATGCTTCCCAGTGAAGCTGGTGTAAAGTTACACTAGACCCAGACTTTGTTCAGTAGCAAGGCTGAATTGGAACAGTCGGGTTTTACCACGGATTTCCATTTGTTCTGCTTTTGCGCTAAAGATTGGGTTTTCTAGGGGAAAGCACCAGAGCAAAGGCCACACCACTTGAACTGTGTGTTCTAGGAATGGAACAAGCAGACATGTGGATGAGGTCTGAGCTGGTCTAAGCCCAGACCCTCCAAGTATCCTTATTTTCCAGGGGCAGTCCCAGATTTTCAGAAGCCGCTCCGGTTTCTCATTTGCTCCCGAAATGTCCTGCTTTTCTTTAGGACATCCCCATTTCCATTGGAGAAATGCTGGAGGGTATGGAGTTATGTGACCAATCCCAAACCAAGGAGAGAAATAATTATACAACCTTTAGAAGACACCCGAAGGCAGCCCTGTATGGGGAAGCTTTTTAAAAATGTTTAATGCTTTATTATGTTTTTATATATGTTGCAAGCAACCCAGTAAGATGGTCTGGGTATAAATAAAAAAAATGTTGTTGTTGTTGAATAGGACATCCCTATTTTCATTGGATAAATGTGTGGGAATGTTCAGGCAGGCAGGAGAGGATATTGTTTAATGATATCCTTCCTAATGTGCGTTAGCAAATTCTATCTCTAAGCAGAGTTTAAACATTCCCCTTTAAACGCACAGCGGTTTGCTTGTTGCATGGTAGTTCTAGCCTCTAAATACAGTGGTACCTCGGGTTAAGTACTTAATTCATTCCAGAGGTCTGTACTTAACCTGAAACTGTTCTTAACCTCAAGCACCACTTTAGCTAATGGGGCCTCCTGCTGCCACCGCACCGCTGGATCACGATTTCTGTTCTTAACCTGAAGCACTATTTCTGGGTTAGCGGAGTCTGTAACCTGAAGTGTATGTAATCTGAAGCATATGTAACCCGAGTTACCACTGTATAGGATTCCTGGTAAGATCCCTTCTTGTCTCTCTTTAAAAGAATAAACATGACAATCTTATTAAAGTCAATATAAAAGTAGTTTCCTCACATTCATTCAGTTCACAGTTGGATCCCTGAAGGCAGACTTATGTTACAAAAGTATATACACATGTGGAACTATTTCATAAGGGAGTTAGATCCTAAGTGACTGCGAACAGGCAGTCACTTCTCCTCACGCATAGAAAAACAAAATGGAGAATATCAGAAAGAGAGAGAGGTATGCTCTCTGCCTTGCTCTTGTTTCCGGGGTAGAGAGAGGGCCAGATTAGACCACACCCACCTCTAGTCACATGCAGAGGAAGTTTGTCCCAGCTCAGGAGGAAACAGGAAGTTTTCTCCTGGCTGGTACACAGCATCCCCTAGCATGTCCACTCTAGGAATGTTGTACTTGACTGCTATTTGTTTCAGATCCCACAAAATGTTGGAAGCCTGGAAGAGGGAAAGCCAGCCTTTAAACTAGTGTTTTAATTGCAGCATCATCCCTTTTGGTGGCTTAGTTTGCATTGGGTTGACAGGTCATGTGACAAAGCTGAATGGGGTAAATGTCCTTTTCGCCTTTCACTGTGGCTACCATTAGTACTGCTGCCACTCTACAAAGCCCCACTAGTGGGAGTTAGATAACTCCCTAACTTTGGATTGGACCTGATTCATAAAACCAATCAACTAAATCTGCAATCCTATACCTAATAACATTGTGATAAGTCTCATTGACTTACTTCTGCATAGACATGCATGGAATTGCTCTGTAACATTTATTTAATTGGCTGTGAGCCCTAGTTTTAAAATTTATATTATTTTGCGATATTCCATGCATACAATGAAAAGTGTGGGTGTTTTTTTCCCTTCTTCTACAGGCCGTTAATCTGGGTGTTATATACACATCAGTGCACATAATGTAACCGGAGGGATCATGGAATCAGTACCATAAATGAAATGAATTGAATGATTTATTGTGACACAGCGCTCAACATTAAAAAGCATGGAATATAACACAAAATAGAAAATGAAGGTTGTGGTGCAGTTCTGATCTCCCCAAGCTGTCTCCTTAATCTTGCTTAGTCTCTCCTTGCCTCGCTCTCCATCATCTGTAAATGGAGGAATCACACCAAAGAGCTCAGGGAAGGCAGATATTCTCCTCCTTGATGACCTATCTGCTGTCTATTTCTACTTGGGTGGACCATTTTCAACCCATTTCCACTTTGATTGTTTCAGTCCCTAGCCTCTGGCTATGTGTCAGCCTTGTGATTGACATCTGCCATTCTCCAACCAATCAAGGCCAACATTCTGAAAGGTGATGTGTTGCCGTACAGTCATTTGATTCTCAACCTACCTCAGCTGACCATCAACTCTGCAGCATTTGAGGAGGGCAGGAACCTGTTTCTAAGTAGCTGCAATAAGATAGACTTCAAATGAATTGCGTCCTTCCTTTTTATAGTACCACTCTGCGTTTCCCTTTGTCCTCATCTTTTTTAAAAAAATCTGACTAAATTTCCTTTTTTAAATAATTTTAATTTTTTATTGGAATTTTATTTACAATATAACATAACCCCCACCCCCCAATACACAAATCCACCCTCATTAAACGTGAACATAACATACAGTGAGCATAACATACAACAATACAAACAACCAAATATAAAAGACTTCCTTTATCCTGTATCTGGCCTCCTTATTTACTTCTTATAAACTGTTTCCTTTATGAATAATTATTAAGATTTTTCTAATTATAACTTAAATATCCACAAAGTCTTCTGCAGACATTAATCGAAACAAGTCCAGTTATGTATTTTAGGGCACTGTTTTGTGAAGTATTCTCTGCATTTTCCCCATGCTTTTTGAAACTCTTGTCTAGTGTGATCTCTGATTGCCTCTCTTAATCTAGCCAGTTCAATATATTCTAACAGTTTGTCTTGCCATTTATTTTTGTTGGCACAGTTTCTTTTTTTCCAGTTTTTAGCAGTTAGGACCCTTGCCACTCCTGTGGCATAGAGGAATATTTTCTGATCTTCTCTTGCTATACCTGTGTCCATTATCCCTAGTAGAAAAGCTTCTATGTTTTCCATAAAGTTATACTTAAACATTTATTTAAGCTCGTCATATACTGTGTCCCAGAAGATTTTGGAAAAAAATATGAGTAAATTTCATACCATTTAGCTGTAGGGTTCTTGGCTGTATCTTTACCCCAACTCAAAGGGTTATTCTTGGTTCATGATACATGTGTGTGTTACACTGGGCTCAGGAAAGAGGTAAATTGGATGCTTTCTCAGAATACCTGCCATTTACTCCCAGAAATCACACCCATCTGAGAGTAAAAGGAACTAAAGGAGTGTGGTGGTAACCTATCTGACAGCCTCTTGCATGGCTGGTCTACCCAGATCAAAAGCCATGTAAAGAGAATGAAAAGGTTCTTCCCTGGCTCCCAGTACATTTATGAGCAGTGTTAGTGCTGACCTTTAAAGACCTAAATGGCCTCGGCGGAGTCTTCACCCCCATCATTCAGCCTGGAAACTGAGATCCAGCACTGAGAGCCTTCTGGAGGTTCCCACACTACAAGAAGTGAAGCTACAGAGAACCAGGCAGAGGGTCTTCTCAGTAGTGGCACCCTCCCTGTGGAACACCCTCCTATCAGATGTCAAGAAGATCAGTAAATAGACAACCTTTAGAAGACATCTGAAGGCAGCCCTGTATAGGGAAGCTTTTTAAGGTTTAAGGATTTATTTTGTTTTCATAGATGTTGGAGGCTGCCCACAGTGGCTGGGGCAACACAGTCAGAGGGCGTACCAAGCCCAGGTGGTACCCAGTGCGGAATTTTTTTTGTCACCCGCCTGCATCGACAGCTCGGTGTAGGCTTGGGAGTAGTGGGTGGGCATCGAATGTCCGCTTCTCCTTCCTACACCTCTGTGCCCCCATCCCCGCAACTCCCAAGTACCCTGAGACGTCAGGGGGAGGGGGAGCCATGGCTCACATCCGCCCCTCCCTGGCTCTCTGTAAAGCGGCAAAGCAAGAGCCACTCACGGCGAGCCGGGGAGGGAGGGAGGCTGGGAGGGCAGCCTCTGGCTAGACGTAAGCGGCTGCTGCCGGTGGTGGAGGGATCCCACCATCGTCTGTACGGCGTTCTAGTGGCGCCGGTGGCAAACTGCTATGTACAGCGCATGTGCAATGTCGCTACGCAAAGCAACACCGGATATGTGTTGTACGTAGCGGTTTGCCACTGGCGCCGCCCGATAAGCCATACGGATGGTGGTGGGATCCTCTGCTCGCGGCTGCAGCAGTGGTGGAGGGATCCTCCGCTTGCGGTTGTAGCTGCGATGGAGGCAACCCACTGCCATCCGTGCGGTGCTCAGGCAGCGCCGGCAGCAAACCACTATGTACAGTGCATGTGCAACATTGCTACGCACAGTGCATGCATGCGACACCGCACATGCATTGTACATAGCAGTTTACCACCGACGCTGCTCGGACAGTGGCAGGATCCTCTGCTCATGGCTGCAGCGGCGAATGGAAGATCTTCCACATGCGGCTGCGGCGGCGCGATGGCTGCTTGCGCCACCGCGCCCAGGCTGGGCCGGGCCAAGGCGGCAGGGCAAGCACCCCACAGGGTGCCTTCCTTGTCACCCTCACAGACATGGAACCCGGGGCGAACCGCCCCCACCTTGTGATGCCACTGAACGCAGTCAGACGGGCAGGGTGCAAATAATTTATCACCATTATCATCCACCTCCTCCTTGCACTCCTTTTGCCTCTTGGGAGTCAACTGGTTTCGCTTTGGGACCTCAGATGGCTGATCCCTACACCAGATTTCCTTCTAGCCAACCTAAGCAAAAATATGCTTAATCTCAATAAGCCCTTTGACAATCACATAAAAAATAAAATAAAAAACCCTTGGAAACATTTACCAATGCCGGATGTCAAGTTTTGAAATATTAGCTTTTTGAACGTAACAGGAGGTAAGAAGAAATAGTACACGAAATTAATGTTTTCAGAAGGATCGCCAGGGACTTAAAATCTAAGTCTGCCTTGCCGCACTATTTAACAAAAATGTCACTCCTGTTTTGCCAAATAGCTGGGGAGCCATTCTCCTCTGTTTTCTATTTCCTCCAGCTCTTGTTGAACTGGGCTGTTTGATGTTCTCTCTGCCTTGATAGATTATCTATTTCCTAACATGAAGAGGAACCATGGGAAGGGTTTGAGGTCTCCACATCTGTCTAACAATCAAAAACTGCAGTGGGATAGAATCGAGAGGTGGAAGTGTTAAAAAGCTGCACAGTTATCTCCCGCTATCTCGGGAACATATGTACTTTGCAACATAAAAAAAAAGGAGTCTAGGAAGTACAGTCAAGTAATGAGCATGATCCAAAAAGCTACTTTAGGCTAGCCCCAAGGGCAAAGGTAACTAATCCAATTCTTGACTTGTCTTTGAGCAGCAAATTCTTATTCCAAGGCTGCGTAGCACAACCCCATAATTTCAAGCATACTCTGGCATGTCGCATAATGCACTTCAGGGAGAGTAGGGGCACAGGTCCAATTTCCGCTCTTTCACTGCATCACCTTATTTTCATCAATCTTTTCCAAGTTGGAAGCTGACCTTCTGAAGTAGGGAGTCTCCTCTACTCAAGAAGCTGCCATGCAGGATTTGAACCCTGGTTATGCAGGGTTCTAAATTGCAAATGGAGTCTCCACAAGTACAAGAGTTGGAGCTGACCCTCCCATCGGGGAGGGCTGGCCACATGCTGGAGGGAGAAGGTCTTGACAGTGTGCCTCCATCTTTATCTCCTGATTTTCATCTCCTGTAAACACTGAAGACCTGAAGATGGCTAGAAAAGAAGATGAAAGTCCATAAATCTTCTTCCTTATGTACCTTGTGGAGCCAGTCTTAGCCAATCTGTGATAGCCTGAAGAGATGACCTATTGGTAATGAAGACATTGCCCTCCTCCAAACCTGTGCACTTCTGGCTACAGAGGTTCTTTAAGATTATGTTGGTTAAGGAAGCCTTAGCAAACTTTGTCTCATTGGCTCAAGAAGCATTTGGAAGAAAGTTGTTTGCATTCCACAACTATACCACAAAGAAAGAGAGTTGCAAAAGCTAGAGCACCTAAAACCAATAAAGAGTAAAAAGAGCAAATTCTGAAATCTGGCAGTAAGCTCCCTTTAGCCTCCAGAAAAGCGCTGCAAGCATTACGGCCCTGAAAAAATGAGCTATTTGCACATAAGAAAAAACTGCTTCCATGTGTGAATTTATGTCTGCACGAATTCAGATACACAGAAGGAAATGAAAACCATTTTGCTTTCTGGATGGTTTTCAACAGCTAATTCATATTTACATCTCACGAAATCTACTTTCAGAAAGAAAGAGTAAACAGGAGTTCCTCTCTTAACTACCTAGGGGGAGAAATAATTCTGGACTGAACATGACCATGTAGCTGCAGAACCAAAGCTGCAACCTGATATTTAAAAAAGTAAAAAAGAAAAAGCTAAATTCTGCTTCATGTTTTCTCTCAGACTTTTTAAAGCATGTAGATGTGACAGCAGGGAGACTTTTTAATTAGTGTGTTATGGTTGAATTGAATTCAATGAATTACTTCATTTGCAGATATAACGCTGATATAATTGGAAATGGCAGTCAGCAGAATGATCAGTGATGGATCAAGAGGACAGAAGGAGCAATCCTATCCACAAGAAGCTGACAAAATACAAGCTGGTGTACGTTAAGCCAGAGGTTACACCAGATCCAAACCCTGTTCAGCATTGGGATTGGTGCTCAGCCTATGCCTGTCAGAGGAAAACAAGTCTTTAAAACAGGCTTTTATTCCAGATTGCCAGGTCACATGACTGAGCTGATTTGGTTTAGGATTCAGCCTAAATCCCCATATTCTGGGCATGCCACACACCCAGAACACCCCTTTTGGGGGACTTACAAAAGCAGAGCCAGCTTTGGCTCAGTTGGGATGAGCAAATCACACCAGAATAATATTCAGCTGAGCCAAGATTGGAGATTTAATGCCTGGTGAGTTTGATGGAGGGATGAATCACTCAGCTGAACTGGAGAACTGCTACATCATGGGTAGGCAAACTAAGGCTCAGGGGCCAGATCCGGCCCAATCGCCTTCTAAATCTGGCCCACGGACAGTCCAGGAATCAGTGTGTTTTTACTTGAGTAGAATGTGTCCTTTTATATAAAATAATAAGAATAAGAATAACACTGGTCAACAACAAATTTGTTGTCTGTGTTTTTTCAGTTGATTTAGGACGAATCTGATGCGCTGAATCCAAAAATCACATTGGTTTTGCTCAATCAGGTCAAGTTTTTGAGCTATGGCCACATGTCTTTTTTTACGCTTTTGTTCACATGTACGCTTGTGTGGAGCATTTTAGAAGAAGTTGGTGGGGGTAAAATGCCATGTCGAATAATTGTTTTGATTGGAAATGATTATTTTAATGACAAGAAGTATTCAGGTCCGATAGTTTTGGGTGATTATGTCGAAAAGGGATCAGTTTGAAGTCATAAAACCTCGAAATCTTCCATAAATTGGTGCAGCAAAGCATAAAGTTGGGGGATCAAAACTAAGTTAATCCTGATCTTCAATCAGCACGTCGTCCTGTAGCTCATTGTGATGAAATTCCAGTGCCTATCTTCGGAGAACTTCCTGACATTAGTGACGAAGATGCCTCCAGTGTTGAAGGACATGAAGAAAGAAGAAGTGGTTCTTGAAGATGATGCTCCACATCCATTTTCCCAAAAGGAGTTGAATGATCTAGTTCGCGACCTCAGCTTGTCAAAGGACTCTGCCGAACTGTTGGCATCCAGATTGAAGGAAAAAAACCTCCTCTCTGATAGTGCTCGCATTAGCTTCTTCCGCAACAGGCATCAAGAGTACCTCCGTTTTTTCTCGGAAGAGAAGGACTTGGTGTACTGTGCAGATATTGCGCAGCTTCTGCTCAAGCTTGAAGTGCTACAGTACGAACCCAAAGATTGGAGACTGTTCATTGACAGCAGCAAGCGATCACTGAAATGTGTTCTGCTACACAATGGCAACCAGTTTGCCTCTATACCCCTGGCTCACTCGAGTACACTGAAGGAGAACTATGAAGCGGTGAAGTATGTGCTGGAGAAAATTGGTTATGATCAGCATAAGTGGTTTATTTGTGTTGACCTGATGATGGTGAACTTTTTGTTGGGACAACAGTCTGGCTTCACCAAGTACCCATGTTTTCTGTGCATGTGGGATAGTAGGGACCGTGCTCAGCATTACACGAAGAAGGACTGGCCTGTGCGGGAGGAATTGGTGCCTTGCAAAGAAAGGAACGTCATCAACGACCCTCTGGTGGACAGAGACAGAATACTCTTCCCACCGCTGCACATCAAGCTCGGCTTAATCAAGCAGTTCACCAAGGCTCTGGACAAGGATGGTGACTGCTTCACTTACTTGTGCCAGGCTTTTCCAGGATTGACCATGGAGAAGTTGAAAGCTGGCATCTTTGACGGTCCTCAGATCCGTCAGCTCATCAGAGATCCAGAGTTCGGAAACTCAATGAACGAAGTGGAACTGGACGCGTGGAAGGCATTTGTTCTGGTAGTGAAGAACTTTCTTGGCAACAATAAGGCCAGAAACTATGCAGAACTTGTCAACAACATGCTGACTGCTTTCAGAAACCTGGGCTGCAACATGAGTGTCAAGATGCACTACCTATTTTCACATAAGGACCGGTTTCCTGAGAACCTGGGTTCAATGAGTGACGAGCAGGGGGAGAGATTCCATCAGGACATGAAAGAGATGGAGACCAGGTATCAGGGTCGCTGGGACGCAGTCATGATGACTGACTACTGTTGGACTCTGAAGAGAGACCTCCCTGCCGCTGAGCATTCCAGGAGTTCCAAGAAATGGAAGTTCAAGCCCTGAAGTTTGAAAAATGGTGAAGCAGCATGCAATTTACGTGTACTTACCTTTATCAATGCCCACCATTCAGTTTACAGTAAACCTGACCTGATGGAGAGAAACGGATGCCATTTCCTGATTCAGCAGTGCAAAAATACCCTAAATCAGTTGTAGAAATCTAGACAACATTCAAAAAGTAAAAAATTGTTGCCCAGTGTAATTTATTATTTATACCCCACCCATCTGGTTGGGTTTCCCCAGCCACTCTGGGCAGCTTCCAACAAAATATTAAAATACAGTGGTCTGTTAAACATTAAAAGCTTGCCTAAACAGGGCTGCCTTCAGATGTCTAAAAGTCTGGCAGTTGTTTTTCTCTTTGACATCTGGTGGGAGGGCGTTCCACAGGGCAGGTGCCACTAGCAAGAAGGCCCTCTGCCTTGTTCCCTGTAACTTGGCTTCTCGCAGTGAGGGAACCGCCAGAAGGCCCTCAGAGCTGGACCTCAGTGTCCAGGCTGAACGATGGGGGTGGAGATGCTCCTTCAGGTATACTGGACTGAGGCCATTTAGGGCTTTAAAGGTCAGCACCAACACTTTGAATTGTGCCCGGAAACATACAGGATCTCTGGGTTATTTGTGGGGCATAGGAATTCATTCATTTTTATTTATTTTTCAAAATATAGTCCGGCCCCCCACAAGGTCTGAGGCACAGTGGACCGGCCCCCTGCTGAAAAAGTTTGCTGACCCCTATGCTACATCCGAAGCTGCTCATCCGGGTGAATCTTTTCTTAGGATTGCTCTCTTAGTATCAGAAGGTTGTGGTAGAGTTAGCTGGGTGGCATCACTCTTTTTATGAAGTGTGCCCAGAAATACATGTTGACATGACCATAGCCTTATCTGATGAAGACTTCACTGTCCTATAGCCACTTGACATTATATATATCTGGGCATATATCAAAGAAACAATTCCTATACATGAATAGATTTCAGAAATTGTGATGTGTTTAAAGCACCAAATAATGTCACCAGAAGAAAACCAAGATCTCTATTTTAACTGATGACATTTTGATTAATCTTAGTCCACACTAGAAGTGCTTGACAAAGACATTTTGCACTTCTAAATGTAACATACTTATCAATGTTTTTTCAGTAGGACTGGCATTTTGTCTTGGGAAGATAAATACCATTTTGGGAGTTAGCAACAAATATATTATTTAATATGAAAACCATTATCCTCCTCACACTCAAGTATAAAGTGAATGAGATCTTCAGTCATCTGATGATTACAGGAACAGACTTGATTTGGTTATTTAAATAAATGTGTGTTAAATTATTTTAAATGAAGATTTAAAATATCCTTCTGCACTCTGCATTTTAAAAATGCAGTTTTGAATTTAACCCTACCCCCTGTTAAAATTCCCTTTTTAAAAGCCCTTTGCAATTTGACATGTTTTTATGTTACACATGAATAATCAACCTTTCTGGTCTCTTATACCATCTGAATGTAAATTTGTTTGGGGACAAATGCAAATAATTGTGTAGATTTGTATATACTCATATATTCAATTAAATTTTGTTTTTTATTTACCCTGACCTTATATTTTCCTTATTTGAATCCATATAGTATGTATTTTTTCTGTGTAATAAAAATTTTCACTTCAAAACAGTTATAAGATTTGTTCATCTTATTAAGAAGAAATCTTTTCTGATGTCATGTCATATATATATATATATATATATATATATATATATATATATATGAATGATATTGGCGAATATAAGACATTCATGCTAAGGATATTCAGAATGGATAAAAATTAAAATCCCCTAAGGCTTTGAAGCATACTAATAGGTATATTTTTGCAGAAGGGTATTTGTTTTAAAGACTTGTGGGCAACTTGGCGATGTAAAGAACATAAACCCTCAAATGCCATTGTGCGAGTTCATTCAAGGTTTCTCCAATCCACAATAAAAGACTGCAGATCAAGTCAACTTTGTCTGGGTTCTATATCCAAGAAGAGCATCTTGCAATGCATATAGCCAAAGGAGAAATCATTTTTTAAGTGTGATGTACTGCCATCCTTCTCTAAGCCTGCACTGGAAATTTATGCAGAAGTCTCAACGTTCTACCCAATAAAGGATGATATGAGGTTGAGGCTAGAACTGTAAGAGCTCCACAGCAGAAATATATGTAGAGGTAACTTTGCGGTTAGATCTCCCCTTCCCCCAGCTGCCCAACCACCAATATTTCCATGTCAGGTCACATTATTGCATCCTTAGTGGTCTAGCATCAGCTTTAAGGTAAATACATTTACAAGACATTGGGTGTCGTTACGAGTCATTGACAATACGCCACCAAACAGCAAGAATAGAAATATCTCACTAGAATTTCCTGTGGACTTGTAAAAAGAAAATAATTGTCTTGTAACATTCCACCCTGGAAAGGAGTTAAAGCGAACAAATATACAGCCTTAGAATTAGTTTATTGGTGCCCTATACCTGTCTGTACATCACACGCAAAACTCAAGAGTCAAAGTTTCAAGTTCCTGATTTGGGATTTATAAAGGTTTGATCTTCTTGCAGTTCATGGGACTCTCCAGAGTCTCCTCCAGCGCCATAATTCAAAAGCATCATTCTTCGGCGATCAGCCTTCTTTATGGTCCAGCTCTCACTTCCATACATCACTACTGGGAAAACCATAGCTTTAACTATATGGACCTTTGTCGGCAAGGTGATGTCTCTGCTTTTTAAAATGCTGTCTAGGTTTGTCATTGCTTTTCTCCCAAGAAGCAGGCATCTTTTAATTTCGTGACTGCTGTCACCATCTGCAGCGATCATGGAGCCCAAGAAAGTAAAATCTCTCACTGCCTCCATTTCTTCCCCTTCTATTTGCCAGGAGGTGATGGGAGCAGTGGCCATGATCTTAGTTTTTTTGATGTTGAGCTTCAGACCATATTTTGCGCTTTCCTCTTTCACCCTCATTAAAAGGTTCTTTAATTCCTCCTCACTTTCTGCCATCAAGGTTGTGTCATATGAACCCTATAGCACAGCCAAAACCTAATCAGAGCAAGGAAGAACATCATTCGCTAAATGTTCATATAATCTTAGAATTGTAGACCTGGAAGGGAACCCAAAGGTCATCTAGCTTTACAGCTATCATGTTTGCTTCCCTAACTGTTTAGGGAGGCTTCCCAAGGATTCCCTCCACCCCCTGTGTGAACAGTCTGTCCTAAGAGATCTCATTCTGGCCCTCCAGAAAGTGCTGGACTCCAAACCCCATTAGCTCCAGCCAGCATCACCAGTGGTCCATGATGGTCGCAGTTTCAGTCTAGCGACAAGTGGAGGGCCACATGTTCCCCATCTCCAACATATATAGGTATGTCTTTTGCTGCATTCTGTTACCTCCTCAAAAATATTCCCATTCTTCCTCAGCCATTCCCCGCTCCGCCGCCAGTCCAGACAACCACAAGTTTAGCCTCTATAGTATTTTTAAACTACAGCAGGATATATCATCACCCTTGCCAACACAAATGAGACAAAATCACCGAGTCATATTGACGCATTTCCCTCCTGACCATATTTTTTAATATTAAGGTTGTTTTCTCCCTGGAATCATTAAGACATGACACAGAATAGGCTCGAGCTACTTCATAGCATCAAATATTTCCCTGCGTTGCTATTGAAACAGATCGTTCTTAGTAAAAATGAACCTCAAATGCAATTACGGGAACACCCTAGGCTATGTCAGCACTTCCATTAGAAACTCCTTGTTTCAAGGATTTATATCGTGGCAATAAAAATTGGCTTTGGGCTGGAATTTACTGTAGAAATTCAACATCAAGGGTGTTGTTTCTCTCGCTAATTTTTTCCCCCCTCTCGCTAATTTTCAAGACCGTCTCATCATTTTTTTTAAAAATAAATAAAGTGAAAGAAATGAGCAAGTAATAATGATGGGTGTTTGTTCTTCTTCCTGGAACAAATTGCTTCCTTCCAATCTCCAAATTAAGAGCGCCCACTGCTTTATTCATGGAAATTCAGCCACCTCAAAAATGCTGGGCAAAGCACTTTAATCCATTCTAAATTCCTACCATAGAGTATTTCATAAGTCTGCCTTGATCTTCTCTACTGCATCATAGGTGGAGGACCTCAGGTTCAGGGACTTCCCGGCTACTCTTTCTAGTCCTTGAAGGTCCCCCCCAGGCCACACTTCTCATTACTGCCTAGCTGGAATGTGTCCTTGATATTGAATAATGATTCCGATGGAAGACAAGAGAGTGGGCCTTGAGTGTGTGCAGGGAGTAGCCTTCTGTGCAAATATAAATTTGCACATTTGTTTCTCTACCCACTTTGAGCCTGTCTACCCCTCAGGCTCAGAAAGGTTTCCTACATAGTTGAGT
Organism: Podarcis raffonei; assembly: GCF_027172205.1. Lineage (NCBI taxonomy): Eukaryota > Metazoa > Chordata > Lepidosauria > Squamata > Lacertidae > Podarcis > Podarcis raffonei. The sequence goes on along the minus strand of NC_070605.1, from coordinate 89,897,550 downwards.
TTGGGGCTTACCAGTGTTTACGGTGACAGAGGTCTACATAGATTGCAACGCACTGCTAAAGAACCATGATCAATCAAATAGTATGGCTTATTTTGCCTAACAAAACTGTCACCTATCGAATCGGCTCTTCTTTTGGTGTTTGTTTGGTCTGAAACTCTGAAAGAACAGGACCAAATTGCCATTATTCTGAGTTTTTTTACGAGGCATTGCAGCACGCTGAACATTTACAGTAATGAAGATAGTCAATAGGGATTGATTGTTAAACTACTCTGGGGTTTGTAGCTCAGTGAGCACCCTTAACTCATAGCACCCTTAACAAACTACATTTCCCAGGATTCTCTGCAGGAAACCATGACTGTTAACGTGGTATCATAGTGCTTTAAATGAACAGTGCCGCTGTGACCTTAGTCCCGGGCTTTATCCAATTTGCCTACTATATAGAGAAGGTCCCAGTACCTTCACTCTCTAAACAAGATACTCTACAATGTTAAAGGAAACAATATTCCTAGCACAGCCTGAAGAATGTGCAAATGAATGCTGAATTTTGTATTTGTGTGGACATCAGTTGCCAGATGAGGGTTAGAAATGCTTATGTTCTGGAGATATTGCCCATCTTTTTCTTTTCATTCAGTATGGATTTTATTATAGGCTTTTTTAAAATCCTGGCAGGAAAAGACCACCTGATAAATCTGGAATTATTATTATTTCATTTTTCAGAATGAAAGTGGGAATATTGCACACTGTAATGCGCACACCCACCCACACCACTTATTTCCACTGGTTAAATTGGTTAGAATTTATAATTGAGTTTTATCTGATTTTATATATTTTATGTTTGGTCCCCGCATTTGTATCTGGATCCAATGAGATGAAGGGTGGGCTATAATTATTCCTCACAAAATGATGAAATGAAAGATTGAGGTGCTAAATTAAATATGGATTAATTTGCTAGCCTTTTTATGGTTAGTGAACAACAACCAGGCAGCTCTGTCAACTAAACACAGAAGTCTGGCATTGTGTTACATTTAACAAAAATAAATCCTGGTATCTTTCAAATGGGATGTAATGGCTTAGCCAGTAATGGGGAAAATACACCTGTTTGAAATTTGTGCAGTTTATTTTGGGGGTGGGGGAGGGCAGCATTAAACCTTAACAGTCTAATTTATAGGTGGCAAAGCACACATTTTCTCCCAAGCTGTGCACGGTAGACCGTTTGAATGCATTCCTATATATTAAGATCGACAGTTGTACACATGGTTTACATTCAACTGCAAAGCATATAATCACCTGTTTTCAACCATTCTAAATTTGGTTCAAAAGTACCCCAAATACCAATTTACTCCCAAAGGACATTTAAATTTCCTTTATGTTAACTCTGGGTCACGTACTTCAAAGGAGGCAAACTGACAGCTTTTATTACACGTTACACATTCCATTCTTTTCTGTGTTAAATACTTTAATGGCTGACCTGGATTTGCTTATAAGTAGCCTGATGAGATGTGCTGAAATGCTGCCTCCCCCCGCCCTACAGCTGTTACTAGTCTTTCAGCAATATTTAAAGATATGTGAAATTTAATTCCTTATTTTCTACCCCAAAGGATAATTTCTAGGCAGCAATCCTATGACAAGATCTGAGAGGTTGAGCATCCCAGGATACAGCAGATCTCTGACTCAGCTAGCTGAGGTCGCCTGAGGTTGCACTGCATGATGACCAAGGGACACGGGTGGTGCTGTAGTCTAAACCACTGAGCCACTTGGACTTGCTGATCGGAAGGTCGGCGGTTCGAATCCCCAAGACGAAGTGAGCTCCCATTGCTCTGTCCCAACTCCTACCAACCTAGCATTTTGAAAGCATGCCAGTGCAAGTAGATAAATAGGGATCGCTGTGGTAGGAAAGTAAATGGCGTTTCCATGTCACGGAGTCCTGTTGTGCCAGAAGCGGTTTAGTCATGCTGGCCATAAGACCCGGAAAACTGTCTGTGGACAAACGCCGGCTCCCTCGGCCTGAAAGCAAGATGAGCACCGCAACCCCATAGTCACCTTTGACTGGACTTAACCGTCCAGGGGTCCTTTACTTTTGACCTTGCATGATGACCTTTGCCAAGAGAGATAGGGAAAATATGTCCTTGTTAATTCTCCTCAACATCTCAGTGGCTTTTGATACCATCAACCATGGTGTCCTTCTGGAGCAGCTGTCTGTGTTAGGGTGTTAGGTAACACCAGTGATTTTTTTTCTAGAAAAATATGTGCCATTACTCACCATTAGGTTGTTACAGTAAGCGCCACACTTTTTAACAATGAAAAAAGTCGCACTAAGTATCCTTATGTATACTCTGAAAAAAAAGCACTGGGTAGCACTGCTTTGTGGTGGTTCTAGTCCTTGCACTGTAGGGCTCACTGAGGTAAATTGTGTTTTTAAGTAGCTTGACTGAATTCATGCTTCTTTTTTCACACTTTCAGTATCGCACAGTGGATAAAATACTGAACTGGATCTGGGAGATAAGAGTTGAAGTCTCGACCCAGGGCTGAAGTCCCGACTAGGTGACTTTGGGTCAATCACTGTCTCTCAGCTTAACCTACCTCACAAGCAGGGCTTTTTGCCAGCCGGAACTCGCCGGAACTCCATCCTGGCACCTCTCAGGTGGGTGCCATTGCCATTCTAAGAATGAGGGAGGTGTTCATGGTGAGTTCCAGCACCTCTTTTTCTAGAAAAATAGCAGTGCTCACAAGGTTGTTGTGAGAATAACACAGGAAAGGATCAAAGCATGTATGCCACAGATGATGTGCAGAAATGGATTTATGAATAAACACATGCAAACTGTCACGTACCAGAAATACACTGATCCATCTGTATCTCTGCTTCCATGGAGAATGTTGCACGTGACTCAGTACATATGTTGAATTCAGAATGTGAATTTGTGTGAGAGACACATAACCATTGCCTTCAAAGGAACACACACTTGAATGCACTTCAAAAGATAGGTGTCATCAGAGAAGGTGTAGATTAACAATGTCACACTCAAAAATGCACTTGGATTTGCATCTGAGCATAGATGCTTCCTATCAACACTGTGTGGATGCCATTTAAAGCATCCATACTGGAATTGGATTACTGCAATGGGGATGATGTGAGGAAACCCATATGTGTCTTGAGAATAACAAATAAAGTTCATTTGGCTAAAAGGTAAAGGTAAAAGGTAAAGGACCCCTGGATGGTTAAGTCCAGTCAAAGGTGACTATGGGGTGCAGCGCTCATTTCGCTTCCAGGCTGAGAGAGCCAGTGTTTGTCCACAGACAGCATTCCGGGTCATGTGGCCAGTATGACTAAACTGCTTCTGGTGCAACACCGTGACAGAAGAAAGAGCGCATGGAAACACAGTTTACCTTTCTGCCACAACAGTACCTATTTATCTACTCTCACTGGCATGCTTTCAAACTGCTAGATTGGCAGAATCTAGGGCAGAGCTACGGGAGCTCACCCCATTGCATAAATTCAAACCACCAACCTTCTGATTGGCAAGCCCAAGAGGCTCAGTGGTTTACACCACAGCGCCACCCAAGTCCCATTTGGCTAAAATAGCTACCTAAACCATGAAAATGTGACAAATCTACCTGTCTTTAAAATTATTGGAAATTAGATTGCAGAAGTTCCCAAAAGCTGATTTGGGGGAGAAGATATCCACCTCCACCATTTTCAAATGGCTCAAGGAGACCATTACCCAGACCTGTCAAGTTTTGGGAAAGTCCCACTTTCATACACAAATCAATATGGTTGTGAACTCATATCTGAATACATACCTGCATGAACAGTGAATTATGTAGCATTGCCTTGAGGTGCACATAGAGATCTTTATCCCTGTCCAAGGCCACCAGCTGTGTGCAGTTAAGGGTCAGCCTTCAGTTTATATAATCTGCAGGAACACCTTCGGGAACCATTTGATGCACAGGAATTTGGCATGAAGCAAGATGGTGTGAGTTAAGCAAGTGTAAAGTTACACCAGATCCAAACCCCATTCAGCAGTGGGGCTCCTGCTGCTTCTTTGCCTACACCTGGCAAAGGGGAAACAAGCCTTTTAAAAGTGCTTTGGGGGCTGGGTTTCCAGACCATGTGAGTAAACTGAAGGGGTTAGGATCCCACCTAAGTCTCTCCTCTGTGGACGCACCCCCAGAACATTGCTTTTGGGGGAATTACACCAGCTTTGGCTCAGCTGGCAGAGGCAAGATGCAGTAGTTATGCAGGCATACATTGGGCCTAGCTGGCGTTGGGGATAAGACGAGATGAGCTAGGAATCAGTTGGTAATGCTGGAGATCTGTTGTGCCCTAAGTTGCTTGCCCTGGTGGATCTTGCCATAGGAATGTGCCGTTAGACAAGAACTCAGTTTCACTTTGTCCTGGATCTGAGTTTGACAAAAACAGAAAACTGAATCTTTGGACCTGCAGCTGTGGGAAACAGTAGATGTCTGCTGATGTACTTAATATTTCTTGTGTTCTGTTAACTTAAGGATTATTATTTTTAAGTATTTGTATTCCCATGAATCTATAATTGGATGCAGTTGGTAACTGTCGTATTTTAATTAAAAAGTAGCATTAAGTCATGCTGAGAATATAAACACAATGAAGTCATGGCATGTAAACAGTCCTTAAATCCAAAACTTCATTATATTCCATAATTTGTTGAAGATATTTTCTCTAACGTGTGGCCAAAAGCATTGAAAAGATGTGTTGCCTCCAAGTTCCATATGACTCAGAAAAATGATAATCATGGGATCTAAAATATTTTTAAGGCAGATTGCCCCCTTGCCTTTCTGAAACCTCCTTCTGGGTGAAATATTAAGGTTGCAATCCTAAACATGCTTTCTAAGAGATCATTGGGGAACCTGTGGCTTTCCAGGTCTTGTTGCACTATAATTCCCATCATCCTTGACCATTGGTTATGCTGGCTGGGGCTGATAGGAGTTGAAGTCCAAGAACATCCCTCATGGAGGGTGGCTTTGCATGTCAGCTAGCTCATTTGGTACACTGGTACCTCGGCTTACAGACGCTTCAGGTTACAGACTCCGCTAACCCAGAAGTAGTACCCTGGGTTAAGAACTTTGCTTCAGGATGAGAACAGAAATTGTGTGGCAGTGGTGCAGCAGCAGTGGGAGGCCCCATTAGCTAAAGTGGTACCTTAGGTTAAGAACAGTTTCAGGTTAAGAACGGACCTCCAGAATGAATTAATGAGGTACCACTGTAGCTGCTCTTTCTTTCTTTCTTTCTTTCTTTCTTTCTTTCTTTCTTTCTTTCTTTCTTTTTTAAAATCAGGATCAAGCAAGATCTAGAGGGCAAACCTGTTCTTCAGCTGTCAATTTGTTCCTTAATTCAAACATTAGTTCCATGATCTGGTGAGGATTTCCATGTAAGATCAGAGACATATTCATTCTCTCCTTGAAGCCAGCAGGAAAATGGTAATTGACGTCAACAGGAAGTAGAAATAGCTGCTATTTGAGAGAGCCAGGCAACAACAAAACCAGCATCGTTTCCCTAAACATTATGCTTGGCTAATTAAGTCAGCATGCACATTGAATTTTGAACTTTTGCCATTTTTTGCAGGAGTGTATCCCCAAGGGAGTTCTAAATACTGCCTAATCAAAGCCATTTCCCCCCACTCTGGGGAAAGCAGATAGAAGTTAATTTCTGTCAGTTTGGGAATGTGTCTCAGAGCCAAGATCTGTTTGCCATCTGTGGCTAGGGGCCATAATAAACAAGCCTCAAACTAACTTTCAGATCCCAAATCTCTCAAAAGGTGCCCATTGTGATTAAGAGCAGAACATGCACATCTCATTTTCCACACAAGATAATATATATTCTGCTTAGTTGAGATGGGATGGTAATTTTGTTTCTCATATTTTGATATTACATGTCTCACTGGAGAATATACTTTTCCTCAGCTTGCTTAACTCGGATGGCAGTTTTGGCCTAGAAACATTATTTTGGCGGCTTACAAAACATTTGTCTCCGGCATCCAAATCTCTCTGAAGTGAAAATGAACTCGATATAAAGAACAGGCAGCACACGGGAGTTGAATTCATTTGTAAGACCTCTTGATTTGAAAAGCGGAGAGTCAAAAAGGTGGAGAAGTTTAAATATTGTGGGATGTGTGTGCACGCACACACACAGTGTTTGAAGAGAATTAAACGGTTTGGTGTGAAGAGACAATGGCAGCATTCTAGGTATACGTATCTTGAACCTAGGGGAAATGACAGAAGAAAGCAATTAACATTGCTGCCATCGCTGTTCTGCAGGTGCATGAAATTTAGAGTACACCATCAGATTAGGTTTAATGTCCGCTTTCGGAAGATGCTCATAAACACAAAGCGTGTTCTCCCTAAAATGAGAGCACGGGTTGCGGTGTGGGCTGCCAGGCCAGCCCTCTGTTGCCAGGCAGGTTAATTGGTTATTGCCTGGTGCAACGATTGGCTGACCGGGCTGCTGGGGCAAATTGCATGTAGCAAATTAGTGGGTGTGACTATAGTCTTTAAATATTGGGGCACTCTGCCTTTTGCTTTCTCTCTAGCAGAGTGCATCGGATCACCCGTCCACCCGCCCTGTGTTCCGGTTGACGTTGCTTTGCCTGTCATGGGGTCGTCTGCCTTGGAGCAGGGGCCTAGTAGGAATTTTGCCATTTGGCTGATTGGCTGGTGCCACTTGGTTTTTGCCTACTACTTAGCAATTCGTCACAACTTGTAAGGTTGCGGTTAGGCATTGTTCATAAAAAGCTGGTGGTGGAGGGGTCAGGATAGGCTGTGCCTGCCCCTCCAATGGTGCTGGAAGGGAATTCCATTAAAGGAATCCTGGGGCTTGCCACAATTTTGTCCAATCCCTGAAATGGGACCAGGGCCGGCTGTAGGAATCAAGCCTAGTCAGAGGAATTGGCCACTCTCCAGGCACCCGGCTTGAGTTCCTTGTTGACCTCCCCGTCTGCGACTCCCGGCGAGATCAGGCGAGGTCTCAATCGGCAATCCTCCTCTAACGTGAGAAGAACACACCACTCCTCCCCTGCCATCCCCAGGGAGGGGAGAGAGAGACAGACAGAAATGTATTTACATGCCTTTATTTCTGTCTTTCCAGCAGTACAGAGAAACGTGTCTGCACTCTCTTAACACCAACAGCAGAGAGAGAAAAAACTCCTCCCCTGTACAACCAGTACAGGTCAGATGACACTCTGAGCTAACATCCGGTGCTCAGTACATTGAATAGACTGTTCCTTTGTTCCCACGGTACAGTCCCAAACATCAACATCCTGTTTGGCTTTCCAGCCATCTGGAGCTCGCTGCTGCATTGCTCCTTTTTCGTAACACCGGCAAGCCTTGGGGAGCTGGTTGGGTGAGCAGTGAGGGACTGTCGCTCAGCTCAACTGATCCCCAACATTGCTTTCCCTTCTCTGGCTTCCGATGGAGTTCGGAATGTCAGTTCTGTCCCAGGCGGGGGGGACAGATAGTCATAACCAATGTCTAAGCAACCACTCACAGATTTTGTATATTAATAAAGTTGTGGCCAAAATAGTGCCCAAAAACCTAAAACTTAAATTACGTGTGTTTTGTGAATTATTTTGAGGGGTGGCTTGGGGACCTACACACGCAACAAACCATTGTTATAGTTGTTTCAGTTGTTTTCTTTTGAATGAAAAAGCATGTATCCCTCGCTCTCCCTTGCAAGAAATTGCCTTCCATTATAATGGACTGTGCATACGGGTGAAGGGAGAATGTGCAAATATTGCAGATATACCACAAGGGGATGGATACAGCACCTCTCTTGGTGATGTGCAGATTTGTAAAGGCACATTGCCCTTCACCCATGGGGCCTGTGTCAGCCAGAGCCTGGTGACCAAAGAGTCAGGCTGGATAAAGCCTTGAGTCAGCAGGGCCCACCTTAGGGAGCCCAGCATGCATGAGATCCCACCTGGTCTCATCCTCTCACATGGCCACAGATTGTGTTCAGTTGCTTTCCATCCACATGAGATGTCTTGCCACTGCTGCCCTGTGCCATAAATGGCACTCCTTGGTGAATCAGGGAATGGGGAAGCTCATGAGAAACTAGGCATATAACAGTGCAATCCTATGCATGCACTAAATTAAGTAGGGATTACTCCAAGGAAGATGTGTTCAGAATGCAGTTTAAATAGATTAAACAAAGATGATAGATGATGATGATGATGATGATAGGTGATAGATAGATAGATAGATAGATAGATAGATAGATAGATGATAGATGATAGGTAGGTAGGTAGGTAGATAGATGACAGATAAATAGATGTTAATAATAATAATAATAATAATAATAATAATAATAGATATGCTTTAAAATATACAACACTAAAACCCCATATCCATTGCCATTTCATCTCAGATGCATATATTAAATGATAAAAACAATCAATATCTAAATTATGCCTATTTTTTTTAAATACTTTTATTTTGCTTTAAACAAATACAAATAAATATAGACAACCAAAATTACAAAAGAAAATTCCATCATCATCATCATAATGAAAAAAGCTAAAAAACTACAAAAAATATCAAACTACATGGCATAAAACATAAGCCATTATGGGAAAGAAAAAAGGAAAAGGAAAGAAAATGATGTCTATTTTTCATAAAGCCTGTAAAAGGAAGCCATATATTGAGAAACATTCCCAAATGTTTCCTCCCTCGGCGCAAGGCATTTAATTATTTTGAACACTTCTGCAGGATGTCATATTTTAACTAGCCCTTGTTCTAATGGCAGGACAGTATACTTTGAGCAATTGCTAATGACAACTTTCTTTCTCATCTTTTCCCACTGCTGCTGAGAGTACATTCCAAACAAATATAACTTTGATAGTAAATTCCATCCTAGTTGCTTAAACAGTGTTGGCATAAGTTGTGTTGCATTGTGTATGTCTCCTGCCTCCTAATGCAGATCTCATTTAGCTGCTTTTGGGTATTTTCTGGTCTTCTTCTTTTTGCTTGTTAAAACGCAATTCTTTATTTTTCTTACATGTGTTCAAATAATGAATTCCTTTTGCAACATAGTGAGAAGAAATGATATTCAGAGTGAATGGTTTTGCTCCGCATTTGACAAAATTAAAGAGATTCATCCCGTGGAGGAGATAAGGGGGTTCCTTTCAATGTTTTGAAGAAGTAAATGTGAGGGAGTGACACTTCTGGCATAATGAAAGACGAAAACAAATGTGGAGCATAATGAGGAAGCGCCAGAAACAGGGTTGTACATTGAATATCACAAGCTCTTTTGTTGAATATTGCAATGGAAGTGTGGGGTGAAAAAGTGAAATCTATGTGTGCTTCCATTTCTTCCTTCAGAATCAGGCTGCATAGACAACATCACAGGCCTGACTTTGCGAGCAGGGGAAGGGGAAGAAATTAGATTCATTTTGCACTTAAAGGTGAAGCAACCTAAATCACACTTTCGAATTAGGTTCTCCAGTCAAGTAATCTGTACAAAATGGTATAATTATTGACAATAATATAAGGAAACGCATTGTATTCGGTGAAATTGATGTGCAAAAATGTGCATATTAGGCAGAACTCCATACAAAAATGTGTATATTAGGATAATTTAACAGAAAACTGCTTGCAGATTTCATGAGACCTTTTTTTTAAAAAAAAGAAAGAATGCAAACTGATGTCAAAATGTGGATTTTAGACTAGAAAAAAATAATGAAAAACTATGAGAAACAGAAAAAGTGAAAAAGGTTGATCAGAAAGACAGTACGCTTATTTTTTTTATCAGACACGTGTCCCTTAGCAATAAATTATGTAATACAAAGACTTGCTGACCAAATTATATCCATTAGGTGCTGGATAAATAGTGCCCCATGTTAATGACGCACGAATAAGCTGAATTATTCTAAAGAAAATTGGAATTCTGACTTTTTTAGGGGGGAAACACTGGTTAGGATGAACTGGTGGCTTTCCCCCTTATACGTAACTTTAAAGAAGAAAACAAGTTATGAAAAGCGCATGGAAGCATGAAATCTATGCACTTGTTCCATGAAATTCAACTAGTTAAATAGAAAGAGATTGTACACCACAGGTCCATGACTGACAGGATTATGGTAAGTTGACCACAGTGTATAAAGATGAGTACACTGAAGAACTTTTGTAGCAGTTCTGTGGAATTCTCTGGTGATACCAGAATTGTATCCCACCCATATTCACCTTCTGTTGCACTCTGACCTGTGAGCCAAGTTGCTCTTGGCTGTCCACATTTCCAAAACCTTTGGAAGTCAACTAAAGCTTGCTAAGTATCCTAAAATTGCTTGTCCATTCTTGTCTTTGGCTTGCCACCTATGTCCTGTAAATTTTGGCTGTGGATCTTGAGAAAGGAATAGGATGCCATGCTAACAGATGGGTATGAATATTAATATGAAATAATATTATATACATCAAGTGAGCTTCTTCATGGACAGCTCTGCTACCCGACTGATGACATGCTTCTAAGCAGTTGCTAAATCAAGTTGCTCAAGGTTCGATGAATATGGATTCTCTAATAGAGCATTCATAAAACTACAGTATGTTCCAGCTCTAAGGTGGTGATGCAGTTTTCTGACCTAAGCAAACTGAAGCTCAACACAGGAACATTTGTGATTTCTTCCTATGAGCCATGGCTAGAAATATTAATGTAAAAGGAAATTATATACTTCAACTCAGTTCCATGCACAGGTCTTCCATTCCTTAACTTTCTTTCAACAATTTCTAGAACAAAACTGCAGCTCACTGGAAGGAAGGAGAGAGAGAGAGAGAGAGAGAGAGAGAGAGAGAGAGAGAGAGAGAGAGATCTGCCTTACATCCTGGCAGGCCATTGATCCATCTACAGTGGTACCTCTAGTTATGGACTCAATCCGTTCCAGGGTGCCCCGTTTGCACTCCGAAGAGTCTGTAACTAGAGCAGCACTTCTGCGCAAGTGCGAAAGAGCACATGCGTGAAGCGTGCAGAACTCTTTTGCACATGTGCGCATGACGAAACCTGGAAGTATACACTTCTGGGTTTGCCATGTTTGCAACCCGAAAAGACGCAACATGAACCTGTCGCAACACAAGGTATGACTGTAATTTGTCTAGACTGACAAGCAGTGATTCTCCAGAGGTTCAGACATGAATCTTTTCCAGTCCCACCAGCAGATGGCATTGATTGAGCCTGGGATGTTTTTCCCATGAAACAGTCTAAGCCATTGCCCTTTCCCTTATCCCAGAGGGGAAAACCTGTGTCTCTCCAATTGCTGTTGGATTCCAGATTTCATCATACTGAGAGTTGGAGTCCAACAATTTTTGGAAGGACACAGGTTCCCTATTCCAGGGTTAGCCAGGGTATATATGAGAACATCAGTTCTCTTTTGCTCTGTTTACATTTCAGCTGCAATCCTATACACCAGGGCAGGGAATCTGTGGCCTTTCAACTGCTGCTAGACTCCAACTTCCATCAGCCTCAGCCAGCCAGTATGTTTCCAAGCACAATTCAAAGTGTTGGTGCTGACCTTTAAAGCCCTAAACGGCCTCGGTCCAGTATATCTGAAGGAGTGTCTCCACACCTATTGTTCTGCCCAGATGCTGAGGTCCAGCGCTGAGGGCCTTCTGGCGGTTCCCTCACTGTGAGTAGCAAAGCTACATGGAACCAGGCAGAGGGCCTTCTCAGTAGTGGCACCCACCCTGTGGAACGCCCTCCCACCAGATGTCAAAGAGAACAACAACTACCAGACTTTTAGAAGACATCTGAAGGCAGCCCTGTTTAGGGAAGCTTTTAATGTTTGATGTATTACAGTATTTTAATATTTTTTTTGGAAGCTGCCCAGAGTGGCTGGGGAAGCCCAGGAAGATGGGCAGGGTATAAATATTATATTATTATTATTATTATTATTATTATTATTATTATTATTATTATTAGAGTAAGAGTCTAACAATACCTGGAGGGAGATATATAAAAAAATAAAAATAAAAATTGTCCAGTAGCACCTTAGAGACCAACTAAGTTTGTTCTGGGTATAAGCTCTCATTTGCATGCAGACTTCTTCAGATACCTGGAGGGAGATAGTTTACTCACCCATGCCTTAAGCGATGACTATTCTGTGGAAAGAGATGTCCTGACTGGGCGTAAACTAGGGATTGGCAAATCTGTCAGTTTTGGTTTCTCCCTGGTTCTCATTTTTCTTATATTAAGTTCATGTTACCACATTTCTGTATCAGTTTGTGATTTTATTTTTAAGTCTTAATGAAAATTCATCAGCATTTTGGTATACATTTCTTCTGAGAAACTTATCTTTTATCCAATTTCTCCTAACGTACAGATTTTTGCAAGCAACCTTCCCCAAGAAATGCATCTTTGTATGCTATTTTCACTCTACATGCATTTTTATGCATGCTTCCCCCCAATTTGTGTATTTTTGAACACATCATTTGCTTGGAGAGCCCCACTGCAAAATGCAGAGAAGTAAAAATTTCAAATGATATTTATTTTCAAAATTAAAAAGTAGTCCAGTAGCACCTTAGAGACCAACTAAGTTTGTTCTGGGTCTAAGCTTTCGTGTGCATACACACTTCTTCAGATAGCTTCAGATTGCACACAAAAGCTTATACCCAGAACAAACTAAGCTGGTCTCTAAGGTGCTACTGGACTACTTTTTAATCTTTTATTTCGACTGCGTCAGACCAACATGGTTACCTACCTGAATCTAGATTTTTTCCCCAGTTTGTGTATTGTTTCAGGAGGTAAGATTAGTGAATTTCATATTTAAACATAAACTAAACCAAATTTATCCCCACCTGTAGCCAAGTTAGAGCTACAGAGTAGCGCAACAGATGTATAAGCTGTGGGTTTGCAAACAAAAAAACTTTGAAATTTGACCTCTGTTTCAGGTATGAAATATGGCAATTTACCAGTACGTTCTATTATCTCCATTTACTTATTGCAACGTAAGAGGCATCAACTTTGCAGTTACTGTTCTGGAGACAAAAGAAAAACTGTGAATGGCACCTGCAAAATATCAGGGTTTCATTGAGACAACAACATTATGACAGACAATATAAAAGAGCAGAGTTCTCCATAACATCCTTCAACATTGTATAGTTGCCAAGCATAGACTCCATAGTTTTCTTTACTAAATCCTTACACGTAACTTGGGTGTTTTCTAAATTAAAGGAGTTGGAATAACATTATTTAAACACAGATAAGAAACATGTTTACATCAGTCTGGTTTCTATATACACTAAAATATTGAAAACTATTAACTTTTTTTTTAAAGAAACAAACAAACCAGTAAACCCTTTCATTGAGTGAGAGCATAGTTCTGGGTTCAGAAAAAGGATCTCACTAGCAAGTTTTTACCAGCATTCAGGCAAACTTTTCCATTTCAGAGTAGAGCTCAGGAATAATGTTTATATACACAGAGAGCATCGGAAGGGTTCAATTTAATCACTCAGATAAATCCTTCTCGGTCAACAGCTGACTTGTTTACCTCAAGTAAAGTCCAACTCAGTTTCCAGCTCTTAGCAGAGAAAGGCTTTTCTAGCTGACAGGTTTTTCCTCCAGTTTCAAGTCAGATTGAGATCATCCAAGTCATGAAGTTCACATGCCTTTAATGTCAAGTATGATATCAGTATGGAAAAAATAATAATCCAGATCAGTCCTGCAAAGCCTGTCACCCACCAAGCTAAATGCTTCTCCTTCCTCTTTTTTTTTTTTAAAAAAAATGCCAGCATGGTGCTTTTCAAATGTTGTTGGACTCCAAGTCCCATCAGCCTAAGGCAGCATGGCCAATGATGATGGATGATGCGAACTGTAGTCCAGCAACATCTTGAGGGGACCACATTGGCTACCCCAGTGTAAATAATGCCTTTATATGGTTTACTCCATTAACGTGGAACCTGTGACACCCTCATGCTGTTGTACTACAGATCCCATCATCACTAAGCATTGGCCATGCTGGCTTGGGCTAATGACATATAAGGAGGCTCTCCATCACTGGTTCAACCACTAGGTGGCCCCGGACTTAATAGTAGTTGGGTTGATAGGAGCCGTTTCTGTTATGTACTGAAGTTTTCACCCTGGGCCAGCAGGGGGATACTGTAGATAGTTATGCAAATGAAGGATCGAAAGTGACGTTCAGTGATTGGATAGTTTGTATGCAAATGAAGGATCGAAAATGACGTTCAGTGATTGGATAGTTTTAGAAAGTTGCTACAGTTACGTTGTTCTGGAGCTCTATATAAGCAGGCTGACTGAGCTCCTCAGTTCAGTTCTGTTCTGGTCTCTGAATAAACAAGAGCTGTTTGAAGAATCGCTGTGTCGTCTGATATGTTCACTCACAACTTAACAGTTTCCTGTTGCTGTTCTGCTCTTGCCAGGAAGAGAAAAAAGTGTCTCAATGACACTAGCATAAAAACATGAGAGTTTTTGTAAAAGTTGCAGCAGGCAGATTTCCAAGCAACAGATTAGACTATACCATACCGTATAGTCTAAGGCCGATAGTGATATGTACAAAGAATTGCGACCATTCATTATTGCAACCATAGTGCCCACACTCTTCCCAACAAGAGAGGCCTTTTGCCACCTAACAATCAGATACAAGACTTGTCAGTGCAAATCCATCACAATATGCCCATCACTACCTCCCATGGTGCCCAAGAAAGGTGTCAGTAGATATCTCCGCAAAAATTTGCTCTTCCTTTTTGCACTGTTTCAACTTTTTCTGCAGTGAACGCATCTGCTAACATGCTCAAATTTCATTGGGTGCCATGTTTGGACATCCATGCTATTCTCCCATCCATTTTGAATAGAGAAGCCCCTGTCTCCTTTTCTGTTCCTTTGGATGTGACACCCTTTTTGTCTTAGGCCACACCCCACAGCAGCCATTTTGTCTTCACAGCAGGCATTTTGTGACTGGCAACCACAGCAATTCCTCAACATTTCAAATGTTCCCACTGGCCCCAAATGATTGGTGGCCTATTAGGGCTAATCTCTCCCCTCTCTCTCTCTCTCTCTCTCTCTCTCTCTCTCTCTCTCTCTCACACACACAGACACACAATCTAAGTTAAGTGTTTCTAATGTCAGGCATACTAATTTTCTTACGTATGTTCCAAATACTTCTGTTCCTCCATTCTTTCCCCCATTATGTATTTCCCATATTTACAAGCAGGCTATCAATAAAATGGATTCATATTGCCTGTTTAGGAGATGGGATCTAGTTAGCTTGATGAATCACAAGCAATGTTGGTCTAATCTAGATCTTATACCCATGCTTGCAGTTTGCGTAGGGTGGTGGAGTGTGATTGCTTTCTATAGGTCCCATCTTTATACATCCATAAGTTGGCAAGCATCTAATTATTTGAAGAGTGGAGTTGAACAGCTGCATCTTAAAATCTAAGAATAAATAGTTTCCCGGGTACAAACCGAAGACCATGTGTTTTTAATAACCGTACAGCTTACAAAGCGTGTTCTCATTAAAAGAGAGCACGTGTTGCGGTTGGGGCCAGCCAAGCCAGCCATCTGTTGCCGGGAGGGTTAGGATAGATGGCCTCTAGCAGAGATTGGTCGACGGTGTTGCTGGGGTAAAATTGATTTTGCCATTTAGGGGGAAGGAACAGAGGTTTTTTAAGAATTGCACGCAGCGTGAGAGCTTTCACTTTTGCTGCACGCAACGGATCACCTGCCCACTCTCCCTTATTTTGTTATGGTGTGTAGACCTTGCTATGCGTGTCATGGGGTCGTCTGCCATTGGGGCAGGGGCGTGGTAGGAATTTTGTCCATTTGGCTGATTGGCTGGTGCCATTTGGTTTTTGCCTACTGCGTAGCAAATTGTCACAACTTGTAAGGTTGCAGTTAGGCATTGGTTAAATAATTGGTTGGAGGAGGGGTAAGGATTGGCTGTGCCTGCCCCTCCAATGGTGCTGCTGCAAGGGAATTCCGTTAAATGAATTCAGTGGCTTTCCATGCTTTCGTCCTTATCCCTGGAATCGGATTTGGGCCACGCAAGCTCCTGGGAGCATGAGGGGGAAAGGTGAGGGCCTGTGGCTCAGCTCCACTTTCTACCCAATATTGTTTCCCCTCACTGACTTTCCCTGGAATCCGGAAGTCAGTTCTGTCCCCAGGCGGGGGGACAGATAGTCATAGCCAATGCCTAAGCACCCATTCACATCCATGTATGTTAATAAAGTTGTGGCCAAAATTATGCCAAAAACCTTAAACAAAAATTCTGTGTGATGTGTGAGTTATTGGGGAGGTGTCTTGGGGACCTCGACACGCAACCAGTAAAAGAGAAAAAGTGCCACAGACAGAAAAGTTCACTAGTGTGCTTTGCAAATTGCCAC
The DNA here is from genome assembly GCF_027172205.1 of Podarcis raffonei. Classification (NCBI taxonomy): domain Eukaryota; kingdom Metazoa; phylum Chordata; class Lepidosauria; order Squamata; family Lacertidae; genus Podarcis; species Podarcis raffonei. The sequence goes on along the minus strand of NC_070605.1, from coordinate 89,881,209 downwards.
GTTCAGTACTAGGAAAAATGGGGCACATGAGGAAGATGGGGGTGGGGGTGACTGTTCCAGTTATAGCACTTAATCACAAAAACCCTGTCAGTAGGCTAAATACCTCTGGCAAAGTTAAGTTAATTAAAAGTGGATTTGTACTTCATCTTTTAAGTTAATTAAAGGTGAAGTTGCACTGTGTCTTTTACAGATGATGGTGTCATTACTCTGGCTCACGCAACTACAAATTGTATTCTTCTTAATGAAAATCTCTTCATAACACTTCCATCTGGGGCTGTTTAAGATGCTGTTGTTTTCGTTACACTGCTTCAGAAATACCGCATGGTTATCCAAGTATCTGAGACCACATGAAGCTTGGAGGTTATCCATGTTTTACTGAAATACTTTCTGTTTTGGGGAATCTATGGAGATTAGTGTTGTGATCTGATTGTGGTTCTGATATGCATTCAGGTCCTGCTTATGAGTTTCCCATAGACATCTTGTTGACTGGTCACCATGCAAAAAGTATGCTGGACGAAGTGAGCCACTGGTCAGATCCAGCAGGACTCTTATACTCGTTTAGATGATTCACATACATGAGTCTAGGATGCTTCCAAGTTGTTACAACACTTGTTTGTTCAGTGATAACATCTTCCTGCAAGGCAGCAGAGGTTGAGGATCAGAGTTTTCCTTCTCCTAGATTCGCTACCTTAGGGTTACCAGACATCCCCGGTTCCCGGGGACAGTCCCCGGATTTGCAATTCTGTCCCCGGACAAATTCCATCCCCGGAGTGTCCCCAGATTTGCAAATCTGTCCCCAGGAAATGTGACAGCGGCAGCCTCAGCAGCCCGGAGCCAGCCTGTTAGCGCAGTTGGCAGACTTCCCTCAGCTCCTCTCTCTGGTTTTTCCATACTTACAATTTTCTGCATATTATAAAATTGTAAAAATCCTTAACCGATTTGTCTATATGTTATTAATAATAAATTTGTGAATGTTTATTCAAAACCTGCCAAGGAGTCCAGTTCATTTTGCTGTTTCTTTAAATACTGTGTAAAAGGTTCCCATTCTTCTTTAAAGTCACAGTTGTCCTTATCACGTAGTCTGTATGTCAATTTCACCAATTCCGCATAGTCCATCAGTTTCTCTTGCCATAGTTCTTTAGTCGGGGTTTCTTCATTCTTCCATCCTTGTGCTATTAAGACTCTTGCCGCCATTGTCACGTACATAAAGATATTCTTAAATTTCCTTGGCAGGTCTTTCCCGAAAATCCCTAACAAAAATTCTTCAGGTTTTTTGACAAATGTTAATTGGAACATTTTCTTCAACTCATTATATATCATTTCCCAAAATTTTCTAAACTTACTGCAATCCTACCACATATGGTAAAAAGTCCCTTCTTTTTCCTTACATTTCCAACACATGTTTGAACTGGTTTTATACATTCTTCCTATATGTACTGGTGTTGTATATCATCTATACATCATTTTCATTTAATTTTCTTTCAACAGAGAGCAATCTGTAAATTTTAAATCAGTTTTCCATAATCTTTCGCAGTCTTCAAAGATTATATTGTGACCTATATCCTGTGCCCATTTAATCATTACTGATTTCACCTCTTCATCTTTTGTTTCCCATTCTAACAGACTACTATATCCACCTTTCAGCCGCTTCAACTTTCCTTCTACGACTTCCTTTTGGAATCTGGATGTCGTATAGCTAAATCCTTTCTTGTTATCTTCTTTGTATATTTCATGTAGTTGCCAATAATGTAACCAACTCTGAAAATGGTAATAACTTAGGTACACTTGTCAATGATTCTTCTACAGAAAACACCACATCACCCGCAAAGGCTTTTATCTTATAATTCCGTTGGCCCACCCTTATCCCCTTTATGTCAGAATTATTTCTTATCCTCTGCACCAAAACCTCTAGGGCTGATATAGATTGAAGCAGTGATAGGGGGCATCCTTGCCTTGTCCCCTTCTACACCTTACATTTTTCCTGTAATGGCATTATTTACAATCAGGTTTGCAGTTTGATCTGTATAAATTGCCTTAATTCCTTTGATGAAAATGACTCCTAATTCCATTTTCCTCCTAATAACTTAATCATAAATGACCAAAAACAAAAAGAAATCCAATAGGGACTAATCTAAGGTTCTGCACTTCGGCAGGAAGAACCAGCTGCACCAATATAAGACGAGGGATATCTGGTTTGCTAGTAGTACATGGGGAAAGGATCTAGGGGTCTTAGTGGACCACAAGCTTAACATGAGTCAACCTGAGAGTGATGCAGCATCAAAAAAAAAATGCTAATGCTGTTTTAGGCTGCAACAACAGAAAAGTGTCCAGATCAATGGAAGACAATAATACAATGGAATTCAAAACAGTAACAATTTATTGCATGTTTATTCAAAATCCATTAAAAACTATTTAGTTTAAGTAATGCAAGAAAATGGATCAGCTTGATCCAGTGAGACCAGAGAGAGCCATTTTCAGATGGAAGATGCAACAAGCGCTTTTTCTCCTGCTCTGGACGGTAGGACTCGAACCAATGGCTTCAGGATACAACAAAGGAGATTCTGACTGAACATTGTTCAACAGAGGAATGGACTCCCCTGGAAGGTGATGGACTCTTCTTCCTTGCAGGTTTTAAAGCAGAGATTAGATGACCATCTGTCATGGATTCTTTCTTTCTTTCTTTCTTTCTTTCTTTCTTTCTTTCTTTCTTTCTTTCTTGTTCTGCCCAATTTCAGTCCATATTTCATGGCTGCTTAAATCATCTGTCCCCCTCCTGATTCTCAGTGCCTCTTCTTCTGCCAGTCTTTGGCCAGTTGAGATGTCCAAATAGAGCAGCAATTTCTTCAAGGAGGGAAATCATAACTCCTCAATGATGATGTCATCTGGATGGAAAAGAATGAAAAAGAGAGAAAATCAGTTCAGTCCTCTCCGCTTCTTGTAGCTGGAGTCAGTCTGGATGCTGCCCTCCCAGGCCAGGTGGGAAAGGCCTGCCAGGCAGGGTGCAGGTCCTGCAGGACTCCCAGCAAGAAGACCTGGGAGGTGTGTCTTGGGCAAACAAGGGACAGGGAGTTCACTGTCCCCAAGGTGTGGGGCTTACCTTCTTTCAGATTATTCCTGAAGCACGCCAGCTCCGGCCGGATTACTGTGTTCTGCAGAGGAAAGACAAATATGAGTCAGCTGACACTATGAACCCCACCCTGGATGGGTGTAAGAGAAGCAGCCCCACCCAGGAAGGATGGAAGCAACCAAAGAACTGAATACAGGAAGGCAAAATACTTACTCTTAGGTATGGTAATCTTCGTGAAAGGGCCAGCAACAGGGATATACTGCTGGCCGCTAATTTCCTTTGGTCTTCACTCCCCAAAAGGGCGCAATATCGGAGGTCCTGCGGGATGAAAGAAATGGGACAGTCAGTTGGGTAAGGGACGGGGGGGGGCAACCCTAAATCCACTCCTGATGCTATCAGGATACTTACGGTAAGCAAGTGGAGAAGGGTGCTAGTATTGGGGGCTTCTAGGAGGAGACCCCCCAGCAGGCTCTGGAATGGCCTCTTCAGTTCCTGTGGGAAAAGAGAGAAGAGAGGTTGAGTGCTTCTGGGTTAAATTTTGTAAGAGTGTGGGAAGAAGAAAGAGCTGTGCGAAGAGAAGTTAAAGCAGAGGACATACCTCTTTGTCCTCCTCTGCACTCCCCAGAACTGCCTCTGTTGTTCTATGGAGGATTGCACTCACCATAGAGGGACTGAAGTGGGGTCTCATAAAACTGGAGAGAGAAAGGGAAGGGGTTAGACACTGCCTCCTCCAAGTCTCCCTTGTCCCCTTCTCCCTCCTGCCTGACTTGCCCACCCAAAGCTCCCCCTGGAGTTCTGCCCCCTGCAGCCCCGCCCAGTCCAAAGACCCCACTCACCTCAACTGCAGGAGGGCCTCGAAGGCCAGGGTCAGGCTCAGGGGGCGATCCCTGAAGTACTCCAAGTGGCCAAGGATGTTCTAGAAGAGAGCAGAGGAGGAAAGTCAGCTCCTTCCAGGAGTCTCCAGAGGACGGCTCCAACCCCAAACGCAGCCCCTTTCTGCCCCTCCCTCCCCATGGGGGTCCCTCACACCACCCATCACTCACCAGAATGGCTTTGGCAGTCTCCTCCTTGGAGTACTTCAGGGTTCGGAGCCCCCTGAGCCAAGCTGCCTGGCAGTCCTGGATGACCCCCAGGAGATAGAGCTGATCTTTGTCCAGCAGTTGAAAGGCAAAAGTCATGCTGTCAGTTCCTTGTGGGGGGAGGGCTCCTCCGCATCTGAGAGCACAGAGTGGAGTGCAGGTCTGAGGGATCCCCTCCCTGCTCTCGTTTTATCCAATACTCACCACAACAATCAAGCTACAGTGGTACCTCGGGTTACATACGCTTCAGGTTAGAGACGCTTCAGGTTACAGACTCTGCTAACCCAGAAATAGTACCTCGGGTTAAGAACTTTGCTTCAGGATGAGAACAGAAATCGTGCTCTGGCAGCGTGGTGGCAGCAGGAGGCCCCATTAGCTAAAGTGGTGCTTCAGGTTAAGAACAGTTTCAGGTTAAAAACGGACCTCCTGCACGAATTAAGTACTTAACCCAAGATACCACTGTATCTTAGTTCAATGTTATTCCAGCATGCACAGGAGACCTGTTCCCTGCCCAGATTTTGACTGCCAAGGGGCCTCTACAGGGTTTAATCCAGCACTGCCCCATGAACGGCTCAGTATACCTGAAGGAGCATCTCCACCACCATCGTTCAGCTCCACCCCCGCCCACTGAGGTCCACCCTTCTGGTGGTTTCCTCACTGCGAGAAGCGAGGTTACAGGAAACCAGGCAGAGGGCCTTCTCGGTAGTGGTGCCCACCCTGTGGAACGCCTTCCCATCAGATGTCAAGGAAATAAACAGCTACCTGACTTTTAGAAGACATCTGAAGGCAGAGGCATAGGAAAGGAGTGTGTGGTTGGGGCCGTTTGCCCCAGGTGTCAGTACTGAGGGGAGTGACAAAATGGCAAATATATGTGTTTTTAAAATAAATCGCCCCCCAAGGTGAGGTACACCACGCCACTCCTGCCTGGGCAGCTGCCTCAGAGCGACTGAGGGAGATGCTGCTGTCGGCGCTGCTGCGATTGCAGCAGGAAGAGGAGGAAGGAAAGCGATCCCTCCCTGAATGCCTCTGTTCGTCTCACCACTATGTGCTTGTCCTCTTCCCCTGGACCCAAATTACATGCAGGGCTTGATGGAGATGAAGTTGGAAGCAAATCCTGTCACTGGTCCCCCCACTTAAAAGATGGCAGCGAAACTTAGGCAGCATACATTTAAAACACATTGCTTCTCCCTGAGGATTCTTGGAACTGCAGTTGACCATTCAAAAAGCTACAGTTCCAACTCCCTTAACAGACTACATTTCCCATGATTCTTAGGGTAAAGTCATGTCCTTTACATTTATGGCATTTACCTCACAAAGGGGTGCAGGAGCAAGGCCATGGGTATCCATGTTTGGCATTGAACCCAATGATGATACATAGACTTTGGCAGTTGCTCAGCTATGCTGACCCCCGAGCGCTCCAGTTGGAGAACAGCCTTTACCGAAGGTGTCATGGGTTTTGAAGACTCTCGAACTCAGGACGAAAGGGAGTAACATGCTAAGAGGAAGGCACGTTTGGCAAACCCTCACTGTGATCAACTTCCACCTGGAAACCAATGTCCCCACTGTGGAAGGAAGCGTGGATCCAGAATTTGCCTCCACAGTCACTTACTGTTAAAATCATGTTCATGGAAGGCAATCTTACTCGGCTATGAGTGATCGCCAGAGAAGAAGACTGAGTACAACTTATTCCCTCCACTGCTCCACGCACTTCCTTCCAAAATTCAAGCACCAGGGAAGCTAATAGGGTTTTTAATAATAATAATAATAATAGTAATAATAAGAATAAGAATAAGAATGCTTTCCTTAGACTAGCAAAATGGCAGATATTCCTATTAGTGAGCCAGTGTGGTGTAGTGGTTAAGAGCAGTGGACTCGTAATCTGGTGAACCGGGTTCGATTCCCCGCTCCTCCACATGCAGCTGCTGGGTGACCTTGGGCTAGTCACACTTCTCTGAAGTCTCTCAGCCTCACTCACCTCACAGAGTGTTTGTTGTGGGGGAGGAAGGGAAAGGAGAATGTTAGCTGTTTTGAGGCTCCTTAGGGTAATAATAAAGCGGGATATCAAATCCAAACTCTTCTTCTTCTATTAGGAAGCCCATGAACAGTGGAATATTCCCAGTGCCCAGACTTATGTCCATCTTCTACACAAGGGCAGTTAGGGATTCCTCAGGGCAACAGTTCACCTGTACGATTTTTGGGGACTTGTAGCCATTTAGACTTGAAAATGGTTTGATCTTTTTTTCTTCTTTTTTTCCAAAAGCACATCACCTAAAAAAGGAATTGCATTATAGCCGGCATCAGGTCACGGAGGCCATGTCATTATGAAGCTAATGAGTTGTGACTTCATGCCACCTGAAATGTTCAATGAACAGAGCCCCTTGTCCTAAAGCCTCAGTGTCAATTCTTCCTCTCTGTGGCTTGTTAAAAAAAAGGGGGTCTAAAGGTTCTAAAAGCTAAAAATGAAAATGGTGGAAGGATCATGAACTCTGAGCGATAAAGAGAGAGAGAGAGATATCATTTCTTCTCACCCCCCAACCGAAGGGCCAGTTTTTCAACAGGTTTAAAAGCTCATTCAGGGAGGTAAGGTGGGGAAATGGAACTCTGGAAGAGACCAACCTCATTCTAGAAAATGCCAGCTTCTTAAATTGGTTCTAAAATTAATTATTTTATGGTCCGCTGCAGACAATTGCCAATCGGTGACAAGATCTGGAAACCATCAGGGTATAACTGAAGCTCTGACTTCTGTTATAAAGATGTATGTTATATAAGTAAGCTGGCATCATCAGATCGCTGGCCAGAATATCTTTTCACATTTTTTCTCCTGGCTTTTTTTCCTAGCTAGAATTTGCGTTATCCATAATAATTTCATTTCTATTTTATTTTACTGTACAGTTTTATGCGTGATTGTTGTAAACCACTCTGATCTTCCTTTATGAATAGTGGTATATAATTTTACAGTACAGTATATAAATAATGACAACTACAATAATGCCAATAAAGGAGATACGATTACAAATAGACCCAGAAGAAGAAAAAACTTGGCATTTTAAGAGACAGCTATATCATCCCCTCGGAAGGCACAAAACTCTCAGGAAGAAAAGAGTCTCCTAGCAATTAAATGGTGTTCCTGTTCCTGTACAGCCACGGGGCTGTTTGAAGTTATTGAAAATGCAGCCTCCTATTTTCCTCTAAGTAAGTAGGGAATGAGACAGAAGAAGATAAAAAGGGAGCAAAAGGTGAGAAGAGATTATTTGCTTTTAAGGAGGGGGGAGCTATACTACAGCGGTTTTTTATTTCCAAGTGAAAATTCAAGAGAAGGGTGCAACCAGCTGCAAGTCATCTCCACTCCTATGCCAGACCCTAGCCCCAGAACATATGACCGTCGCAAATTGTGGACAACAGGTTGCATTCTGGGTGCTACTGCTTAAGCGCTGCCACTGTTGATGGAAACCAGTCCCTATTTTCCAGGGACGGTCTGGATTTACAGAAGTCAGCCTAGTTTCTGATTTGATCCCGGAATATCTCACTTTTCCTTAAAGGTAAAGGTAAAGGTACCCCTGCCCGTACGGGCCAGTCTTGACAGACTCTGGGGTTGTGCGCCCATCTCACTCAAGAGGCCGGGGGCCAGCGCTGTCCGGAGACACTTCCAGGTCACGTGGCCAGCGTGACAAAGCTGCATCTGGCGAGCCAGCGCAGCACACGGAACGCTGTTTACCTTCCCGCTGGTAAGCGGTCCCTATTTATCTACTTGCACCCGGGGGTGCTTTCGAACTGCTAGGTTGGCAGGCGCTGGGACCGAGCAGCGGGAGCGCACCCCGCCGCGGGGATTCGAACCGCCGACCTTTCGATCGGCAAGCCCTAGGCGCTGAGGCTTTTACCCACAGCGCCACCCGCGTCCCTTCACTTTTCCTTAGGATGTCTGGATTTACAGAAGTCAGCCTAGTTTCTGATTTGATCCCGGAATATCCCACTTTTCCTTAGGATGTCCCTATTTTCATCAGAAAAATGGTGGAGGGTATGGAATTATGTGACTCCCTGAGCCGAGGAGAAAAGTAACTATACAACCTTCAGAATACATCTGAAGGCACCCCTGTATAAGAAAGTTTTTAAATGTTTAATGTTTTGTTGTGTTTTTATGCATGTTTAAAGCCGCCCAGAATGGCTGCGGCAATCTAGTCGGATGGGCGGAGTAGAAATAAAAATAATAGCTGTTGTTGTTGAATGTTGTTGTTGTTTAGTCGTTTAGTCGTGTCCGACTCTTCATGACCCCATGGACCAGAGCACGCCAGGCACTCCTGTCTTCTACTGCCTCCCGCAGTTTGGTCAGACTCATGTTTGTAGCTTCGAGAACACTGTCCAACCATCTTGTCTTCTGTTGTCCCCTTCTTCTTGTGCCCTCAATCTTTCCCAACATCAGGGTCTTTTCCAGGGAGTCTTTTCTTCTCATGAGGTGGCCAAAGTATTGGAGCCTCAGTTTCACGATCTGTCCTTCCAGTGAGCACTCAGGGCTGATTTCCTTAAGAATGGATGCGTTTGATCTTCTTGCAGTCCATGGGACTCTCAAGAGTCTCCTCCAGCACCATAATTCAAAAGCATCAATTCTTCGGCGATCAGCCTTCTTTATGGTCCAGCTCTCACTTCCATACATCACTACTGGGAAAACCATGGCTTTAACTATACGGACCTTTGTTGGTAAGGTGATGTCTCTGCTTTTTAAGATGTTGTTGAATAGGACACCCCCATTTTCATTGGAAGCATGTTGGAGGGTATGTTATGGAGGACAGGAAAAGGGCATGAAACTTCTTGCCCACCAAGACTTAAAGTGCCTTTTTCCTTCCAGGTTGGGGGCAGAGAGTAAAGAGGTGAGGCAGCAGCCAAAGGGAAGTTGAGGGAATGAATCCAATGCACAGCTGGTCCCAGGAAGTGAATGGTACTAACCCAGCTCAGACAAAAGTAAGATCCTTAGAGTTTAGCTGGGTCCACTATCCCATTGACAGTGCCAATCTGGTGCTTCCACTGGTGCATTTGCACCAGCTAGCCAGCCAGCCAGCCTTCCCTCCCTCTCCATCTCCCTCTGCCTCCCAGTAAGTAGCAGCAATTTGAGTGATTGGAGGTCAAGCAAGCATCAACACCCAGCACACTGTCTGCTACTGATCAGATAACTGTCTACTTCTCTGAGTTGGTTGGCATCTGCCCAGCGCATGTCTTGGCTGCTGGAGAGAACCACTGTAATGGCGGACGCAGCAAATCTCTACGGAGTGTGGAAATGAGGGGGGGGGACCTCTCTTAAAGCTTTTCCTATTATGTTATACTCAGTGCTTTTTTCTGAGGAGACACAGGGGTATGTATACCCCTAAATGTTTTGTGTATCTAAGTTTGGCCTCATTGAGGGTCAGTATTTCAATATGAGTAGGAAAATGAAAGTACCACTACACATTTTTTTTTGGGGGGGGGAGCACTGGTTATACTGAAAGCCCCTGGGGTGAGTGAATGGTATGGCCAGTTCTTCTTTCCTTGCCTCTGTCATAATACTGTCTCTTATGCTTGTTTCAGTTTATTTGAGGTTTGATGTTTTTAATGTACAGTCATACCTCAGGTTACAGATGCTTCGGGTTATGCATTTTCAGGTTACGGATGTGCCGAAACCCGGAAGTACCAGAACAGGTTACTTCCGGGTTTCGGCACTCGCACATGCACAGAAGCACTAAATCGTGCTTTGTGCATGCGCAGAAGCACTGAATTGCGACCCTTGCATGCACAGATGTGGTGCTGTGAATTGCGAACGTGTCTCCCGCACGGATCACGTTCGCAACCCAATCGTCCATTGTATAGGAATGTTTTGGATCATAATGTTATCTTGTTATTGTAAGCTGTCTTGTGTGCATACTGGATGAAAAGGCAATGTGTCACTCAATAAACAAGCAATAGCAAAGGCAATGGGATGGTGTTGTTCAATGGTACGTGATGTTACGCCATCTCTAAGATGGAGTAAATAAAATCACATGGACCAGCACGGCCAATCAGATGCAACATCGCACATGGGGTGACATTTTTTTAGTGATGAACTATGTGTTGATTTGACTGAGCTGTGAAATATGCATCATCATCATCATCATCATCATCATCATCATCATCATTGGAGAAGTAGCTGAAAAAAGTTTGGTGTGGTGGAAGTTAGGCTAGTGAGAAATATTGGTTCAGTCCAGCTCTTTTCAAACCTGGAAGATAAATAATGATGGAAAGGCAGTTCATAGAGAAGGGTAAGTTTTTGAAGAAATCTCTCCACTATAGGATGAGCAAGATCAAGGGCTCATCCAGACTTCTGCTTTCACCTGTGGAAAACCTCATCTTTACTGCTGAATTGGAGCAAACATTAATCAGGTTTACCACAGATTGACATCTGCTCTGATTCAGCACTAAAGAACGGGTTTTCCCAGGGAAAGTGGTGGGGTAAACAGAAAACCACTCAGCAAGTACAAGACAAGTGGAAAACAGCTTGGACTCATGCTTTTTAGGCACAGGACAAGTCCCTAGTCTGGCCGGTCAGAATTTAGGAAAGACCACTGGACAGGCAAGTGATTTGTGAGGACATAAGTTATTTGCCTTGCCCCTTTGTATATTTATTTAATTGAATAACTAATCTTCCCCTAAAACAGATTATTACTTTCACCGCCTATTGGCTTAGTGTCAGTTGCTGATTTTAGCTACTCCAGGGAGGCTGTTGCTTTTTTTTACCTTCATGCCAATGTGGCTGGGAGTGGAGTTTCCATCCCAGAATGCTTCTAAAGCATGGAAACATAGGGATAAATTAACAGCAAACTAGAAAGAGCCTGATGCATTTTAGCCTCTGACATGCACCTCCTTAATTCACAAATTACTCTTGATTACCAAAGTGTGCAGTCCAAAAATAGCCACAAATGTACAGTTATTCTTCAACTTGGTCATTATTGGAACTGGGTTAACTACACATGCATTCCTCACTTTGCTATGTTGATCCTTCCTGCTACTATTTTCGTTGACCTGACCTTAAACTCTCGCAAGGCTGCAGGGCTTTAGAGAATGATCTGGTGACCTGACCCTAAAATAAAACTCCATCTCTGTTTGTAGAACGCTTTAAATTCTGATTGACAGTCGCTGATAACTCTGCCAAAGGAGGTGTTTGTTTCCTCAGACTTAGGTGTTAAAGCCATAATTATAACTGAAGCTGTCATAAGCCTTTGTATTCTCAAAAATTTAGTAGCTGTCCAGTTGTTATTCTCATTGGCAATAAACCCGTAGACATTAAGAACACAGAAATCAATGTCAGGCTAGGCTCTCTGTTGCTGATGCACTAGTTTTTCTGCCTAATAATAATAATAGGAAAACTGATGTGTGTATCGCAGTCTGTCCAGTCAGGTGCTTCACAAGTTATTTGTCCTTTTTTTTAAAGTCCTAGTTAGAGACAGGGAGATTGAAAACTTAACCAGGTCTCTGTGGGGCTGAAGGGACACATCTGGTACAGCTCTTTTTATGCCAGCCTGACTATCTTAATTTCTATCTGCATCTTGTCTCCTTAAAGTACAGTGCACTGAATATATATCTTAGCATCCAAAATAATTCCCATATGATATCACTTAATTACCCCTTAAAATGAACAAAATATATTCTTTCAAAGGCATGCAAATGAATGCCAATTTTTTCATATTTCTAGACCATCTTTTAACAAGAATGTATTGCACACATTAAGAATAGTGCATAAGAATGGTTATATTAGCATTATTTGAAAAGATGGGATCCTTCCCATAAGTAATTCACCTGCATACAGATGAGGATAAAAATTTATTACAAGCAAATGTATGAACACTTGGTTGATGGCTAGGGATGGGGAGAATTTTGATTCCGTTCACATTTGAAAGTGAACCTACATAATTTGCACTTTTTGAAACAATCTGTGCACTGAAATGAAAGTATCCTTCTTAATGCATTTTGCAATGCAGTTCTTTAGCCAAAAAAAATGTGTACAAATGTGCACATATTAGGTTAAAGTATGCACATAGTAGTGGAACATAATATGAAGTGCATTATATTTGGAGACATTGTTTTGCAAAAAAATGTGTACATTAGGCAAAACTGCATACAAAAATGGGTATATTAGGAGAAATTTGCACTGAATTGTAATGAAATGTCACAGGGTCTTTTTTCACCACAATGGTGCAAAAGTGAATAAATAAGCAAACTGAAATGGAGACCCGAACTTAAGTATGGAGAAAAAAGAAAGAGAAATGGAGAAAAAGTAAAACTGTCAAAATCCACCATTTCCTACTGGTGGCTTGCATATCTTTTGCGGAGTCACTTGAATGTCTGTTAAATCTTTCATTAGAAATGTTTTTTCCCCATGAGATGGCACAGCAATGAAAAGCAGCCCTCAGGCATCAGAGTGTCAAAGAGTTTTCTCTGCATCCCTCTTGGAGTGCAATTCTGTGTGACATTGCCAGAACCCCAAAAAAGACGAGTTTGATCACCTTCACTTGGTGAATAATATAAACCTGGAAGTACTTGTGCTGTCGTATACATTCCACAAGAATAAACTCTATGTTCACTTTTGAAGTAACAAAGTTTTGTTGGGTTTTTCTTTTTCATTTTCCTCATCTGTTATTTTTCCCTGTTCTGGACATCCCCACTTCATTTTAGCTGCTAACCCACATAACAAAATGTCAGTTGCTTGAGCTCCATTAGAAAATTTATGGCCCCTAACTCTGCCCTTTGGGTTCCCATTGGTTAGTCATTTTACAATTAGTTTACCCTTTCTTTATGAACCCACTATGATGTCACACACCTAGGAGGGCAAACGCCACAAAGAGTATTTTGGTTTATGGGTTCAAATAGGCCACCACTTTATTGGTTACAGATGTGAGCGGTTTGGCTTAGCATTGGGTGAAGCCAGGCTATATCTCGACTCCCACCCATCTGCAGGGAGTCCATATAAGGGTAAACCACCAATAGGGGGAGCCCTATGACTTGCATCAAATAGGGGCACCCTGTTGGGGGCGTCTACTTTATGCCCCCCATGCCAGATCACTGTAGATTCCCAGATACCAGCCGCAACACCACCCACCAGGAAGGGTAAGTGGACTTAAAAGACTCAGGGTAAAGGTCCATGACACAAAACATAACATCTCTGTATGCTAAGTTATATGTATATATACACATTTATGTTTTCTCAAAACAGGGTGCTGTACAGAACTGTAAAAACAAACAAAACAAAACAAAACAAAACAAAACACCTCCTTAAATAACATTCATTAAAATGACAGGATAATCAAGAAAGAATTAAACCACTGTCTTGGCCTTCCAGCATAACAAAGTCTGCAAGAGATTCCTGAAGATCACTTTTGATGCCTGTTTAATCTCTGCTGGAAGAGTGTTCCACAGCATGGGACTTTTGATACTAACAGCTCTACTTCTAGTGGAGCCAGTTGGGTGGCTGTAACAGGGGGGGATAACTGATATATAATTGGATATCTGACCTCCAATCCACCCCCCTACCAAATCTCCTGCTTTTGGCCCATTGGACTAGCAACAGCATGTGTTGGACCCTGCTGTTCCTAACACTTCACCCTGAAAATTTCTTGCTCACCCATAATGGCTGTATTGTCTGATACTCTGCACTTTGCCAGTGTGGCACTTCCTTAATCCTTTTCTTGTCAATATCGGGGACATAATGATTCTCTTGGTGGCAGATACTGTCCCATTTCAGAACATCAGAGCTTTCTTGTGGTAGCCAGTTTCGAAAGTACTCCCATTTCTGTGTTGCACTGGAAGCACAAATGAGGGCAATCCAACTTATTTATCAGCTCACATCAATATACCCAGCTCGAGAATGACCAAGACCTTGGAGGCATTTTTGCTTGGTGAATATTAATGCCATTTTTCATTGCAACAATATTTCTGTATTTATAAACTGGATTTAGAGCAAAATAGTGCTGCTGCTAGATAATAGAATTTACTGGTGCATGAAGCCAAGTTTGTTGCATAATAGATAACTAAAAATAAAAGCCAAGTTTTAAAACCTCCCAGTTCCACTGCATGGATGAATTATGTCCCAGCTGAATATATTACATGACACAATGCAAGTTTTTCCGCATGCGTTTTCTCCAATGGCTTGACCCTAGAGCTCAAGCTCTTTAAAAATCATGAACACGCTTAGCAAAAGCTTTAATGTGTTTGACTCAGTCACATTATTTCTTGCAAGTGTGTTTGGAAGAACCTGTTTCAAAAGTGAGAGAAAGGGAGGGAATGTTTCATATGATTGAAGTAAGATGTGCTAGTTCAAGAAAGCAAAATGCATTTTCAATGAAGCTGTATTTTAGCAATATCCTGTATCAGAAAGAGGCAGAGCCTCCTGTGACAGGAGTTCTGTGACACAATATAACCTAAACCTCAGCTGACTTCAACAATATAACTCAGTGCTATTTTTGTTGAAAAAGAGGTGCCATAACCCCTTTGTTTTCTTAGAATGGCAATGGCGCCTATCTGAGAGATGCCGGAACTAGGTTCCAGTGAGTTATGACTGAAACCCCCCCCCCCGATATAGCCAAAGAAAAAGGAACTGAATTTTGAGGTGCTGGCGGAATTGAACCTTCTTAATTCAATTCTGAACTGACTACTGCTCCCAGGCCCAGCCTTAAAAGAGGTCTGGGGAGAGGACATTTGCAGGCCCCACACAACTCCTTAGTTGAGACTTGTCCCCCTTCTGTGGCAGGTATGGGTGGGTGGAAAGGCAAAAGGGCTGAACAATTGGTGAGTATGCCACTCATCACTCATAGTCACTCTAATGTCCAGTGCTCTGCAATTTGCCAGTATGGTACTTCCTTAATCGCTTTCTTGAAAATATTGGGAAGATGTCAGTATGTCTTGCTCCTTGTACCGATTTTCTTTGAGGCAGATGATGCCTGGTGATTAGTAATTACAGAGACGTTCGCAAAGGGCTCTGCAATCCATAGGGCCAGTTGTGGATCACTGTTGAATTTTACCTGTGTGAAATACTAGGAATTCTGTGGCCCAAAGGAGGTGTAAATCTGAAAAACCATTCTCCTCACCTGTAAGGGTGTGGCAGGGGGAAAGTGGTAGAGTTTAACACCACATTTTCACCTCTGCAGAGTAGGCTCACCTGATCATGGCCAGCAGAGGACTGAATATTTCTCACAGATGGTACTCTCACCATATAGTTGAGCTGGGTGATATATTGATATATAATCCCAAACTGATTAGAAGTCCATATTGTGATATTGGTTTCATAATTTTTGGTCTGGCTATATATTGTGAATCATTATGTGTGTGTGTGTGTGTGTGTGTGTGTGTGTCTGTGTGTGTGTGCGCGCGCGCATGTGTGTGCTACATAATTCCATCCTTTTTCAGTCATCGTGATATATCAGTGTATCACGATGTTTAGCTGGTAATATATCATGATGTTGAAAACCAGATATCACCCAACCCTAGTTTAGAGGTTCTTAATGTTGTTGTTTAATAAACTTCCCCTATTTATACCCCATACGTTGTGTCTTGCCTTCTTATTTCTGGTCTCCTAAAACAAGTAATATGAATCTATAGGGCAAATGGGGTAAATTTATTTATTTCATAAAAATCTATATGCCACTTTGCTGTGAAGAGAAGCCACAGAGCCATTTACAAACATAACTATCCATTGAAGTCCATATTTCTCTGAATGTTGCAACATTGGAAAATAAGCCTCAAAATCCATCTGAAATATATATTCTAAGAGGAAATCCATTTAGAAAGGCATATTTTGAGTGAATCTAGGACCTTCCTCTGCATGCAAAGTAGATGTTCTACCACTAAACTTCATCCCCTTCCCGGTCTCTCTGAATATTTTTTATGGGGGGGGGGGTTTGGTATCCTTATTCTGGCTGCAAGCTTCCTAACAATACCTGCAAAATGCTACAGAGTCGATTCAAGTCCTGAAGAAATTTCCACATTGTTCTAAGACTTAACCTGACATGCAAACATTAGCATTATGTGTCTCAGGCTACAGTATTAGAAATTCGAGGTCTTTTCTTTTGAAGTCGGAGAGCACAAGAATATATCGGTTCACTTTGTGATCTTCTGCCAAAATAAACTGCCAAGATTTTATTTATGCTCTTGTCAACAAGGCTTTTTAAAAACATGGCATCATGCTCTCTTTTTTTCCAGGTTGCCAATGAAAAGTTCATTAAGGAGATGGAGCCAATCGGCCTAGAAATTCACAGAGGCAACACATAGCCGCTTCTGATAATTGCTACAGAGCACTTAGCATTACAGCAGCTTTCAGTGGTCCAAGTGCTTCACATTTTATGTGTATTGTTACACTTAGAATAGAAATGTATTTTTTTTGTGAGGGAAACATTGGCTTCCCTGTCACACATTTCCCTCATGATGGAAATGCATGGGTGTAGTTCCTCAGGAAAGCAATAGGTTGGATGGAGTGCAAAACTCAGATAACTAATGGTCTGTACATCTTTTTTATAAAGAAGAAATAAAAATAATCCACACAGAGCCCACTAAAAATTATCCTCTTCAAATGATCTACCAATCATCTACCATGATTTTTAATCATGTTTCCTCAGATAGATGGATGCTCCATTTGAATTCAAATCTCCAAATTCAGCTCAAATTTTGCTTTACAAAAAATTTGGTAACAACATAAAAAAGCAAAAACTGACCTGCCTCCCTGCACTATCAGTATAAAATTGCACCTATATGATACTTGAAGAATAGGTAGGCTTTTGTCACGAACATTCTGTCCACTGTGCAGGGCAGTTGAATGATATCTGCCAGTTTTAACTGCAACCCAGGGTTGATTTTTCTGAACAGGCCCTTTCTGCAATCTGTTATCTGGTCCATTCCAAACTGCTTTTGCAGCACAGATGGGCAAATCAGTCTGCTTTGGTCCACTTCACTCGCACACATAGGGAACAATCCTATGCACAAGAATCTGGCATAAATAAGCCCAGCATAAGATGTAAAGGACAGTGTTACCTCGGTTTAAGAACAGTCCTATTTACGAACGATTCAGTTTACTAGCTATGCAATACCGGAAGTAGTGTTCTGGTTTGTCCTGGTAGGGAACTCCTCTCAACCTGCCATCCAACATTGCATAAGGAAAGACGTTTAGTCTGGCTTTGGTGAATAACCTTCGATAATTTGGTACTGTCAGGTTTTTAATGTAAGGTGTTAACTTAAAGACATGCCCATATTGTACTCCTACTGCCAGCGGACTACAGACTGTGTGTGATCGAGCTCACAAGTCACTGTGTGCATTATCCCATAATCTTTGCTTTAACGTCTTTAGGGTGCCTTCATAACCCAAGTAATAAAGTTTTAACCAACTTTGGTTGGTTGGATATGGACCCTGAAGATATGGATCTTCAGGGTCCATATCCGAGCACTGACAGGGATTTTGCCCAACCTCCAAGCGGACAGCTATGTTAGACACGCAAGAAGGGATCCCTAACAGGCAGCAATAAAACTTAGTTTGGAAGGATTCTAAGGGACCAAGATTTAGGAAGCTGCAAGTCTGTGAGCCGTATGTCAGCTGTGTTAATACTTGAGAGGCTGCCGGAATATATTGGCCCCCTTTTCCATAGAAATACCTTATAATAGCTTTGGTAGATCTTTGAGCATTTGCAATAGCATTTTTAACCTGCTAATGCCACAAGCCCTTTTCCTGAAAGGTTATGCCCAGGTATTTAAAAGACGATACCTGTTCTATGGGTCGATTATCAATTCTCCATTTGTGTCTCATTCTTTTTTTATAGAACACCATGACTTAAGCAGAGGCTTGACAACCATATGTCAGGAGTGCTCTGATGGTGTTTCCTGCTTGGCAGGGGGTTGGACTCGATGGCCCTTGTGGTCTCTTCCAACTATGATTCTATGATTCTATGATTCTACAAATGGAAACCGAACAGTGGAAGGCAGTGGTAGGCCTCATTAGGGAAAGCATGCCTTGGTTTAAGAATGGATTCAGTTTAAGAACAGACTTCAGGAACGGATTAAGTTCGTAAACTGAGGTACCACTGTACACCAGATCCATCTCTGCTCAGGAGTGGGGCAGGTGCTGGCTGAGCTATTCTAAGGCTAGCAGAGGGAAAACAAGCCTTTAAAGAGTGTTTTTGTTACACCACCCTTTTAGTTGGCTTAATTTATACCGGGTTGCCAGGTCATGTGACCAAACTGAACAAGCCTAGGTTCCAGGCCCTCTCTGGTCCTTCCCTCAGAATGCCACTCTTCACTGGCTTAAAATTCAATGGATTCAGCTCAGCTTTCTGTGTCCCAACTGAGATAGGATGCTGAACCTCCTGGCTCAGCTGGGGATCGGCTGGATACTAATCCTGAGCATCCCAGTGGCTCTTGCTAAAAGATTGCTCTCATAGTTGTCTGTAAATCCATTGTCCTTTGTCTGCTTTAATTTGTGAATTAAAAAATAAATAAGAAAATCTGCACATAAACTTGCATTCAAATAGGCATTTTCTCCCCAAACCCATTTCCAAATTTACTTCCTTCCAAAATACACCAATCTAAACATATTTTCTCACAAGAGGAAGTGCATTTTGATACTTTCTTTAACACCTGAAAATTGTATTAGAAAATTCAGGAAGTGTGAAATCCACCAAGTAGCTACTTTGCATTGTGACACACTAGTTTGGGAGGTGCCGATCAGGTCTGTTCATATCAGAATTTGACACCCCTGTTTAAAGGAAGGCTGCATCTCAGCTTCTTGCTGATGGTAAAAAAAGAATATGAACATCAGCTACATTTATAAGGGGGAAAGTTCTAAGCAAACAACAAGGGCTTTTGCCATTGGCTGTCCTTCACCATATGAAGCCTTTTCTCCCAAGAGAGGTGACTGTGACAACAGCTGTTTCCATTCTCTGCCCTTTCAACTGTTAGGAAGATGCTGCCATTGCTTGTCATTTTTACTTTGTCACTTGATGTCTCAGGCTCTACCTGTCAAGCTGAATTAGCCTCGGGTGGTACTTGGGTCAATGTGCTTGGACAGAAGTGTGTAATGCACAAGCCCGCACAAACTAGGAGAAGGGATGTTGACACTCAGGTTCACAGGATCAAGCAGCAATTATTTGGGATTTCTTTGGGACAGGGGTTATGAGAAAATACAAAGGCCTAGCTAGAGAAGCGTTAGGGTGCTAGCTGTCAGCTTAGGGGTCACGCCTATACAATTCAAAGCTCTGGGTGATAGCGCCAGTTCCTCCATTCCTGAAGGCCAATGCTCAGACTGCATGGTAGAAGGCTGGCGTGAGGGCCTCTGTCATTCACATAACATTTAATGTGAACTGAGGGCAAAAGCAGGCATGTCTTTTAAGTGTGGCGCAACAAGCGATCTGAAGAATGAGGCCTGCTGTATTTGGAGGCATTTGTTTTCAGGGCAGACAAAGTGTGTTGAAAGCATTTCCATTGCACTTAGAAGAACCACCTATCTCCACCCAGCGCTTTTGTGTGATTGGACATGTTCTCCATCTTAACAGAGGTGTGTGTATGAGGGAGGGTGATTGCATGAACTCCGTGCTGTCAGGCATTTGTGCAGAGTTTTGAGTTCAGACTCTTTCACTGCAAACACAGTCTAGAGAAATATGAGCCTGGGGATTGAAGAGTTTATTCAGTTACTCCATGCCCTGCCTTTCTTCTTTACTGCACTCTTCCCCTCAAAGTAGAGTTTCCTACAGGAAGAGCAGGATGGGCAAAAGAATCTCAGAACCCTTACTTTGAATCCTGGCATTTCATTGTGTAATCAAACAGCAGCACCATGAGGTGGTGGCATAACATGGGTTGCCAGTGCCCGGGACTGTGTGAAAGGATGGGAGGGAGGGAAATGGAGACTATTCCTGTGTATTCAACTGCCTAATGACATCCATGTCACTCAAGAGATCACTGGCACAGAGATAAGAAAAGAAGAGTAATTCTTTTGTCTGGAGAGGTAACTCCCAGGTTTGCGCGGAGAAGCCGTTTCAACATAGCCCATGAACAGAAGTATGCAGTGAAATTGAGGCATTGAAATTGGTGTTGAAATTTTGTACCCCTAACAATTTTGTACCTGGGGCAACCGCCCCTGGAGCACCCACACACACTGCACTACTGTCTTGAAGCCAATCCCACAAATGCTTATTGCTGTCACATTTGAGGACTTCTTTTTTGAGGAAGCCACTAGTTGGGCCTGCCCCTTTTGCTGTCCCTCCCCCAAGTTACTGAAATACGGCCTCACCAACTATGCAGCATGTTAAAAGGGTGCTGAAGCTGAGAGGGCCATTTTGCATCATCTCTAATTGCCCAATGGTTACATCATCTCTGAGCAGGGATGGGCCTTGGTCTTTCAAATTTCAGCAGCACCCTGTGCGAGGCCAAAATTCAGCACCCTTGTCCACTTCTCACTTTCCCTTCTGCTCAACTCACTACATCACAATTGTGGCACCCCCCTAGGCCTGGTGACCAGTGTGGCGAAACTTATCACACCACCCTAAACTGCCTCTGCTCTGGGTGATAGAAGGGGAAACTGTCTCAGGTCTGCTGAGCCTGTAAGTATGCCGGGTGACCCAGTGAATCAATGACATGATACATTGGACCCTATAAATCACATGACCATATTTCTGCTCTATAGCCTGATCAACTCAATCTCTCCAGTTGGGACCAAGCACTTTTACAGAGCCAACCTGTCCCTGACTAACCTGCTGGCTGATCCTCCCTGTCCCCCTTGCCTTAATAAAGGGAAATCTTATTAATAATAATATTTATGATTTTCAGTTTTATACATTTCAATAATTTTACTAATATTTCAAAACTTGACTTCCTTCCCCCTCTTTCTGAGATTCCTTAAATTTATTTTTTATATTTTCTGCAGATTCCAAATTAACTTAACTTATTCATTTATTAATCTACTTTAACTATATACTCTTATAAAACTGCAGGCTATTACAATAATCCTGCCAATGTTCTTATCTGCTTACAGTTAATTTGTAAATATTCCATAAACCATTTCCATTATTATATATATATAATCTCGATTTCTTATTGTTTTGGTAAGTTTTGCCTTTTCTGCACATTCCATATCCATTGTTCTTTTGCTGGGACTTCTTCCTCTTTCCATTTTTGGGCAAGTAACATTCTTGCCACAGTAGTTGCATACATGAATAAATTTCTATACAGTTTGGGTAGTTCTGTCCAACTCAATCTCTCCAGTTGGGACCAAGCTGTGTTACAGAGCCAACCTCTCCCAGCTAAACAGCTGGCTGGTCCTCCCTGTCACCCTTTCTGTAATGAAGGGAAATATGTTTGCCTCCTGGGCTGGAAGAAGGTGATCTCCAATTTTCCACTGTAGCTGAAGACATCCATGGTTAAGCCCATCTTCTTAATAACATACTACAAAGGAGGGATTTCATAAGCCACCACAGTGCCGTTCCAGGAAGGAAGCAATTTGATAAAGTGTTCAATTTAGTCCCATCAAACAATTTGTATATGCCATGACAAAGAAATGCCTCTGCCATTCTGCTCATTCGACATTATTGTTACCGCAATCACATTCATAGGGAAATTAAATTCATTAAAATGCATAATGCTTATAAGTAGATTACATAAAGGCACACCTGGGAGAAAAGACAACTGATTGGAATTAAGCGATAAGAAGAAAACAGATTTTAAGAAGAAAAGAAAAGGAACCTGCTCATATTGTGAATATCCGAGACAGATTCTGAATTTTTAGAGGCATTGTAATATTGATTAAGTAATAAATAAATAACATTGATTGCATCAGCTAGAAGCACAGGAACAAAATTCATTGATTCAGTTCTAAATGCAATGCAAGATCTGAATTAGCAATGGCGCTGAAGCCAATCAGCTCTGTTTTTGGTCAGTGCCCAGCTGGAAGTAACCATATACAATTTCACTTTCTCTGGGCTTCACCTTTTCTGGGTCTTAAGTTCAGTTCTCCATATTTCTGCATCAGTTTGTGATTGTTTGATTGATTGATTGATTGATTGATTGATTGATTGAAATCACTGAAATCTGGTCAACATCCTAGCTTGTTCACATGATGTATGGCAGGGTACAGAGCCAAAATAAATATAATTTCTGCAAACAATTTGCGCTAATATTTTTGTACACATTATTATATCTTTGGAGAACTGCATAAAAAAAAATATTATTTCCTACACGGCCATAAAGGGCATGAAAGAACACTACAGATAAGAATGCATTGGCTTCAAGGATGGCCTTTCATTATTTCAGATTCTGGAGCAATAAGCCAACTTTTTCAAAAGCAAACAACATTTGTTAAACGTTGTCTTAAATGAGGAGCCAGCATTGCCCTGCTAGAAAGAAATCAAATGCAGAAGCTTATGAGTTCTCCATCTCTTCAAAGCCAGCGAATTTGTCACAATATCTTTGGGAGGCAGAAGACATAAATACTCATTCTACGTACATAATTCAACTGAATATATATCCCGTGTAAAATTAGAAATCGTTGGGCTTTCCTGTGTGTGAAGCAAGAAGCAAATTAAGGAGCTTTCACTGAGATGAGAAGCTATGCCCTTTGCTTCTGCCGACATGGAATAGCTGGCATGACCTCCAATTTGGTAGACTTCAAAATGCAAACAAGATTATAGTTCTAACATTGACTTTGAAAGGTTTTTTTTTTACACATAAGGGGCAACTTAGAAAATACACTTATTCCAGTGTATTGGTCTATTTAAAAGGGACATAGTGGATGTCACTAAAAAGGTGTCTCAACTTAAAATTGTAGTGCATTTTAATGATCAGTGTTTCAGTGGAAAACATAGAGGGATTTTAATTCTTGCCGTTTTCAGATTGTCACTCCTTATGGGATTTAATCACATCCTGGCAAGTTCAGGTTGTGTAGTTAAAATTGATCCAGATCAGGAGCAGGGGGAGTGGGAGGCTTCCACCATTCCTCCTCAGTGCAGCTCTCCTCAGCATGGTCACACACACACACAAAATGGCAATACAATTAAATTTGCTGAGGCATTTGGAACCTGAAAAAAGATCCCAACTATGACTAAATAGTTAAACAAAAGCAACTCATTTATATCAGCCCCTTGAACTGTGGTGAGTTGAATGTCATTAGCAGCCTTCTCAAGATCTGAAACCCTGAAAACGCAGGGTTCTCAAAAATGTGTGCTTGACCACCTACAATATTTAGACCTCTCATGATTTAGAAATATCGGTTCTTCTAATTATAAATGGTTTTAATCAATTTTAACCTGGTATGTTTATATGGTTGCAACCTGGCCGGAATCTTATGGTGAAGGACAGGTAAGAAATCCAATAAACCCAATGGATTGCCTTTTAATATGGCTTTCATAGATGCATCATCACCACCAGGCTCATACAATGGTCAATGATGAAGTATCATCATAATTTTTTAAAAAATTGTATACCATCTTTCTATCTTACAATACTCAAGGCTGTTTACAAGCTGAAGAAACAAAAAATGTACAGCTTATAACAATCTAATGCAATACAAAATTGTGATAATAAAACATAACTTTAAAATAGGCAACCTACACCAAAAAGTAACATTCAACAATCATTAGAATAGTATAAAATAATATCGACAAATAAAAGTTAAACAGAAATCCACTCAAGTTACAATAAATACTGCATTTTTCGCCCTATAGGGCGCACCGGCCCATAGGGCGCACCTAGTTTTTTTGGGGGGAAAGCCCCAGGCTTCAGGATGCAGGCTGCTATCCGCAAGCCTAGGGAGCCCGGCAGGAACTCCCGCTGGGCTCCCCAGGCTTGCGGATAGCTTCCTGAAGCCTGGAGAGTGCACCGACCCCTCTCGCTCTCCAGGCTTCAGTGAAAGCCTGCATTCGCCCCATAGGACGCACACACATTTCCCCTTCATTTTTTGAGGGGAAAAAGTGCGTCCTATAGGGCGAAAAATACGGTGATATCTAAACTATAATCAATAAAACAACGGCAAGCCACAATACATAAAATAATACAATACACGGAGGAAAAGGAAGGAGAAGCTGTAATGTTGTTAAAGATAAAGGAAGGCCAGAGGCCTGACATGACGGCTAAGGTGGAAGGTGGAGCTTTGGGGACATTTGGACTTGAAAGGATTAAGAAACAAGATTCAGGCTCCACTTTTAAGTATGGAGGTCTGGCTGGAAGAAACATGGACCATATTGGACTAGAGCTCCTCCGAGATTTGGTGCTTAATACCAAGGACTATCAAAAAAACCAGCAGAGAGGAATGGAGAGAGAATTAAGAGCCTCGGACGTGAGGTCTCCAGGCTGATAGTAGATGGACTGATGGACATTTGATGGGGATTGAAACAGGGAAAGGGGGGGTGGAGTTTGGGAATCCAAAGGGTGTATAATCTAACTTGTTCTGTTTTTATTTTGTTTGGATATTTATATGAAAATTGGGGAAATCGTGGAAGGGAATTTAGGCCGACTTTAGAAAAAGGTTTAAAGAATAAGCAATGATGTATAAACATGAAGTCTATAAGGCAAAATTGGTTTTTTAGAAAAAGGAACTAAATATAAAAAGGTTTAAAAATAG
Source organism: Podarcis raffonei (assembly GCF_027172205.1). Lineage (NCBI taxonomy): Eukaryota > Metazoa > Chordata > Lepidosauria > Squamata > Lacertidae > Podarcis > Podarcis raffonei. The sequence goes on along the minus strand of NC_070605.1, from coordinate 89,856,488 downwards.
GGATAAGAGCTTGTTGAACCAACGATCTGACCTGGAATACAAGAGGGAGAGGTGTGGGGAAGTCAGGGAAATATGTTATAGAAAATAAGGATTGTGAACCGTATGTGTTTTTAATTTTTTTTGTTGTTTTTTTCTTTTTTTTCTTTTTTTTTCTTTTTGATTTTTTATTGTATTACGGTGGAAATTTTTAATAAATATCATTTTTTTAAAAATAAATAAATAAAATAATACAATATACATTGAGAAGCAGAGGGTAGAGGATAGAGCAAGGCAGGTGGAAGGAGGCCTTGCCTGATGTTCAGCAACATCTGGAGGACTATAGGTCCCCCAGCCCTGCTTTACTGTTGAGTTTTATAAAAAGAAAATAATGTTATAATACTGACTGCAGCTCTTCCTTGGAAAAAACTAAACACCTACTCTGTAGCTGATTTTTATTGTTTTCCAATAAGCAGTAACATAAAATGCTAACAAGGCAAAGTGCATACAAATGATGATTCCATACAGCATACATATAAGTTTATATAAAGTTTATATCCTGTTCTACTGCTGCCTATGCCCCACTCACAACAACATTAGTTAGAGAATACAACAGGGCCAAGGGAGACATTCAGCTTTGCTTGTATTTTAATTATACCGAATTTTCACTTCTTGAACCAATAAAACAACAACAAAAATTTTATTTATATCCCGCCCTCCCCAGCCGAAGCCGGGCTCAGAGCGGCTAACATCAAATGTATAACACATTAACATAAAATCAGACAATTAAAATACATCCTCAAATCAGATCAGGATCAGAATAAAATCCAATCAGATGGCAACCCGCAGATTAGGGTTGGGGACCTTAAATACTCACCAGGCCCAACTGTTTGTGCTGAACTTATATGGGCCTGTGAGAAAAATTGGGAGGCCACTTTCATGCAAGTTCTTATGAAAGGGGAGAGGGAGTCAGACTGAACCCCGACCAAAGGCCTGGCAGAACAGCTCCATCTTGCAGGCCCTGTGGAAAGATGTCAAGTCCTGCAGGGCCCTAGTCTCTTGTGACAGAGCGTTCCACCAGATTGGAGCATATGGAATGAAAGACACAGCTGTCCGTTGAAATTCACACTTCTCTGAATTTTGTGGTTCAGTTCTCCAAGAAAACAATGGAGGTTTGAGACATATAAATGAAGCAGCTGTATTGTAAACAGTCAGTGTTATACAGTGTTTACAAGACCGGTGTTCACTGAGAAATTATAGAATTTCCATTTTGCTCCCTGCATAACTTAAAAGCACCCCCACCCACTTTCTAACCTATGGATGCAACCTCAAAATTGTCAGCTGCAAATAACATTTCCGAATTGATTTGGTGGTCAAGTGTCCAAATGGGCAATTATTATTATTATTGCAAAGATGAGAGATAGAGATGAGAGACACACAAATGTATTTAACTGAGTGACATGGCAAAGGAGTGAAGAGGAATAGAATTGTAGGACAGCAAATGGAAAAACAGCTATTCTACTAACATTTTATTGCAAGAGCAGCTTTTGGCTCAATTTGCAGTGTCCTAGTTTTGCATTTTGCCTCAGTAAGTGTCACAGTATTTTTCATGGTTGTGCCAGAGATTTCATCTAATGGGCACTTATATTTTTCCAATGACTTGACCTTGGGTTTAATTAGGACCTCTGACTTTTACTTATACAATTTCACTTTTAAGGTTGTGAGGTTTTTTGGGTTTGTTTGTTTTTTTAAAAAAAGATTTATTCTGCTGTGCATTTGTCATATTCCCCTCCCCCGCCCTCTGGTTTCCTATATTCCAGAATATAAAATCATATTGTGGGGAGGTTCCCCTTTGAATAGTAAGAACGCATATCAAAACTAGTCCTAAAGACAACCTATGGGCAAATGGCAGTCTGAAAGCTTCTCTATACCTCTCAATTTCCACAGGGCCACTTCTGCCTAAGGAGGAGGTGGGGTTGCAGGCTTCACAGCCACTCCATGTGTGTGGTGGGTGGAGACTGCTCCGCACAATTGGGGGAATTCCTGGCCATGTCATCCCCTGGCCGGCCAATCAGCTGGCTCAAGGGGCGTGGTCTGCCCTATTTAAGACAGGACATGGCCTGTGAACTCCCTCTTTGCTGCCCGCCAGCTGTTCCTGTTTTTTCCCACCCTCCCGCCCTATTAGGTTTCCGTTCCTTGACCTTGCTATGGACCTTGGTTGGTCGCCGCTGAGGGGCCTGGTAGGAATTTTTCCACTTGGCAAATTGGCACCAGCCACTTGGTTTTCACCTAAAGGTAAAGGTAAAGGGACCCCTGACCATTAGCTCAGGTCGTGACCTACTCTGGGGTTGTGGCGCTCATCTCGCTTTATTGGCCGAGGGAGCCAGCGTATAGCTTCTGGGTCGTGTGGCCAGCATGACTAAGCCTCTTCTGGCGAACCAGAGCAGCACACGGAAACGCTGTTTACCTTCCCACCGGAGTGGTACCTATTTATCTACTTGCACTTTGAGGTGCTTTTAAACCGCTAGGTTGGCAGGAGCAGGGACCGAGCAACAGGAGCTCACCCCATTGCAGGGATTTGAACCACCGACCTTCTGATTGGCAAGCCCTAGGCTCTGTGGTTTAACCCACAGTGCCACCCGCGTCCCTTGGTTTTCACCTACCTCGTAGCAAATCGTCAGAACTTTCTGGGTATTGGTGGTTAGGCATTGGTATTGTTCTGTAGATGGAAGAGGGGAGGTAGCACCATCACCTGCCCCACATATTGAAGGGTAGTCTGTTAATGGATTCCGGGGGAGTTAGGGCCCAAGGCACGCCCCCTAGCAGTGACCCTAGGGGAGTTCCTAGTTGATGTGCATCAGCAGGACTCCCCCTGCTGGTGGTTAACCCTTCCTGGACTTCAAGCAGATGGGCTGGAGTCAGATATAGTCCGTTAGGACCAATGCCTAAGCCAATACCACTCTTCACCTGTAACCAATAAAGTTGTGGCCTTTTTTTAGCCCATTAACCTTAATAATTGTGTCATGTGTCATTATTTCCACCTGGGGGGGGGTCGGGAACTCGCCATGCAATGTTTCTTTCACTTGCCTTAGTAGTGGAGTGTGTTGCTTAAGGCTTTTGCCTGGGATGGGAGTGTGGCCTGCAGAGAGTCTCTGGGGCTAGACAATAGCAACTTGGAGAGTTGCATTTGAATCCTGGACCTGAGATTTCCCAGCCCTGGGAAAACAAGAGCCCCATTGTCCATGTCCAAAAAGCGTGTTGTGTGGAGCAAAATAATTGCCTCAAGCCACCAAGCTACACAAATGATGCTCTGTGTTGGAACATACATATGTGTGCGTCCCCTATTGCATCCCAGCCAAGAAAATAAGATGCGGTTGAGTGTGAGAGGAGCAGGAAGAAGATAACTATATAAAAAATGTTTCCAGCCCTGCTTCTCTGTCTGGGAGAGATAGTGACCCCTCAGAATACAGATGCCTTGCTTAGACATCCACTGTATGCTGTGGCAGGTTTGTAATCATTATGAAAACAAGCCTACATATCTGAAGGAAATAGGTAGGACATGTGGAATGTGGCATGAACTAAGGATATTCTACATTGACTGAAAGGCTGCAGTTTTGCAGTAATCTCTTTTGTGTGGGGGTTTTTAAAAAACCAACTTTAATTATTTCCCCGGGGAGGACAAATACTGGACCATTAAGGTGTTGTGATTGCAGAGCATGGCAAATGTATTCTTTCTGACACAAAAGCTCTGTTTTCTTAATTTATCTTTAAGGCGAAAGCAATATTCTGATCCTAATCCTTCTGGGAGTGCTCATTTGCCTAAATTTGAAAAGAAAGCCCGTTTGGATCGTGTGGGATATGAGCCTCAGCATCTAATTCTTCCCTGCTCTTCAGTGAGTTGAGGATAAATAAGCCAGCATTCAGCATCTCTCAGGAGGGAACAGGAGGATCCTGCTGACACAAATGCTACCCGAGCATTTTCAATTCAACAGTGTACAAGTTGAAGCAAAAAAGGGGGGATCCATAAAAAAATGAAAGTTGAGCAGAAGGAAACAGCCTTTATACTTTTTGGAAATATTGCAAAATCTATGCCAGTTCTCAGCCGAGAAGGTTCCTCTTCCAGGCGGATACTTGTGGCAGAAGGAGTTTCTCAACTGATTTCCCACCCCACCCCCCAAAAATGGAACATCTTGTTGCACAAAGGGGAGCCTATGTGTCATATTCATTTATTTATTATTAGCGTTAGCATTACATCTAAACCTGGGCCTGTGGAATGTCTCACTCCAGACAAATCAGGAGCTGAAGCCAGTGTTTATTCTTGGCTCTCTGCTTGTAGTTCATTTGGAGGATACAGTAGATGGTAATATCAAGCCAAACCAGAGCTTAGCTTTGGGTGGTTTGGCAGCAGGGTGACCAGGGGAGGAGTGAAGCGCCAATGTTTTTACAGTGTGTACTTTCATACATGCATGTTCACACTGAACTGGGCCCATAGTCCTACAAAGATGGTGCATAATGGGAAAATTTGAAACATCGTAAGTGATCCCCTCTTAACTACCTTGTGATGCTTCCTGGTAAGTGTCAGTAAATGATGATAATAATAATAAAAAACTCAGACTTGCCATCAGCTCAAAGGGGAATTTCCCCTCCATTTCTGAGCTTTTTTGTTCTGTTTTACGAAACCACCAAAATGGTTGATTTTATTTTTTTTAACAAAAACGGCAAAAAACGCAATGGGAGCCCTAGAATAGGAAAGAGATAATTATGTGTTTTTTACACAATCCCCAGAACCAATCCTGCTTGCTTCGACTTCCAGGGCACAGCTTTTTGTGCTCCCAAACCTCTGGACATTTTGGCATTTTTTTAAAAAAAACCACCCTCCCCCCCGACACTATTTTTGCCCTATCCTCATTGCAGGGACAGCCCAATACATTTTATTTTATTTTTTTACTGCTCCGTCTATATATTTACTTAATTTTCAGATTTTGAAATTTATACACAATCGTCAAACCAAAAGGAAATTCCATAAATCCCCCTGGACTTCCCTCCTCCCCTTTGTGGGTCCTTATGTTAACTTTTTTTCCCTCCTGCATCTTCTCTAGAAGAAGAAGAAGAGTTTGGATTTGATATCCCGCTTTATCACTACCCGAAGGAGTCTCAAAGCGGCTAACATTCTCCTTTCCCTTCCTCCCCCACAACAAACACTCTGTGAGGTGAGTGGGGCTGAGAGACTTCAAAGAAGTGTGACTAGCCCAAGGTCACCCAGCAGCTGCATGTGGAGGAGCGGAGACGCGAACCTGGTTCACCAGATTACGAGTCTACCGCTCTTAACCACTACACCACACTGGCTCTCTATGAATCCAATTCTATTAAATCTCCATTACAACCATAGTCCAAGTACCATTCGAATCCTACTCATATTTTTAATTGTTTACAACATTTTTTAAAAGGTAAATTATATATTTTTCTCCAATACATTTTGATGCCTGAGGTGAACCACAAAACGGCACACACAACCCACCAGGGAAGAAGGAGTAAGTGAAGACATTACATCAGGAAAAAGGGTGGGAGGGAGAAAGATCTGTTCATTCTGCTACCTCAGGTGGTCACCTTGCCTCAGGGGTCGGCAGGCCCTACCTCATTGTACAAAGTTGTTGGTTTTTTCCCCCCTGAGAGTATACAGTGAGTATATAGAGCTCTCAGGCTTGAGAGTGACCTGCCTGTTTTTACACTATGCCCACAGTACAGCTCAAAACAAAGCTTGTATTTTTAGGAGACAAATCAATAGATTACTGGAGAGATGCTAGGCAATGTTTTAAAGATCTCTTACATAATACTTGACGTTGGAAGGATATATGTGTCCACTCAATCCTATGAAATGTGTGTTCGGCTTTAGGCGGGATGTAGTGAACTGAAACTTAAGAATTTATCCTATGAGAAGTACAAGAGATTGGAGGCATGTCCCAGCAAGAGAAGTTCACAAGCGGAAGGGATGCTGCAAGCTATGACTCAGGAAGCAACTAAATGTACCATAGCCAGCAGTAGGATTCCTTTGTAGTTTTGGGGATTTGTATTGCACTCAAACTTTCCAGTTGACAGAGTGCAAAAAAATGGATACGAGAGTAGGCAAGCACTGAGAAAGTAAAGTGATTGAAACTTCAAATGACCAGGCTACTGTGTGATTTGCAGTTGCCATTTAAGAAATCCATTTTACTAATTGTCTTTTCTGGTGCAGGACATTTAAGAAGTAATCCTGTAGCCTGAACCACTGGTATCAATGAGGTGACTGCAGTGGGAGGTCCCTGGTGCACTGAGCTATGCCAGCTTAACTCCCTCATCCTCAGCTCACCCAGAGATAAAAGGTAAAGGAACCCCTGACCATTAGGTCCAGTCGTGGCCGACTCTGGGGTTGCGGCGCTCATCTCGCTTTATTGGCCGAGGGAGCTGGCGTACAGCTTCCGGGTCATGTGGCCAGCATGACTAAGCCGCTTCTGGCGAACCAGAGCAGCGCACGGAAACACCGTTTACCTTCCAGCTGGAGTGGTACCTATTTATCTACTTGCACTTTTGGGTGTGCTTTCGAACTGCTAGGTTGGCAGGAGCAGGGACCTAGCAATGGGAGCTCACCCCGTCATGGGGATTCGAACCACCAACCTTCTGATTGGCAAGTCCTAGGCTCAGTGGTTTAACCCACAGCTCCACCCGTGTCCCATCACCCAGAGATACACAGGCATATATCCCACATCCTTGCTCAGCAGGGACCAAGCTGGCTGAGCTAAGTGTGATGGATCTTAAGGCAGGGCAAACCCTGAAAAATGGGCATTCTGGGGACTTGGCAAAGATCAGAGAGGAGCAAGTTATGCTGGTTCCTGGTCCATTCAGCTCAGCCATGTGACTGGCAATCTAGTATAAATTAAGCCAGCACAAAGAGTGGTGTAAATTAGACATTCTTTGAAAGGCTCCCTGCTCCCTCTTCCAGGCTTAACCTAGCTCAGCCAGCAATAGCTGCACTGCTGAAGTTGGCTTAACTTTACGCAGGCTTAAACTGTCCTGGGATTTATTATAGGCTTATAAATGCACGGGACCGCAAAGGTTAGAAGCAATTGGTTTAAGAACTTTGACAGCTACATTGTTGCAGGCACATATCATGATGGTTCAAAGCCCTTTGTTGTTTCTCATCAAGTGGCCTCTTTGCAGTACGGCCTCACTGGTGTGGGAACATCCCACATAATGAGGAACCAGTAACCAGATGCCATTGGCCTCCATTGAATGTGGATATACAGTAAGATGTAGACTGGCTCTGACTGATGATACACAGTTCAAGTCTGCTCATCCTTTTAGGTGCGGCAGCATTGCGGGACGGCAGAGGCTCCTCCAAGGACCCAACAAGGTGGTAGCATCATTGCAGCTCCATCTAAAGAGGCTGAATAGGCCACCTTTCAGAGGCCGGATCCTAGCCTGCATCCCAGATTGGCAAACACCTGCACCATTTGGTCTTGTTTTTTTCTCTTGTTTTAGATATGGTAGCCTTTTTGTGCTACAGGCAGATCCCTGCTTATGTGGGCAATTCTGTTCCACACCTTTTCAGCACCAGAAACGGCACATGTGTCAGTGGTCGCACGCATGCTGATTGTTCGCATGTGGGGAGGTGCCTGTACCACATTCCTGTGGCAGCCATTTTGTGACTGGTACCCATAGCACTTCCTCAGAACTCCAAATGTGTCCACTGTCCCAGAAAGGTTTATGACCTCTTCTTTCTTTCTTTCTTTCTTTCTTTCTTTCTTTCTTTATAATGTTATACACTCCTTCATCATATTTTATTCTAGGGCAGTTATATAGATAATCTATTGCCTATAAATATGACTCCATCTTGAAATAACTGATAACTAAGATAACATTTATGTGTCCTTTGATATAGAATCAAGCAGAATACTGTAATGAATTTTACACATATCCACTGAAAGGGCAATCCAATAGTCTACTCAATACCACTGAGAAGCCATGTTGGCATATTAGCAGTATATGCATCAATAAATGATAATGTTAAATATTGTCTCAAATGACTGAAGAGAAAGTTCTGTTTCTTGAGCAAAGCAGTATGGAAGTAAACAGATATTCTGTGGATATATTATCATGCCAAGGTGTTGCCACTCTCATGGTATGAATGTATTAGGTCACCAGAATGCACCATATGTTGCCTCAGCACGATATTCTGAATTTAGAGAAGGACTAGTTGCATTGTAGAGTGTTTCTTGGCTTCTGTTAAAAAGAGAGGAAAAACCTGGTGATGGCTTACAAAATTTAACCTGACAAGTGCATAGCAAGAACACCATAGTAAAGGACTTTGCTAGTCCTACAAAGTAGATGAACCTCATATGGCTTTTGCTGGAGCATTCCAGTGTAGTTTTAGCACAAGTGGTTTTCTGTTGTTGATGTTGCTGGGATAGCTGGTTGCAATGCCCATCAAGAATGTTGATACTAAACTCCAGAGATACAGAATAGGCAGACTGAAATGGGGGGGGGGGGGCTGTTGCATTGGAACAGACTGCATTATCTATTGATTTGAAGTAATTTGCCTTGTTTAAAAAGGTAAGGTAGATGCATTGGTCCATAAGAAAAATTAAAAATCCATAACAGTCTGTATAACCCCTAAAATTAATTTCCAACTTTGGTAACATAAGGACTGCCATCTTTCTCTTGATTCCTGTTTGCTACCAAGGAAGTTCTGTGTTTTCCCTTAGAATAGAGATGGATCCTAACCCTAACCCCAAAGTCCTTTGAGCCCAAGTTCATAGTTGGCCCTAGGACCAGAATAACAATAACTACTACTACTACTACTACTACTACTACTACTACTACTACTACTATTCCCCAGCCACTCTGGGTGTCTTCCAACACATAAAAACATAATAAGGTTGAATCCTGACAAGACAGAAGTACTGTTTTGGGGGGACAGGAAGCAGGCAGGTGTGGAGGACTCCCTGGTGCTGAATGGGGTAACTGTGCCCCTGAAGAACCAGGTGTACAGCCTGGGAGTCATTTTGGACTCACAGCTGTCCATGGAGGCACAGGTCAACTCTGTGTCCACGGCAGCTGTTTATCAGTGCCATCTGGTACACAGGCTGAGACCCTACCTGCCCCCAGACTGTCTTGCCAGAGTGGTGCATGTTCTAGTTATCTCTCACTTGGACTACTGCAATGCACTCTATGTGGGGCTACCTTTGAAGGTGACCCGGAAACTACAACTAATCCAGAATTCAGCAGCTAGACTGGTGACTGGGAGCGAGACCACATAATACCAGTCTTGAAAGACCTACATTGGCTCCCAGTACGTTTCTGAGCACAATTCAAAGTGTTGGTGCTGACCTTTAAAGCCCTAAACGGCCTTGGCCCAGTATACCTGAAGGAGCGTCTCCACCCCCATCGTTCTGCCCGAACACTGAGGTCCAGTGTCGAGGGCCTTCTGGCAGAAAGTAAACAACTACCAGACTTTTAGAAGACATCTGAAGGCAGCCCTGTTTAGGGAAGCTTTTAATGTTTAATAAACTATTGTATTTTAATATTCTGTTGGAAGCCGCCCAGAGTGGCTGGGGAAACCCAGCCAGATGGGTGGGGTATAAATAATATATTATTATTATTATTATTATTATTATTATTATTATTATTATTAAATGGACAGATTTAGAGAGTCTGTAGTTTATAGAGTCATTCAATTTCAGATTGGACTTTGCCACAATCAGGGTCTGCTGCAGTCTGAAATGGGCACATTGGCCACTAATTCTTTCTCTGGAAGCTTCTGGTGCTTGGTGCAATGATAATGGTCCCATTACTCTGTGCTGGGATTTAGAAGTCTGCAGCCTTACTGTGGCCTCCAGGCCATAAATCAGTTCCTCACCAAATAGGTCCAATTGGGCTTGGGATTTGAGCATCAGCTGATGCCAGTACACAGCCTACGTGTATGTATGTGTGGTGCATTTTGGAATGCTGGGAACTCTGGTAAATGCATGAGTTTAGCGCTGTATCAGCTTTCTTAACTTTGTCATCATCAGCAGGTTTAATTGAAATGCTCTTCCGTTCATCTGCAAGGTCACTAGCAAAAAGAGGCTTAAGACTGGTGTTTGGGGAAATGCATGGGTTACTCTTCCCCTACCTGAAAGTTAATGAACATCTTTCTAATTTAAATAGCTATTTCCTGTGGGGTACTCAATCGTTATTAGTCTTTCCACTATAACTCCAGATCCTCCTCATCTCTTTCCCCTCCGTTCCCTTTAGCCATCGTCTTCTGAATATTTCCTAATGTTCAGGAAATGGTGATTATGCCCATGATAAATGTGACATCTCCAGCTCTGGAAAGGCAAAGTCCCTGCTTCACCATAATTACAACCGATACGGTTTCCCCATCATTAAAAAAAAATTGAGTTTGGTATCTCATACAGGTACCTTAAGCAGTGTTATAAGAATTCTCTTCTTTGATGAAATATTCTCTTGATGCAATTTATGCACCAACTTGAGAACACTTATTATACCAGAGTTTAAAGTGCCATTAAAAAGTAATGGGGAAGAAACACCATGGAATTTTAATGGCTGATAGGTCATCCAGAGTAGGAAGAAAGAAGAAAGGAACGTATATGAGATGAGTTGAAGACCTTCACTATGGGCCCAGAGGAATGGTGTTCCCATTTCAGATATATATATTCTACAAAAAGAATTAATGTATAACCATGTTTGAAACTGCAGGGAATTTGTACCAACTAATACATCTGAAACTAGATGAACTCGTTCTGGAATCCATAGGCAACCTAAAATGGTACGGCTTTCACTAAGTCAGTTTAACCCATGATGGGGGATTTTTCTGGGATTTTTCACATTCTAATAGTGGCTGTGGCCAGACAGAAAAGTGTAAGGGGCCAGACTCACTCACTCAGCCTTAAATCTCACACAAACACACGCAGCTATTTCCCATGGAAACAGATGCAATCTCAGTTCATTTTTAATTCTTAGTAATTCCAGTTACATTTCTCACCTGTAATTCTCTCCACAGATTCCCCCTCCGCGAAATATGTAAAACAAACTCTCCCACACCCTTCACTCTGTCCCGACTGTGCAAAAGGCAAAAAAATAGAACTCTGTAATCGCAACTGAAGAATGCAAATAAGGTTAATACACAGCTGAATCGAAAGCCTCAAAGTTCAAAATGCAATTGCGTCTCAAATATATGGATGCATGTATTTGCAAAATGCAGCAACACTGTTTGCATATTTTTTATGTTTTAAAATTAATTTTCAAAAATAAGGTTATACAAGTTTCTGCAAGATACAGTGTTATCAAACGAGATTTGATGGCAATATAGTCCACATACAATTATAGATCACGGTTGAAAAAGGCATACATAAAATAAAACTAAAGTAAATAAACCACAGGTATGGGAATGCATGGAAAGTAGTGTTTAGAACTATTAGACACAATGGCACAGACACAATGGTTAAACAACAAAGAGTTACAAAACATAAACCAATTATTCAAAAGGAAAGTAATTAAAGTATTCACATGCTCTTAGCCTTTGCATCAGCCATATTCATTTGTAGAGTGAGGTTGGTCCTCAGCCATGTTCCTTCTTCCTTACAAAAGAAGTAAAATCAGACCAGACAAGTCATCCGTTTTTCTTTGGTCCCTCAAGACTTTCAGTCTCAGTCGGGTGCCATTTTGAATCTAGATGGCAGACCAAAATATGACTTCAGGAATTTGGACACCTCTGAATATATTGTCGACCAGTTTGGTGGGACATCCCCAAATTTAGCAGCACAGGTCCAACTTGTGCCAGTGTGAATACCTCTGAGGATATCACAATATTTGTGAGATTTTTAGAATTGCTGAGTCCTTTCAGCTGGCACTCAATAAACAGATTATCTGGAAGTGCCCTTTCTCGCTCCTCATTCTTGTGGAAGTCCCATTTCCTGCATACAAACCCTAATTTACTCCTCTCTCTCTCTTTGGTGGGACATTTGGAATAGGCTGTGTAAGACGACAGTGAAGAAGGAGTATTATTTGTCCAAGTTTGTTTGCAAAACAATAATTGCAATGTAGGCAGATCATTTTTTCTGAATGCAATTTTACAAAACAATGCTAGTTCTGATTAATCTGCCCCATCCCAAACTCTTGCATTCTTTCAAAGATTGTGCTTATTATCCCCCCCCATTTAAGCTCATTTGCATTATTTCCTGTTAATTTACATTTGCAACAAACAGATGTTTCGGAAATGTGTTTCTTCTGCTTTACTGTGCCACCACCAGCAGAAAGCGTACACAAATTAATTGTCTGTTTGCTCTTGTTTTAGTAACTGCTCTTGTGGCTTGTATTAATAGATTTTTATGATGTACTGCAATGTGATTTTGTACATGCTCATAGTAATTTTAACATTTTGGATGCTTATTGCAAACTTCTCAGAAGTCTATTAAAGTAAAAGAAATAAATGCATGAGTCTGTTCTTAGCAACTAGCAATTAAAAAGAAGAGAAATAGAAAGTGCAAAATGCAATCTATATCTAAGGATTTTCATCTTCCTGCACTGTTCATAAGAACTTGGGATGTGGTGAAATTCAGTTAAGTTTGCCTTTACAGGTGAACCTATCAAAACTGCACTTTTTGAAACAAGGTGTGGACCAAGATGCACCCATCCTTCGAAATTCCCACTTCTCTGAATTTTGCAATGCTAAATTCTCCAGCCAAGGAATAGTAAAGGTAAAGGGACCCCTGACCATTAGGTCCAGTCGTGACCGACTCTGGGGTTGCGGTGCTCGTCTCGCTTTATTGGCCGAGGGAGCTGGTGTACAGCTTCCGGGTCATGTGGCCAGCATGACTAAGCCGCTTCTGGCGAACCAGAGCAGCACACGGAAATGCCGTTTACCTTCCCGCCGGAGCAGTACCTATTTATCTACTTGCACTTTGAGGTGTTTTGAACTGCTAGGTTCGCAGGAGCAGGGACTGAACAACGGGAGCTCACCCCGTCACGGGGATTCAAACCACCAACCTTCTGACTGGCAAGTCCTAGGCTCTGTGGCTTAACCCACAGCACCACCCGCATCCCTCAGCCAAGGAATATGTGCATGCAATTTGCATATACCAGAGTGAAATGTGCATAAAAATGGAACCCGAGAGAGACCAGAATTGACAGATTGACCCATTTGTACTAAGAACTGTGATGATTGTGATACACGTTAGGAAACAAAAGTCTTCCACAAGGGGTTGTAGTTAAATGTAGCTCTGGTAACCCCAAACAAAAAAGTTACAGAACTGGTAACTCATTTAGTGTTAAGTGTCATGTTCCATTGCTGCATATGCTAGACTTCTGTTCTCATGATCTATAAGGTCTGCTGCAGTTGGTTAGAGCATGGTGCTGATGATGCCAAGGTTGCAGTTTCGATCCTCGTTTGGGAGAGCTGCATATTGCAAGGACTTGGACTAGATAATCTTCAGGATTTTATGAATTGCCTTGCTGAGAATTGGCCCATTTGTGTTCACACTGACTGACAGCAGCTGTCTAAGGAGAAGGTCTTTCCAAGCTCAACCTGAAGATGCTGGGAATGGAAAGTGGAAATTTCTGCATACAATGCATGTGCTCCACTACTACACCACTCTTGCCAAAGTCATATCCCACATATGGGGGCTTTTCACTGTGTCAGACAAGACCTGAACAGGATAGATTTTGTGCAGCAATAGGTCTGAATCAGCAATTTAGAATCCTTTGCTGGCTGAGATGGCCATAGCTGCTTCTCTTAGATGAAGAAATTCCACTCTGGTTCCTTTGATAACTTGAATGTCAATGCATTCTGACATATGCCACCTAAAGTAAGTATGTTTTTTTATGGACACTCCAGCCCAATTTCTGCAGACACTGAATGATTTATTAATGAATGATCCGGTGTGCGGGAACATAATTGATGATGACACAACTGAAATAACTATAATATTATGGCCTAATCTGCATACATGTATAAGAATATCTAGCTTTGGCATTTCATGGCCATCGCTTTAAAAAACAACTGTCATTTTTATAAACTCAGCAACTGCAACTCATAACACTAAAAAAATAGTCACTGAAAAGGACTTAGACAAGGAATGGAGAGCTTGTGGCACTCCAGATGTTGTGGGATTCCAACTTCCATCAGCCCCAGCTAAGTATTGCCAATGGTAAAGGATGGCAGACATTGTAATATCACATCTGGAAGGCCACAGGTTCCCCATCCTTGGCATAGGCCAGGCATGGGCAAACTCAGCCCTCCAGATGTTTTGGGACTACAAGTCCCATCATCCCTGACCACTGGTCCTGTTAGCTAGGGATGATGCGAGTTGTAGTCCCAATATATCTGGAGGGCCGAGTTTGCCTATGCCTGGCATAGGCTCTTGCATGGTAGCAAAGGACAGGAGCCCATCAGAGCTCAGTTATGTCTGCATAACTTCCTTTACCAACCTGATGCTGCCCAATCATTTTAGACTACAGCTCCTGTTGTCCCCGAGCATCAACCATATTACCTGGGGCTGATGCATGTTGCAGTGCGAAAACATCTGAATGGCACCAGCTTAGGGAAGGCTGCCCTACAGCCAATGCAGAAGTGGCTCACCTTGTGGAGTGCAGCAGCAACACTAGTGTCCCGGTAATGGAGTTACTGCCACTTATTGAGAGAGGATGGGGCAAAACAGCAGGGGTTGGAGTGGGGTGGGCGCAATGGCAGAACAAATCTGGATCGTCTACTGATGCACCCACAGTGTGTTGGCTTCCCTGCTGCATTGATTGCCCTGTAAAGGTAAATGTCCCCTGGATGGTTAAGTCCTGGTCAAAGGCGACTATAGGGTTGTGGCACTCATTTCACTTTTAGGCCACAGACTTTCCAGGTCATGTGGCCAGCATGACTAAACTGCTTCTGGTGCAATGGGACACCATGACAGAAACCAGAGCACACGGAAACACCATTTTCCTTCCTGTCACAGCAATACCTATTTATCTACTTGCACTGGCGTGCTTTCGAACTTCTAGGTTGGCAGGAGCTGGGACAGAACAATGGGAGCTCACCCTGTTGTGGGGATTTGAACCACCAACCTTTTGATCGGCAGGTCCGAGAGGCTCAGTGGTTTAGACTACAGCACCACCCGCCTAAGCCCTGTAAGCGGCAGTGGTCACAGGGTGAGATACGTTTTTTTTAAAAAAAGTTGCAAAGTGCTCAGCAGTAACTGATAAGAGAATCAACCATGATCTCCATTTGCCTTCTTATTTCCGCTAAGCAAAGCTAGAAGGATTACTGAAGTTAGGCAAATGTGGGCTCTCTCTTGTCTTTTTAACATTCTCCATCTATTCTCCAAAGATTTCTAAAAGCTGAAAGGTACACGGAGAGATGGGAAGATTTTGCTTTTTTTACAAAACAAAAAAGGACATCATCTGTGTTGCTCTTGTTCTTTCTAGTACGTGCGTGAGGGAGAAAGAGTTGTGCCTCCTCCAGCTGCAGGGTAACAATGGGAGCTGATTACAAAATTATTTCTGAAAGGTCCAATTGTTGCTGGAATTGTTCTCAGCGAACTACAGGAAATAATGTATGTTATTTGCAGCACCAAATGCCGCAGAAGAATAAAAGCACCTAGTACTCGTGACATTTCATAGAGCCAAACAGATATTCATGATAACAGTAGGAACGAACCTGAGTATTATGCACATGCAAAGGTTTTAGTGATAACAGATAACTATTTGGATGCATGAAGTAGCTCTTTAATGAATCAGGTCATTGGTTCATCCAAACCAGTATGCTCTACTCTATCACACCGGTGGCGCTGTGTTCTAAACCACGGAGCCTCTTGGGCTTGCTGATCAGAAGGTCGATGGTTTGAATCCCCGCAACAGAGTGAGCTCCCGTTGCTCTGCCCCAGCTCCTGCCAACCTAGCAGTTCAAAAGCACACCAGTGCAAGTAGATAAATAGGTACTGCAGTGACGGGAAGGTAAACAGTGTTTCTGTGCTCTCTGGTTTCCTCCACAGTGTTCTGTTGTGCCAGAAGGGGTTTAGTCATGCTGGCTACATGACCCGGAAAGCTGTCTGTGGACAAATGCCGGCTCCCTTGGCCTGAAAGCAAGATGAGCACCACAACCCCATAGTCACCTTTGACTGGACTTATCCATCCAGGGGTCCATTACCTTTTCACTCTATCCAGTAGTGGTTTTCCAAGATCTTAGGTACAAGTTCAGTTCCTGGCCCGTCTACCTGAGATACTTTTAGTTAGAGATGCCAGGAACTGAATATGGGAGCATCTCCTCAAAAGAATTGCACTCCATCTATGAGCTATGTGTCCTTACATTATTTTCCTCACATTTATGGTCAATCTCTCAATCTCAATGTCTACAAAAGATGTTGCCATGTTTCTGCTCAGCATTCAGTGGATCTCAGGAAGGTTCAGGCTCTCTTCATATCTGGAACACGCTGTTTGGGTAGGGTTGCCATATTTCAAAAAGTGAAAATCCAGACTCCATCAGTGGTGGCCGGTGGGAGATTGCCTTAGCTGGGAAAACTGGGCAGAGCAATACCTCCAGCTAGTCCAGCTCACCCCCCTCCTCAGCCCAGTCAGAGGGTTTCAATTGTTCGGCTAGAATCAGAAGGGAAAAAATGGAAAACCTGCTCCCTCTTTACCTGGAGAAGGTTGGTATTCAGATTCCCTCTCTCCCTCTCGCTTGCAGTGTGTGTGGGTGTGGGTGTGTACACTGCATAGGTTGTTCTAAAGGACTGAGCATAAAGAAGTATTATTTATCAAATGAATAGGGATTGGGGAATCAAATTGTTTTAGGGAAAGAAATTTTAGCTTCTTCAACAATGGATGTCTTTGAAACCAGTCCTTGCTTACAGTGCTCAAGGAGATGGCTAAGCTGCTCCATTGTTTTCAAGAACTGTGAGTTAAGTGTACAGTCATTATAATCCTTTCAAGGAGATTGCAGCAATTCCTTTCCCAAACAACCCTCTCTCTTGCAACATATTATCAGTGATACAGTATATGAAATATATATTTAAAGATGCAATTAAGGCATGCCGTCTGCCTCCGGTGATTGGCCTTGTGGGCAAATTTGCGGCTAGTCAAGTCCTGAACACACTTAAACTTCTGGTTCAAATCCTGTTTCTGCCACAGAATGAATGGGAAACCATAAATGTGTTGCCTGGGGTCGAAGGCTTTGAGGTGTAGGAGATTCTTAATCAGATTGTTTAGAAGTTTAAAGCAGCTGTAAAAGGATCCAGTTTTGGACAAGGCTGTGGTACTGGGAAGGAAGGAAGGAAGGAAGGAAGGGGAAGAAGAAGAAGAAGAAGAAGAAGAAGAAGAAGAAGAAGAAGAAGAAGAAGAAGAAGAAGAAGAAGAAGAACAACAACAACAACAACAACAACAACAACAACAACAACAACAATTTATTTGTACCCTGCCCATCTGACTGGGTTGCCCCAGCCACTCTGTGCGTATAAAAACATAATAAAAATGGAATGGACATATTGTGGCCTTGAGATTATTTCTAATGCTCAAACACAGCTGCCTAGGAATTTATGTAAACATCATGTTTTCTTGTTGGTGAGTCTATTAATCCAGGTTCCACAATAAAGATAAATTTAGTCCACCTAGAAGAGAAAATCGTATCTATTTTCTTCTTGCTCACTATGGCATCCCGTATCACATACCAGCAGATTGATTTGAGTATCAAACCTCTGAATTAGAGGGGGAAAACAAAGCAAGTTTAAAAGTTTGGATGTTAGTGATAAAAGACACTGTCCTGCACCCCATCCGTAAGAAACAGGGGAGAGAGGGAGATAGAGTTATCCTTGCCCTTGGCAAATATGCAGAAAGGCTTTTGAGATGCTTCACGCCCTAATGGAGGGACTAAGGGATTTCAAACTGCTAGTCTGTTACAAGCTTTGGCATACTGCAACAAGACCAGCATGACAGAACCTTTGATACATTTGATATGCTGGACTCCACATCATGAAAACAGGATTTCACCTCAGGGCACAATTGCTGTATACTTGCTTCTGCCCCAAATATGTGCAGTTCAGTTTTTAAAAACCTGAACGCCGCAGATTAATATGGAAGGAGACAGAACAGATAATCTCTGTGTGTGTCTCAACCTGCTGAGAAACTAGCAGTGCAATTCTGTACCACTGGGCAAGCAACTTTTGAAAAGATCTCTGAAGGCATGTGAAATCGGCACGCACCAAAAATAAGACCGATCAGTCCATCCCTAGGAAAGAGTTCAATTCCCATCGTTGCCCTCATCCAACCTCTTGCCTCTGAAGAATTGAATTTTACAAAAATCCCGTGTAGCATCTGATCAATGATCTGCCTTCTTCTCTAGTTGTACTCTTAAACTGATGCACAATTCATGTTTCCTTAATGGAAATAAAATACAGGAAGTACATTTGTCATGAATGATTGAATGGTACTTATGTTTCCTCAATCATACACTTCGTCTCTGCCAACTGTGTCTCCTACTGCCACTAATTATGAAGAATCTGTTTTGTTCCTGATTAGACCACCATGCTAGGTGAAAGGATAAAACTTAAATATGGCAGAGGTGGTGTTCTTTTTGTTTTGTTTAACAAATGAACAAAACACATTGGAGGGCAGCACTAAAGACCAAATGCCAGATGGGATAAATCCTAAACAGAGGAAATGGATGGATTGGAACGGTGACAAAACAGGCTGTAGCCTGTGCTGTGTGAGGAAAGGGAAGGAAGAAACCAATACTTGTTGTTAAGGGTGCTTGACATAGCAAAGAAATGACCTAGGGACCTGGATGTCATGCTCAGTGCTTTTTTCTGGGGGCAAGCGTACCCCTAAACATTTTGTGAATCTTTGTGCTTTTCTCCATTTACTGTATTTATTTTCCCTGATTTGAACTATAAAATGGTGATTTTCTTGAATCAAAATGAGAGTACCCCTAAACATTTTTTAAAAAGAAAAAAGCATTGGTCATGCTACAATTTCCATGGATACAGAGTGCTACCCCATTTAACTGATTGTGTTTAACAGGAGTGGTGTCCTCCTCTGTTATTTCCAGATACATATCCAAATGGATGGGATAAAAGGAGACGAGAAATAATTATTTGTATAGCATCCCTGGGACAGTGAAACACGCCAAGGTTAATAGAATTAAAGCATGGATTAAATTCATGAAGTGAGATGTGGCTATTGACATTCACAGAGGATACGCTTAGTCTTTTAGTGACACCTCTGCATTCAATACAATTAAGGCTGGAGGAGATGAAAATGTGGTGAGTTGCAGTAAAACAGAGGAGTTGCAAGGGGGGAAAGAATGCTCTCATAAGTCATCGTAAACTTGAAAGGTGGGGAGCAGCCTCCATCGACACATGGTTGTGCTTAATGACAGCAATGGACCTCCTGGTTATCACATTCCTAATATGTGCAGTGTGTTCTCAAAGCCACATACATCAAGTTAGCCTGCACACCAGGTTAGAATGCTTAACAAGTTGTGATGTGCTTTTCTGGGCAGGGATGGGCTGAGCAGTGAACTCCATCCTGTTTCAAACTCATATATATATACACACACACACACACACACACACTGGGCAACAATTTTTTTACTTTTTGAATGTTGTCTGGATTTCTACAACTGATTTAGGGTATTTTTGCACTGCTGAATCAGGAAATGGCATCCGTTTCTCTCCATCAGGCCAGGTTTTTGTGTTATGTTGATTTGGAAAAAAAATCAGATCTTATGACAAAATTGATTACATTTTTATGGCATTATCAGCACATATTTTGTCAACACATATCATCCTAAATATGTTTTAAAGAGAGAAAAAATGTTTTTCCAACAACATATATTGATTACCTGATAGAAACATCAATTAATGTAAACTGAATGGTGGGCATTGATAAAGGTAAGTACACATAAATTGCATGTTGCTTCACCATTTTTCAGACTTCAGGGCTTGAACTTCCATTTCTTGGAACTCCTGGAATGCTCAGAGGCAGGGAGGTCTCTCTTCAGAGTCCAACAGTAGTCAGCCATCATGACTGCGTCCCAGCGACCCTGATACCTGGTCTCCATCTCTTTCATGTCCTGATGGAATCTCTCCCCCTGCTCGTCACTCAGTGAACCCAGGTTCTCAGGAAACCGGTCCATATGTGAAAATAGGTAGTGCATCTTGACGCTCATGTTACAGCCCAGGTTTCTGAAAGCAGTCAGCATGTTGTTGACAAGTTCTGCGTAGTTTCTGGCCTTATTGTTGCCAAGAAAGTTCTTCACTACCAGAACAAATGCCTTCCATGCTTCCAGTTCCACTTTGTTCATTGAGTTTCCGAACTCTGGATCTCTGATGAGCTGACGGATCTGAGGACCGTCAAAGATGCCAGCTTACAACTTCTCCGTGGTCAATCCTGGAAAAGCCTGGCACAAGTAAGTGAAGCAGTCACCATCCTTGTCCAGAGCCTTGGTGAACTGCTTGATTAAGCCGAGCTTGATGTGCAGCGGTGGGAAGAGTATTCTGTCTCTGTCCACCAGAGGGTCGTTGATGACGTTCCTTTCTTTGCAATGCACCAATTCCTCCTGCACAGGCCAGTCCTTCTTCGTGTAATGCTGAGCACGGTCCCTACTATCCCACATGCACAGAAAACATGGGTACTTGGTGAAGCCAGACTGTTGTCCCAACAAAAAGTTCACCATCTTCAGGTCAACACAAATAAACCACTTATGCTGATCATAACCAATTTTCTCCAGCACATACTTCACCGCTTCATAATTCTCCTTCAGTGTAGTCGAGTGAGCCAGGGGTATAGAGGCAAACTGGTTGCCGTTGTGTAGCAGAACACATTTCAGTGATCGCTTGCTGCTGTCAATGAACAGTCTCCAATCTTTGGGTTCGTAATGTGGCACTCCAAGCTTGAGCAGAAGCTGCGCAATATCTGCACAGTACACCAAGTCCTTCTCTTCCGAGAAAAAATGGAGGTACTCTTGATGCCTGTTGCGGAAGAAGCTGATGTGAGCACTGTCAGAGAGGAGGTTTTTTTCCCTTCAATCTGGATACCAACAGTTCGGCAGAGTCCTTTGACAAGCTGAGGTCGCAAACTAGATCATTCAACTCCTTTTGGGAAAATGGATGTGGAGCATCATCTTCAAGAACCACTTCTTCTTCTTCATGTCCTTCAACACTGGAGGCATCTTCGTCACTAATGTCAGGAAGTTCTCCAAAGATAGGCACTGGAATTTCATCACAATGAGCTACAGGACGACATGCTGATTGAAGATCAGGATACTTGAGGCTGCTCTGGTTCTTTCTGTTGATCCCAGTCACATAAACAGCGCAGAAGTAGCAGTGAGCGACATGGTTTTTCGGCTCCCTCCAAACCATGGGAATTCCAAAGTTCAGACTCCTCTTGCCATTGGTCCACCCACGTAGAGTCTCGGTGCATGCCTTGCACACCATGTGTGGTGCCCAAGCTTTATCCTGGTCACCAAGTTTAATACCAAAATAACTTTATGCTTTGCCGCACCAATTTATGGAAGATTTCGAGGTTTTATGACTTCAAACTGATCCCTTTTCGACATAATCACCCAGAACTATCAGACCTGAATACTTCTTGTCATTAAAATAATCATTTCCAATCAAAACAATTATTCGACATGGCATTTTACCACCACCAACTTCTTCTAAAATGCTCTACACAAGCGTACATGTGAACAAAAACATAAAAAAACGACATGTGGCCATAGCTCAAAAACTTGACCTGATTGAGCAAAACCAATGTGATTTTTGGATTCAGCACATCAGATTTGTCCTAAATCAACTGTCATTTTAACATTTCAAAACTTGACTTCCTTCTCCCTTTTTCTGTGGTTCCTTAAATTTATTTTTAATAGTTTCTGCATACAGTGGTACCTCAGGTTAAGTACTTAATTCGTTCTGGAGGTCTGTTCTTAACCTGAAACTGTTCTTAACCTGAAGCACCACTTTAGTTAATGGGGCCTCCTGCTGCTGCTGCGCCGCCGGAGCCCAAATTCTGTTCTCATCCTGAAGCAAAGTCCTTAACCTGAAGCACCATTTATGGGTTAGCGAAGTCTGTAACCTGAAGCGTATGTAACCTGAAGCATATGTAACCCGAGGTACCACTGTATACAAATTAACTTAATTTGCTCATTTGTTCATCTACTTTAAATATATACTCTTATAAAACAGCAGGCTATTACAATAATCCTGCAAATGTTCTTATCCCTTTACAATTTGTTTGTAAATATTCAATAAACCATTTCCATTTTTTTATTTAAAAGTTTGTTATCTTGATTTATTATTTTTCCTGTAAGTTTCATCATTTCTGCATATTCCACAAGTTTTTGTATGCATTCTTCTTTCGCTGGGACTTATTCTTATTTCCATTTTTTTGCCTCTGTAGTCACATACATGAATAAATTTCTATACAGTTTGGGTAGTTCTGTCCCTATAATTCCCAAAAGGAAAGCTGCTGGTTTGTTGTTTTTTACAAACGTTGTTTTAAACATCTTTTTCAGTTCATTATATATAATTTCCCAGTAAGCTTTAACCTTACTACAAGACCACCACATATGATAAAAATAATCTTCTTTCTCTTTACATTCCCAACACTTATTTGATTTGGATTTATACATTTTTACCAATTTACTCGGTGTTAGGTACCGTCGATATATCATTTTCATATAATTTTCTCTTAGACCATAACATGCTGTAAATTTTCTATCCTTTTTTTAAAAAGGAGTTTTCTCTACATTTAATGGATGAGAATTTTGAAAGCAGCATGTATTTTTCACAGCTCTCATTGATTTCAGTTGCCGTAAATTTTATATTCTATCCTGTTTCAAACTCACTGGCACTCAGTCTTTGGACTCAGCTATACAGCCGCAAATATAACATTTCATGTGTGTTTTAAGTGCATTGTACAAATATGGCAATAGATGGCAATGGTGAGCTAATGGGAAATATATATATATATATATATATATATATATATATATATATATATATATGTCTAGATTCAGCCATAGGTCTGTTCTATTTGTTTGTATCCCACTTCATTGCATTGCATGCATTTTGGGTGCATTTTTAATATATGTGTGCAAAACACACACTTTTCTGTGCTTTTCAATATATTTTCCAGTAAGGTAAGCACCTTTTTGTAAAATACAAGTTTTGGCACACACTTTGGAGCACAAGAAATGCACTGCAAAATCCAGAGAACTGTCTGATCCAACTAGGAGCTGTGTTCTCATCTGCAAGAAAGTTCAGGAATGTCAGTTGTGTCAGTCAGTTGCTTCCAAACTCAATGAATAGAGCTGACAAACATTAGGAGCTGCACTTTTTATGCTCCTAGGAGCTCCCAGGACTTAGTACTCAGTATGGACATCTATATGGTACCTATGTGCTTTGGGAAACAGGAAGAAATGACACAAGGGAAAAGTGCTCAACACTCCCCACCCGAACTCTATCTTACTTTAATTTGGGCCCCTTCCCATGACTGCTATTCAATTAAAACAATAGCAACACACAGGAGATCCTGTTCTCTGCATTTCCCCATATCCTATCTACTTGTGTACTTAATCAGTAATATGTAAGTGTACATAGTATTTTCACTTTCACTTAAAAGCAATACCAGTCCTAGAAGCTTCACGTTAGAATGTGCATTGCAATGCAATGTGATGAACGTGGTACCCATTCATAATGCAGAATTTGTTGCAATGCAAATGGGAACATGCACTCCAGTCCACAGTTCTGAGCCAGTAGTCATGTGGAACAGCTTATTATGCCCAATTATAGCTTGGTCAGCGCCTTGTCTTCAAGGCAAAATTATATATTTGACATAATTATCATGTCCTTCACTACCGTGTTTTCTGAAATTGCCATTCATATTAACAGCATGCTTATATTTCCACCGTTAAGGTGAACCTGATGTACGGCAGATAAAAGTTAAATGTTGAGCTTCCATGTTTAAACGATGTGCTTATTTTTTTATTTATACATAGTGTGTTCTCCCTCATGGAGAGCACGTGTTGCGGTGGGGGCTGACGAGACACCTCATTGTTGCTAGGCAAAAGGTTTGGCCATCTTTTAAGCAGGGGCGGGCTGTTACTGGGGAAAGTTATATGTTGCCATTTAGTGATTGACAGCCCTATTTGTTAAATACATTGCACACAGCGACAAACTTCCTCTTTTTGCTGCGTGCTTCGGATCACCCGCCCTCCCTTCCCTAATATTAGGCTGTTTGCTTGACCTTGCCATGCCTGTCATGGGGTCGTCTGCTTTGGGGCAGGGGCCCGGTAGGAATTTTGTCCATTTGGCTGATTAGCTGGTGCCATTTGGTTTTTGCCTACTGTGTAGCAAATCGTCACAACTTGTAAGGTTGCGGTTAGGCATTGGTTTGGGAATTGGTTGGTGGAGGGGTATGGATTTGGCTGTGCCTGCCCCTCCAAAATGCTGCTGCTGCAAGGGTTTTCCGTTAAAGGAACCCAGGGACTCACCATGCTTTTGTCTGAAACCCCCTGGCAAGGGGCTCTGGACACACAAGCCCCTGGGAGCATTCTGGGGAGAGGTGAGGCATGGTTCCCAGTCCCGTCTCTCTCCCCAGGTGACTTACTCTTTCTGACTTCGCAGGGGGTGCGAATGTCAGAGCTGTCCCCGTGTGGGGTCAGTTAGTGCTACCAATGCCTAAGCAACCACTCACATTGCTGTAATTTTAATAAAGTTGTGGCCAAAATTATGCCAAAAACCTTAAACAAAAATTAAGTGTCATTGTGTTTTTATTTGGGGTGTGTTGGGGACCTTGACGCTCAACATATTTTGGCCGGCAGGCACACAAGGTTCACTTTCTAATAATCTAACAGAAAACAGCTACCTGCAAGTAAAGCAAATTTAAAACAAGGATAAGCTATATAAACCAATGAACTTCAGTACCCTGAAACACTGAAATGACAAATGTGCATACTTGTGTCTACCTAGGGCAATGCCCGAGTAGAAGATGCTATTTTATTTTTGAGTGGCTCCATTTACTTCCAACTGACAGACACTCAGCCACTTGAGTTTATTGTTGGAAGGAATTATTTGGGAGCACGAATATAGGATTTCTGATTGGGATTATGAGTTTTGAGGGTGTTCCAAAATCTACCCCTCTGAGCCAGCCAGGAGTCATACATTCGCAAGAGTCAAACATTCACAGTCTGAAGTGGATTAAAAATTCTCTGTGTACCATTCCTCTCTCTGATCCAACTTCCAGCCTTTGGAGATGGACCTTCTTCAAACAGCAGTAACTGGCTGTTTAAAAGGGAGAAGGAGAGGCTGGATTCAGTTCTCCTTGCTCTCCACATTCCACCAAACAGCCGATTATTAGCATGGTTCCTGCTTTTCAAAGAGTATATAATACATGCTATGCTGCATGGGCATGTTTACACTGAATTCTGAGCATGTTAAATTAGCTATATGGTGATATTATCTGAGCTTTAGAAATTTATAGTTAGAAATCCAAGCACTGTACTATTTTAAAATGTTCAAAATGTTATGCATTTGATACAAAATTCAGTTCCATTTTTGTTATTACAAAACACAGACTATACACTTTTTATTATCATTACAAATCAGTTTCGTATGGGCTATTCTTGTGTTTGATCAATAAGTAAATATAAAATCCTAACTCGGCTGACAGGCTTCATTGAATGTAAATATCTGGTTTTTCTGTATGACACAGAGATTTTTGGAGTCTAAAGGCTGCACATGCCTGCAGCTGTATAAATGGGGTGTGATAGGGCTTGTATAAATTTAAATAACTGCTAGTCAGCCTGTGGTGTTGCCATAAAACTGGATCCTGCTAAAGTATGTTCATCTAGAGCAAGGGGTTATTAGCAGATGAATTATTCCAGGTGAAGGCAATCATTTGGCAGACATTAACAAAGGACTACTGCCTTTTTTGTCACTTTCACATTAGGCGAATATAGTTTATGCCAACAACTCACATTAAGTGAAGGGCCCTCCTGTAAAATATTTGGCTGTTGGGAACACCTTCTTATTGCACTTAAATCATCATTATTACTATTGCATTATTTCTCAGTGGTACAAGTCACTGGAAAGAAAAGAAGAGAGCAATTCAAATTGCTTGCTGAGACTCTGCAAAGTGGAAGAGCTGCTACCATAGCCCAGATACTGACAGCATCAGAAGTGAGCAGGCAGATCAGATCTGATCCCTGTACCAGATTCAGGCTACCGAAGTGATTCAGCCCAGATCAGATCTGATGCTGGCTGGCACCAACTGTGAGAACAGCTTGGGATCCAGCAGATTCTGAGTTGGCTGAGCCCTGGCCTCAGTATGTCCCATTTCTATTGCAGAACATGTTAATTATAGTTTCATTTATTTCATGTTCAGTAATTTCTTCTTTGGAAAGATGGACATTCATAAAGTCCTCCCAGTTGTGAAAACTGCTATCAGGCCTTGGGGGGGAATTGAGCTGCTGAGATTTCGGTCAGCATGTTGATACCTCCCTTAGCTACTATTTGCATTGGTCGTATGAATGTTTATCAGTTCCTCTTGGGGAATATTTATTGCAGTTTTGATCTGAGGAAGACCTTTGAAACAGGACCTGTTTCCGGAAGCCTGCCTGTTGTCAGTTGCTTACAGCAGTCTTCAATATTATCATTATTACTAGCTCAGTTGGTTGGTTACTATTGTGCCATATAGTTCCTTGTAAAAAGAAAGTTGAGATTTACACTTTGTAATTGCAATGATATTTTGACTTCTCTTTATTGTAAATTTCTCCTTATTGATATATTGTTGTTGCATCTGTGTGCCTTGTAACACTTTTGTGGTTGTAATGAGGCATCTGATCAAGGCCTGTATTTTAAAATGAGCTTAAAGATATATTTGCAAATGTTTCATGCCAGGCAGAAACCAGCTGGCTAAGTACTTTGGCAGTTGTTTATCTTCTGAACAAGCCCCCCCCCCCCGATTTATAGCAGTAGCAGGAGACAAGTTTCTCAAAGTTGTAAAAGGGAATTACAGGCTGGGAGCAAATGTTACACTGACCCTACATATTACAGAATACAATCAAGCTGCAAAAACACTAATTAAGAGTTGGTAAATAGTAAGATTTATTGTTTAACAGAAAATAATACCATGTGCCTCCCATCAGACTCTAGCCATATTTTCCTAAGGTTTAAGGCAATAAATTTTGGGAAAAGCTAATGGGAAAAGCAGCTGGCTGGGAAAGGGGGGTGTAAATTGAAGAGGCTTCTTTTGAAGCTGTTTTTTACTGAGTTCCTTTTTACTTTGCAAAGGCCTTTTCTTCTAAAAAGTTATCTATGTTATGTATGAGATTTGTTGGCTTAATGTAATTAGGCAAAGGATTTAGAAAGTAAGAAATGTTAGATTCTTATGTTAGATTCTTATTTCATTGATGGTGTGTGAGAATGTGAACCCAAGATCTCTGTTTAGATAGAATTTAATACCACGAGCCATTTGTTTTAGCCATTTGTTTTGGAATGCAGGGGCAACAGGGGCAAAAGGTGATCTGGTAATTAAGGTGCCTTGTCGAGGCAAATGTAAGATATATGGCTACTTGTCTGCCATTTATGGATAGAAGGAAATATAGCTCTTTGTCTCCCATAAAAGGTAATAGGAAATGGGTGTATCTTTTATGATTGGTTCTAGCAAACAGCCAATAGGAATTTCAACCAGGCTGATTGGTGAGAGGCAGCCAAAGGAGGAGCAAGGGGGCTGGGCTGAGGAAATATAAGTGCTGGCCATCAGGGCTGGAGGGGGCAGAGCTTTGGTAACCATATACCACTGTGCCTATCATTTATTTGTCTGACAAATAAATTATTATTTTAATTTCTCTATTGCTGCGTTGAATATTTCATTCCAGCTAAGCGTTAACCACAAGCAGGGTGCTACAGTAATATACTGTCAAACTGTGCCCTTGTATGCGATTTGACAGGGATGCTACTAACAGGCCTTTCACCTCCACCTGCTCACTGGCAGCCAGCGGGAGGCTGACTGAGGTGGCAGAAGCAAGCAAAGGATTGATTCTGTTCAACCTACCTCCCATTTTCATTGTAGCTTAAGTAGTATTTCTCATAAGCAGCTGCAGCAAACCCTCAAAAAGGTATTAAGAACATAGAAAGCTGCCTAATGTCGACACAAACCATTCCTCCATCCAGCTCACAATCATCTATGCTGACTGGCAATGGATTTCCAGGGTTTCAGGTACCAAACTGTACCTGGAAATGTCGAGTATTGAACCCAGGGCCTTCTTAGGGAGCGAAGCAGCTGTCTTGGGTGGCAAAAGCACAACTTTCTAGTGAGATCTCGCCAAAGCCTGATGCTGTCCTTGCCACCATACAACCTATAGTAGGTAAGGGAAGTGACAGGGCGTGGTGACACATCCCATTTTGCCTCAAGCGGCAAAATGGGATGCACCACTCCTAGGCCTTCTGGATGCAAAGCAGAGAGTCTATAACTGAGCTCTGGTCCTTTCTTTCCTGTTGACCCTCACTAAGCCCTTAGATATTTTCATTGGGTCTTACTACTATAGAAATCCCTAGTTCCAAAGAACTTACTAGAATCTTCAGAGAGCCATCTAATCATCACCAAAAACATGTTCCCCATTGTTTAAAAGAGGAGGCAGATTCCATTTATCAGCTAATCACTGAGTTTTCCTACAAAACTTTAGTCTTCTTGTTTCTCGTCCCGAACCTCACTAGGCCATCACTTGTGAAGATCGATCACCATCCGCTTACCATCTGAACCAGGGGTCAGCTAACTTTTTCAGCAGGTGACTGGTCTGCTATCCCTCAGACCTTGTGGACTATATTTTGAAGGGGGGGGGAAAAGAACGAATTCATATGCCCCACAAATAATCCAGAGATGCATTTTAAATAAAAGGATACATTCAACTCATGTAAAAACACGCTGATTCCTGGACCATCTGTGGGCCGGATTTCGAAGGCGATTGGGCCGGATCTGGCCCCCAGGCCTTAGTTTGCCTATCCATGATCTGAACTAACATTGTTCTCTTCTTTTCCTCTCTTTTGTATTCCCCTGAGTTCTGAGACTGTACTATTCTCCACAACCACTGTTTTTGAATTCTGTAACCCCAAGGAATTTGCTCCTCCCCCCATTTCACTACATTGTATATGACAGCCATACAGAATTTTATGTATTGTACTCTTGATATGATACCTATTATCCACCTGTGTAATATCCACAAAGCATTTCGAAAACATTGTTGGCATGGTATGGAGGGAACACATATGGGGGGGGGGCTCAATTCCTGTAATCAATAAAGTTGTGGCCTAATTTGATCCATTAACTCGAATTCTTGTGTCTCGTGTCTTTATTTCTGAGAGGGGAGGCAGGAACTCACTACACAAAGCCACTTCCGAGCTAGGGAGGAGGTGGGGTTGCGGGCTTCACACACCTCTCCACACTCTCGGGGGCTGGCTTCAGCCCCCGCGATACCAGGGAATCCTCGGACGCGTCATACTCCGAGCCAGCCGATCGGCTGGCTTGGGGGCGTGGCCTCGCCTTACTTAGGTCTGGTGCGGCCGAGGGTCTCCCTCTTTCCCGCGCCGCAGCAGACCTGGCTTTCCCTCCCCTCCCACCCGTTAGGCTAGGCTCTCTGACGTTGCTATGGACTTCGGTTGGTCGCCATCAAGGGGCCTGGTAGGAATTTTCCCAACTGGCAGATTGGCACCAGCCACTTGGTTTTCGCCTACCTCGTAGCAAACTGTCACAACTCCACAGTATTGGCAGTTAGGCATTGGTGGGGGTACTGTTGTATTGTTATGCAGATGAGGGGGGGAAGGAGCGCCATCACCTTCCCCCAAATCAAAGGGTAGTCCGGTAAAGGATTCCGGGGGGCGTGGCATTGTCCTAAGCCTATGGAGGTGTGGGCCCACGGCATGCCCCCACGCGGTGACCCCGGGGGAGGTCCTAGTTGACGTGCATCAGCAGGACTCCCCCTACTGGTGGTTAACCCTTACCGGCTTTCAAGCATGCAGGCTGAAGCCGGTTAGTTGTTAGGACCAATGCCTAAGCCGATACCGCTCAATTCCTGTAATCAATAAAGTAGTGGCCTAATTTGACCCATTAACTCGAATTCTTGTGTCTCATGTCTTTATTTCTGAGGGGGGAGGCGGGAACTCGCCACGCAACACATATGGGGGGGATAGATTGTGTGTTTCTGGGGATGCACTCTAGAGCTAAACAGTACATTTAAGTTCTATTGATTTGGGGAAAGAGTTTTTACAAACCTTGTGTTTTGAAAAGAGAAACAAAGACAGCAAGGAAGCAAGAGAGTCAACGCCACTCCTTTCTTCACCGAAAAGAGAGATGGATTTTGACATAATATATTTAGTGCAAAGCAGATCCAGAAGCAAAACACCCCAGAAGTGTCATGCAATATAGATGTATATGGATGTATATATAACGCCAGAGGATTGAGGTGGAAAATCAATCATTGCCTTGGAGAAGTGAAGCAATTTACCATTCAGCCTTGGCAGAATATCTATCTAAGGAGGAGAAATTAGAAATTTCTGTGCAGATAACTCCACGCCCAAGCTTCCTTGTCTGCTGTTGCTCAGGATTTCATGACTACTATATCTATCCTACCTTTTTATCAGATCAACAGACCAATTCTTCATCTGGTTTTGGTCCCAATGGGA
Organism: Podarcis raffonei; assembly: GCF_027172205.1. Classification (NCBI taxonomy): domain Eukaryota; kingdom Metazoa; phylum Chordata; class Lepidosauria; order Squamata; family Lacertidae; genus Podarcis; species Podarcis raffonei. Next base: position 89,825,814 of record NC_070605.1, on the reverse strand, counting down.
TGGTGGTGATCTGGAAATGCTAATTCCTTTATCATTGTCCCACCATTTGCTGATAAGGATTAAGGTCATAGTAGCAGCATCATGCCTTCGTGCCTGATTAGGATGGCTGGTCCTTTGAGGCTGATGGATTCCTGAGGCCCCTGTTGACTTGACTAACCCTCTTGTTGAAGCTCTAGTGGTGCCAAATATTTCATATATATATTGGACCATATATATGTGGTCCAATATATATAAGAATTTCATGGATGCAAGCTGAGTTGAAGCACCAGTCTCAATCAAAGAACCAACCGACTCAATGAATGGACAATTAATTGAGTTGGTTGGTTGGTCCTTTCTCTGAGACTGGTGCTTCAACTCGGCTTGCATTCATGAAACTCAGCCTAGCATTATCTAAGTCTGAATGTCACTTTCTATACCGATGGAAAATAGTGTCTGATCTGACTCCAAATGAAATAAACTCAGTAGCAAGAGAACAGTTTCTTCCTAGGTGTGAAGCCAAGTATCATAAGGAGACATGGAAAGAGCATGGCATATTCTTCTCCTGCAAGGTTCTGCATTATGATGGCTGGGAGTTTGTTAAGAGGGAGATAGTAAAAGCACAACTTCAGGCAATACCAATGAGACGGAAACATGGAAGGTGCCTAAAGAAGCCAGGGTGGCTATCTAAAGAACTTTTAACTGAGTTAAGATTAAAAAAGGATGTGTACAAAAAATGGAAAAGGGGGGAAACCACCAAAGAGGAATTCAAACAAATAGCCAGCACGTGTAGACACAAAGTCAGAAAAGCTAAAGCACAGAATGAACTCAGGCTTGCTAGAGAGGTTAAAAGCAACAAAAAAGGCTTTTATGGGTATGTTCGTAGCAAAAGGAAGAACAAAGAAACAGTGGGGTCACTCAGAGGAGAAGATGGTGAAATGCAAACAGGGGACACAGAAAGGGCTGAACTCCTCAATGCCTTCTTTGCCTCAGTCTTCTCCGATAAAGAAAACAATGCCCGACCTGAAGAATTTGGAGCAAATGATTCAGCAGAGGAAACACAGCCCAGAATAACTAAGGAGATAGTACAAGAATACTTGGCTAGTCTAGATGTATTCAAGTCTCCAGGGCCAGATGAACTGCATCCAAGAGTATTAAAAGAACTGGCAGATGTGATTTCAGAACCACTGGCAGTCATCTTTGAGAATTCCTGGAGAACAGGCGAAGTCCCGGCAGACTGGAGGAGGGCAAATGTTGTCCCTATTTTCAAAAAGGGGAAAAGAGAGGACCCAAATAATTACCGCCCAGTCAGTCTGACATCAATACCAGGGAAGATTCTGGAGCAGATCATTAAGCAAACAGTCTGTGAGCACCTGGAAAGGAATGCTGTGATCACCAATAGTCAGCATGGATTTCTGAAAAATAAGTCATGTCAGACTAACCTGATCTCGTTTTTTGACAGAATTACAAGCCTGGTAGATGAAGGGAACGCAGTGGATGTAGCCTACCTTGATTTCAGCAAGGCATTTGACAAGGTGCCCCATGATATTCTTGTAAAGAAGCTGGTAAAATGCGGTCTTGACTATGCTACCACTCAGTGGATTTGTAACTGGCTGACTGACCGAACCCAAAGGGTGCTCATCAATGGTTCCTCTTCATCCTGGAGAAGAGTGACTAGTGGGGTGCCACAGGGTTCTGTCTTGGGCCCGGTCTTATTCAACATCTTTATCAACGACTTGGATGATGGACTCAAGGGCATCCTGATCAAATTTGCAGATGACACCAAACTGGGAGGGGTGGCTAACACCCCAGAGGACAGGAACACACTTCAAAACGACCTTGACAGATTAGAGAACTGGGCCAAAACAAACAAGATGAATTTTAACAGGGAGAAATGTAAAGTATTGCACTTGGGCAAAAAAAATGAGAGGCACAAATACAAGATGGGTGACACCTGGCTTGAGAGCACTACATGTGAAAAGGATCTAGGAGTCTTGGTTGACCACAAACTTGACATGAGCCAACAGTGTGACGCGGCAGCTAAAAAAGCCAATGCAATTCTGGGCTGCATCAATAGGAGTATAGCATCTAGATCAAGGGAAGTAATAGTGCCACTGTATTCTGCTCTGGTCAGACCTCACCTGGAGTACTGTGTCCAGTTCTGGGCACCACAGTTCAAGAAGGACATTGACAAACTGGAACGTGTCCAGAGGAGGGCAACCAAAATGGTCAAAGGCCTGGAAACGATGCCTTATGAGGAACGGCTAAGGGAGCTGGGCATGTTTAGCCTGGAGAAGAGGAGGCTAAGGGGTGATATGATAGCCATGTTCAAATATATAAAAGGATGTCACATAGAGGAGGGAGAAAGGTTGTTTTCTGCTGCTCCAGAGAAGCGGACACGGAGCAATGGATCCAAACTGCAAGAAAGAAGATTCCACCTAAACATTAGGAAGAACTTCCTGACAGTAAGAGCTGTTCGACAGTGGAATTTGCTGCCAAGGAGTGTGGTGGAGTCTCCTGCTTTGGAGGTCTTTAAGCAGAGGCTTGACAACCATATGTCAGGAGTGCTCTGATGGTGTTTCCTGCTTGGCAGGGGGTTGGACTCGATGGCCCTTGTGGTCTCTTCCAACTCTATGATTCTATGATTCTATGATTCTATGATTATGTGTACATGTTTGTGTTATTTGTTATAATACGTCTCAGCCATTTATATAGCTCTGTGTTAAGTCTTCAAAATGTAGGTATTACAATTACAGCTTCCATAGTACTTTCAAACTCTGCAGTTTATGTTTGTGAGATGGTGTATCTAATTTATTTTTTATTTAGGCTTTTTTTGTTCACTTTGCTTACAGCTATTCCTACTGGTATAAAAAAAAATACCCCCAATGTTTTATACATTATCATGTAAAGGTGCACATGATTGATAAGATGTTACAGAAAATCTGATACAGTGGTATTTTGGGTTAAGAACTTAATTCGTTCTGGAGGTCTCTTCTTAACCTGAAACTGTTCTTAACCTGAGGTACCACTTTAGCTAATGGGGCCTCCTGCCACCGCCGCATGATTTCTGTTCTCATCCTGAAGCAAAGTTCTTAACCTGAGGTACTATTTCTGGTCTGTAACCTAAAGCGTCTGTAACCTGAAGCGTCTGTAACCCGAGGTACCAAGGAGTAACCTTGTTGTTACATTAATTATAGAAAATATATCAGGGAGGAGCTTATTGAACACGAGTCAATTAGAATGAAATAGTTCACTCAGTAATGAGGGGGAAATGTGCTCAAAATGTAAACTTGGAATGAGCAACCTTACTTTGGGGAGAGCTCAGATCTAGAAGCATAACTGTAGACTCATTATTTAGGAAGTAAATATATGAAAATTTATGAGCATCAGACAAAAGAAAATCTCACACTAATGGTGTTTTTTCCCCTCTCTCTTTCCTTTTTAAAATCCATGTCTTCAAGTAGAAAACCTGCAGGGAAATAAAATAGTCAGTAGGGATGGTCTGTTCTGTGCAGCATCAATGAAGAAGGTTATAAATAGAACCTAATAAAGCATAAATAGGAAGATAGGAAACAAAAGTCAATTCATGAATTGTCAATAATGTAAGTTATGAAGTTGGCAACACCTTCTTTTCCCAGTAGTAGGAATAAATTCAAAGCAGGGAATATATAGTTAAGCACTGTATTTACATAGAATTACAGAGAAAGTTGCCTTTGAAGGGGATGTCTGGGCTGCAAATTCACTACTCAGAGATAATAGATGGGCGTGATTAGAGTGGTAAGTTATAACAAATCAAACATTGGCAGGCTACTTTGGGAAATTTTATCCTCACAGCTAAATAATCTCAAGTTTGCCACGAACAATATATTTTAGCCATCAAGTACCTGGGGGAACATGAATATTTTAAAGCTTTGCCTATGTGCTAATTATGAGGTGGATTGGCATACCTCAAAAGGGAGGGCATTCCATAATTAAGGAACTGCTACTGAGAAGATCCTAGCATGCAGTGGTGCCAAGTAGAGGGCCCCAGGGGGCAGCCCCCCCAAAAAATAGTGAAGGGGTTGGGTCCCCTCAAAGTTCTGTGGCAGTCATATGCACACCATGCAGGGTGTGCTTGCGCAACGCAAGCAAGCCACAGGGTGTCTGCATGACACATTTGCAGAATGCACAAGAGACGTCAGCACGCCCTGGGATATGTGTGCACAGTGCATGCACAACGTGGGGAGCACTGATATTGCACGATCAAGAGTAAGTCTTTATCCTCATGTTGTTGTTTAGTCGTTTAGTCGTGTCCGACTCTTCGTGACCCCATGGACCAGAGCACGCCAGGCATTTCTGTCTTCCACTGCCTCCTGCAGTTTGGTCAAACTCATGCTGGTAGCTTCGAGAGCATTATCCAACCATCTCATCCTCTGTCGTCCCCTTCTCCTTGTGCCCTCCATCTTTCCAAACATCAGGGTCTTTTCCAGGGAGTCTTCTATTCTCATGAGGTGGCCAAAGTATTGGAGCGTCCTTCCAGTGAGCACTCAGGGCTGATTTCCTTAAGAATGGATAGGTTTGTTCTTCTTGCAGTCCATGGGACTCTCAAGAGTCTCCTCCAGCACCATAATTCAAAAACATCAATTCTTTATCCTCATAGCTCATAGCAAAAAGGGCACAAAGGGCACTTGAAAATTGGGGAAATAGTGTGTGTGTTTTCAATCATGATTGACAAATACATATGCAAAGCTCTGCAACCCAGGAGCATCTTCACATCAGGGCAACATTCATAAGGATCTGGGAAACAAAGTCTCCCACCCCCTCCCCATAAATGTCCAGAAGATAGCATTTATTACTGTAGTTCTACAGCCTCAATGGAAAATTCTGCAATCCAGGGCAGCTCTTTACATGCATAGCTGGATTCTCTTTGTAGTTTTCAGCACTGCATCTCTCACTGTGACACGGCTACTTGCTTCTAAACCTGAACAGCAGCTTGCCAGAGCAAATGTAGAAAATAAAAGCTAGGAAACTGCATGGAAATTCCCAGGGATGTGTGCAGCTCAGGATGGGATAATCTGTCCATTTTAGCTTCTCGTTTTTCCCATTTCAAATTCAGATCGCCACATTTCCAAATCAAGTTTGCACCCTTACGGAAATTTATCTGTATTTTAATGTGCATTTCCCTGGATATACGAGTTTAGCGCCACATCCAGGCTGAAAACACAACACAACATGGGTGTAGCCAAGGGGGGGGGGCAGGAAGGGGCAGCTGCCCTCCTAAATCAATAAAAATCAATAAAAACACATAGCTAACTGAGCTTCTGCCACTCCAACAAAAAGCCTGCCCCAAACAAAAATCCCAGTTATGTCCATGTAACACAACACAAAAGAAATTGGCAGCCCTAGTCACTTTCACCTGAATCTAGGAAGGCGGCCCTTTACAGACTCCACCTGAATAGTTACACATTGAGAGTACAGTGGTACCTCGGGTTAAGAACTTAATTCATTCTGGAGGTCCGTTCTTAACCTGAAACTGTTCTTAACCTGAGGTACCACTTTAGCTAATGGGGCCTCCTGCTGCTGCTGTGCCACCACTGTGTGATATCTGTTCTCATCCTGAAGCAAAGCTCTTAACCCGAGGTACTATTTCTGGGTTAGCAGAGTCTGTAACCTGAAGCGTCTGTAACCTGAAGCTTCTGTCACCCGGGGTACCACTGTATGAAGCCATAGGGGCATGTGATAACAGGATTCAAGTTCAGTGGAACAGAGTAGGTGATGTGCAAGCACTGTATCCATGTCTCTCATGCTGGATCTGATCATATAGCTTTTATTATTTTCCCCAGTGTAGTATTACCTAAGCAAATACTACTGATGAGTAAGCACCATTCACGGTGCAACTTTATTATGGAGACATGGGAGCAATTCTTATAGTTTTTAAAAAATGAAATAGTGAGTAGATTTGCCAACCTTCTTACTCCCACTGATCCTGCACTCCTGATACTGGGTCGATCTGCAGACAATAGCATGGGACAATACTTGTCTTTACCCTCTGAAAATCTGTCAGTTCCTGCATGTCAGCTTCTTTCAAAGGCACAGGAATAGGTCAAGTCGTCAACTCACTTCTGGTCCATCTTCACAGTAAACACTTCTGTCTCTGGTAGTATAGCCATATGCAGATTCTTGATCTCTCATATCCTGAAGATGAGGCATTTTTATTTCCTCTTTTTCCCAGGATTCTCCAGTGTGTTTAGATGTGTTCCTTTCTGTGTTGGCTTTCAGGAAATGAGTATATTATGGCTGGGCAGTTCCATCAGACTGAGTCATATTTTCCTCACATCTGTTTGTGCAGTCCTCCATCATATGTCACTGAATTATGAATGTTGGTTTTCGAAAGAAGTCTTCCAAAATGTCAAAAGCCATGTATATACATTTTGGTATACTGTACAGTCTTTTGGGTGTGTGTGTTTTTTAACTCACTTTAGAATCACCACAAAAACACTACACAGCTGTTTTCCCTGTATCATCATTGACTTCATTGTTTCATCTAAAGCTTGTTAGTCACCTTGAAGACTAGCAGACTGGTAATCTATACAATGGAACATCTCAGGCCAAACAAATACCCCCCCACACACACTTTTTGTGCCTCATTCACAGGGAAATGGGACGTGGGTGGCGCTGTGGGTTAAACCACTGAGCCTAGGGCTTGCCGATCAGAAGGTCGGCGGTTCGAATCCCCTTAACGGGGTGAGCTCCCATTGCTTGGTCCCTGCTCCTGCCAACCTAGCAGTTCGAAAGCACGTCAAAGTGCAAGTAGGTACCGTTCCAGCGGGAAGGTAAACGGCGTTTCCGTGTGCTGCTCTGGTTCGCCAGAAGCGGCTTAGTCATGCTGGCCACGTGACCCGGAAGCTGTATGCCGGCTCCCTCGGCCAATAAAGCGAGATGAGTGCCGCAACCCCAGAGTCAGCCACGACTGGACCTCATAGTCAGGGGTCCCTTTACCTTTACACAGGGAAATAGGGGGTGAAATATATAAGAGGTCAGTTAGTGAAATTAGAAGTGGAGGCAGCGATGCTGGGGAATTCTGATGAAAACAGAAAAGAATGGAAACTGCTGGTGTCTTCCTATTCATCCCATATCCAGAACAGAAATCAGTACAGGAAAAATTATTGGTAGGCACTGTTGTTGTTGCTGTCGGTTCACAAAAAAGACATAATTGATTATGGCCCCAACCCACCCCGACTTTGCTCTGTGTTTCTTTTGCATTGAAATGAATGGGGTGGAATAACAATGCTAATGTAACTTATGCAATTTATGTAATTAATTACATAAGTTACCGAATTTTGTCCCAGCAGACGATGAGATGAATGACAGTTTTTTTAATGGAAGATAAATTGCCTGCCTATAATTCTGGGCCCTTTCAGTGGTATTATCTTCTTGGAATCAAGTAATTTCTTTGGCAAGATAAACAACCCTCCCAGCTGTGAAAATTGCCACCCGGACCTTAAAATGTTTTAGATGCGTTATCATCTTAGGAAGATCTTTGAAACAGGACCTTATGTCTGTCATCAGCTGCTTAGAACATCTTAAATAAAATAATAATTTTTATGCCACATGGTTCTTTGTAAGCCTCGCTGAAATGTATACTTTGCAGTTGTAATGAAATGTTGCCTACTTTATTGTAAACTAAAAAAGGTAAAGGAAAAGGGACCCCTGACCATTAGGTCCAGTCGTGACCAACTCTGGGGTTGCGGCGCTCATCTCTCTTTATTGGCCGAGGGAGCCGGCGTACAGCTTCTGGGTCATGTGGCCAGCATGACAAAGCCGCTTCTGGTGAACCAGAGCAGCGCACGGAGACGCCGTTTACCTTCCTGCCAGAGCGGTACCTATTTATCTACTTGCACTTTTATGTGCTTTCAAACTGCTAGGTTGGCAGGAGCAGGGACCGAGCAACGGGAGCTCACCCCGTCACAGGGATTCGAACCACCGACCTTCTGATCGGCAAGCCCTAGGCTCTGTGGTTTAACCCATAGCGCCACCTGCTTCCCTTATTGTAAACTACTTCCTATCAATTTATTGTTGCCGAGTCCTGGGCCTTTCAGCACTTTTTGTTGTTGGAAGATGAACAGCAGCAGAACAGAGACAGTGTTCAATGTGTTGTGCAATGGGAAATGATGCCTCCGTACATCCTTGGGGAAACAAAAACTCTCTGCCACAGGCAGAGTTCCTCTCTCAGAAGACATTGTTTTCTTTCCCAAATGCCCACATTCAACATCAGATGTGAGGAATCTCTTCTGGGCAATCTTCTGAGAGCTGGACTACTGTACATGTTTTCACACTGTTTTCAAAGCTCACCTGGGAGGATGCAATGTCCAGCAGAGAAATAAGCCAGGACTTCAAGATTCCTAGCTGCTTTGTACTATTAATCCAGCTAGACAATTGTCTATTCTGACTGCTCTGACTGGCAGCCCTTCTCCTCATTCTTTCTATTCCCTGAACAAAGTGTTCATGTCATGGCATTCTAGTTATCACTTCCTAATTCAATTAAACAAAACCCATTGTGAAGCTCACTGTGTTCATCAAGCAGCTATCTCAAAGGACAAAAGAATGTTTCATTGTCTTTCCCTTTAGTTTTGTTCAGGTGAATGTCTGTTCCTGAACCAAACTTCACCACATTTAAGAGTGCAAATAGAGTGGTACCTCAGGTTACAGACGCTTCAGGTTACAGACTCCACTAATCCAGAAATAGTGCTTCAGGTTAAGAACTTTGCTTCAGGATGAGAACAGATATCACACAGCGGTGGCACGGCAGCAGCGGGAGACCCCATTAGCTAAAGTGGTGCTTCAGGTTAATAACAGTTTGAGGTTAAGAACGGACCTCCAGAACGAACTAAGTTCTTAACCCGAGTTACCACTGTATTCTGATTATGTTGAAACGAACTTGGGAGTAGGAAAATACTTTCACTTCTGGGCTGAACTACAAAACGCAGGTGTGACCTATTTTTGTCCTATTTTGTTGGTTGAATCCATGCATTGGTCTTTATTACTACATTACGTACCTGCACAGAAATGTGTCAAGGCAGCCAGGGTCGTGTGTGTGTGTGTGTGTGTGTGTGTGTGTGTGTTTACAAATAAGCATTAAGTTTGGATTCATGCTTGCTCATTAGACACACACACACACATACTGAAAAGTTATAAAAATTATAAAAATAAGAATATAATTTTCCAGTATGTTAGAAAACAATTCAGAGGGAAAAATAATCAGCTGAATATTGCAAATCAGCCAAATTCCAACTTTTGCTTTTAAAAACTTTCTCTACAATATCCTTATCACCTTTTTATATATATCATTCTTTCTAATGTTCCTAATTGTTACTCTGTCTAATTTTGTTTTGCTCCTGTGTGCGGAGACCTCGAACCAGCAGTGCTATGTCACAATTTGCAGGGCAGGGAAGAGATTTTAGTAGAGAAAAACTGAAAGCCCCATTAAATCCAGTACTGTGAGAGCTTGAGGCTTGCAGGGGAAGCTGGCAAAGGCAGGTCAAAGCAGAGGGCAGATAGGACCAGGACCATGGACAGCTCCAACAACCTTGAAGACTGGAGCATTCTGCTCCAATGGCATTTGGTTATAGGAAGATGATGTCTCAGTGGGGAGCTAAAGCCAACAGAAGCCTTATACACACTGGCAAGTCTTGCAAGCTTCACATAGCTTCAGGAACTGGCTTGATGGTGTACTGTGGGAAAACTTTTTCAGCCCAAGGGCTGCATTGCCTTATGAGTAACCTGCTGAGATGTGCATGTCAGTCTCCATAGGGATAAATGCAAAAGTGGGCAAGGTAGTATAGGAGTGGATTTAGACACTAGGAGATGAAATATTATTTAGTTGTTATTCTTCCTTGCTCACGTGATATCAGTAGAGTATCATCCTTTGCAGCTTAAACTTGGAAGCTAAGACAAGGTTGATTTAACCTTCTAGAACAGGCATCACCAACCTGCGGCCCTCCAGATGTTTTGGCCTAAAACTCCCATGATCCCTAGCTAACAGGGCCAGTGGTCAGGGATAATGGGAATTGTAGTCCAAAACATCTGGAGGGCCAAAGATTGGGGGTGCCTGTTCTAGGAAGAATAATCCAAGATGCTTTAAGGCACACCTCCTTTCTTCCACTTAAAAACAACAATCACACGTACATTGCTTTGTGAAGAAATAAAAGTGGTACTTACTCACATAATCTATGTCTTGAAATAGCAGTAATGGCAGCAAAATGAAGGTAGGTTTATAACTAAGTTACAAAAGTGCAAAATGTAAGTTCAGAAATGGGGTCTGAGCTGCATACACACTTGTGGTCAGCTTGGAAGCATGATGAAGGAAGAGGAGACTGCCCAGGCAGGAAGTGCATAGCATTACAGCTTCCTCCCAAGGCAGACAAAGGAAGTGATCTCACAAAGTTCCCTCTAGCAAATTTTATAGGAAAGCTCTGTGCCTATCTAGCAAAACCTGACTTGTTGATTTGACTGCACTAATATCCTACAGGTAGTAGATGCAAGTCTTACCTTTGTTTGATAGGATATACTTCAGCCACACCAAAGCCAGAGGTTTCTACACACATATATCTCTGCATTCTACATCTGATGAAGCAAGAGGCATTATCACAGTTCAAGGACACATCCCAACCAGGAAAAAGCACATGAGTAGGATGTGGGTTCACACGAAAGTGCTTGAGTGTGTTGTGTCAGTGCCTGGGATGAGTCTCAATAACTCAACAGGGAGTCCTGGAGGCTGCAGTCCACCCTCTGGCCTGAAGTTTCCCATCTCTGTTGTGCAGTGGCCAAGACACAATTCAATACTGAGTTGTGCAGAAAAAGTATTGGTGCTAGTATTGGTAGGTACAGGACCAGGGATAGGGAGCAAGTGCAAATGTCCTGCTCATTCTGTCCTTGAGTTTATTCCTCTGTTTCTTCCATACATGTGAATACTGCCATTCATTCCTAGAGATAAAATCAAAAGCTGCACTCAGGAGAACCACTGAAATGTGTGCAAAACTCCCCTCCGCCATCACAGGTTGGCCTAGCAGTTCCTGAGAGAGATCTCACAGGATGGTGAAAATAATGTGCAGAGTGTACAGGGGCACATTGGACACGCTAGAAATCCTTGTGATATATAGGACTCCCCTCAAACATATCCTGCTCACCATAGTAGGTATTTTCTGATTTACAGAACTGAAGAGAAGCTCTACTTATCCATACTGATGCACGAGGTTAGAGTGCAGCTTTTAAAGGGTGTGGGTAAATAGCATGAGCCATTAGTATTCATAAAGTATAAAGCTGTTTATTCCGTTCAGAGCATTTTAATCCTATTGTTGTGAAGGTTAAGTGGATTTATATACCTCTCCAACTCCTGCTATCTAAATACTACTACCACTACTACTAATAATATTTTTTTTATTATTTATATCCCACCCACCCTAGCCATAACCGGGCTCAGGGCGGCTAACATAAAAATCTACATACATTAAATCATAAAATTCAGCAATTGACTCAAATACAGCTTAAAATCAGATTAAAATCAAGTAAGAGCAGAAGGCAGCTGGCAAATTATGATGATAGGGGTTGGGAACCTTAGGTACTCATCAGGCTCAGCTATTTATATGAGCCAGTGAGAGGAGTTAGAGAGGCCTCTTATATATAGGGTCTTGTAGGAGGAGAGGGGTCAGACTGGGCCCCAACCAAAGGCCTGACGGAACAGCTCCATCTTGTAGGTCCTGAGGAAAGACGTCAAGTCCTGCAGGGCCCTGGTCTCTTGCTGCAGGGCATTCCACCAGGCTGGGGCCAGGGCTGAAAAGGCCCTGTCTCTGGTTGAGGCCAGTCTAACCTCCTTGAGGTGCGGAACCTCCCAGATGCTATTGTTTGCAGACCGTAGGGTCTTCCGCAGGGCATACCAGGACAGACGGTCGGTAGGTACAAGGGTCCCAGGTCATATAGGGCTTTAAAAAGTTAGAACCAGCACTTTAAACCTGATCCTGTACTCTACCAGGAGCCAGTGCAGCTGATGTAGCACTAGATGGATATGGTCCCACGGCAAAGACCCTGTAAGTAGTCTCACTGTGGCATTCAGTGTTTAAGTTTTAAGTGTAGATATGTCAAGGCTTCCATATAAAGTGGTATCTCTAGTTATGAACTTAATTCATTCTGGAGGTCCATTCTTAACCTGAAACTGTTCTTAACTAGTGGCGTGCTTTCGCTAATGGGGCCTCTTGCTGCCGCTGCACTGCTGGCACACGATTTCCATTCTCATCCTGGGGCAAAGTTCTCAACTCGAGGTAACTTTTCCGGGTTAGTGGAGTTTGTAACCTGAAGCATTTGTAACCTGAGGCATTTGTACCACTGCATTTACTTTTCCTTGTGTGATGAACCGATCTGCCACATCTGCTACAGCCAAAGCATTTAAAGCCCTCTTATGCCACTTCAACAGTCAGGCTGGGAAAATGTAGTTGGTTAAGGGAGCTGGGAGTTGTCAGGAGACCTCTGTTCCCCACACAAAGCTACAGTTCCCAGAGTTCCCTGGGAAGAAGGATTGATTGTTAAACCACTCAGGAACTGTAGTTCTGTGGTGTAAACAGGGGTCTTCTAACAACTTTCAGCACCCATAATGAACTGCAAGGATTCTTTAGGGGCAGCAGTAACTGTTAAAAGTGATATAATAGCACTTTAAACATATGGTGTGGATGTGATCTTTGAAAGGTTTCGGAGCTATGATCTCCTTTCATCAGGTCCACGGTATCAAAGGTCAATGAGCATCGCTGTTAGGGTCATTTAAAAACTATTTTCTGAGCCATTTTAAAAGGACACACCTGCCCCTGCTTTGAATTAAAAATGTTGACACTGAAGCCCCATAATAAGGACGTGTATCAATGTCTGGACCATGTTTGTGATCACCAGCTGTGGTCTTCCCCGGCTATACTTACAGGTGTAACCATGTGATGTTCCCCACACTCTGAAGATGCAGTCCCGTTAGGTAAGATACTAACAGATGCACCACTTGCTTCTAATATACCTCTCAGGAAATGTCAGTCACTTTGGGTTGGGTGAATTGTCTATCGACTGTTTGTCTGTTGACTCTTCCGTCAGGGACTGGGAATAGATAAAAGTGTATTATCAATTAATTCCAATGGGGACCTTTTGCTTTCTCTTCTTTTTTGACAGCAAGAGAGGAAAGAGAAAGAGAGAGAATGTAATAAATCATTACTGTCTTACAATGAGATCCCCAGATATTTATACCATCTGGTGCATTGGCTTGGTTCCATGTTAGAGGGTCTCCTAAACCCCTCTCCCTTATCTGGAACAATTCTTCAGTCTCCTTTGTTTGCCTGGTGTGAGTTAGTTGCTTCTTGTTTATCTGTTTTGTCTATGCTGCAGAACTGCCTTTTTTGAGAAGCATTGTTTAATGTGTTTGTGAAGTACTGAATATGGGGGTCTTATCTTGCTGAAGGAAGACAGTTCTTGGTACAGGAAAGCACCAACACTTGGTTGCAAAACTCAAGGAGCTTATTCATCTTAGTTATTTAAGTATCCTTGAGGCTCATGGCATTTCCAGTGCATATTGAGAGAGAGATAGGAGGTCTGTGGCACCCATAAACCCAGATAACCAGCTGTTTTCCCCAGTCAAATGCTTAAAACAAGGGAAAGATACAATTGTTATTTTTTATTTACTCTTTCTATTTGCACCCAACCCTTCATCAATTCAGGCAACATTAAAATAAGACATCAAAAATATGGCATCTATAAAAACATAACTACCAACAAAGCAAGCAGCTTAACCATCTGTTAAACTAAAAATACAATACAATGCAAAAAATACAAAACATATTTACAGAGTAGACATGATCCATTATTCTGCAGTGGGCCAAACTAATCCAAGCACCAGTAATAATCTGGACAAAGAGGGTGTGCCATCAACTGCCCCCACCAAAGTAAACAACACAGCCAGGGCACCACAACAAGAAGTTTCTGTCTCAGTATTTAATGTACCGTATTTTTTGCACCATAACACTCACTTTTTTCCTCCTAGAAAGTAAGGGGAAATGTCTGTGCGTGTTATGGAGGAAATGCCTACGGGTGGCATGCCTACGGATTTTCCTCCTCTAAAAACTATGTGCGTGTTATGGTCGGGTGCGTGTTATAGAGCGAAAAATACGGTACATCAAGTGTCTAATGAACCTGGATGCATCTTCATAGCTGAACTTTTTGAGAAAGTTAGTTGGGGAGCATTTCAATTAGATGAGTGAAACTTCTCAGTTTTTGCATATTGCTATTAAGTGTAGGAGAGGAATATGAAGCAATTTTGTTGTTGTTGTTTAGTCGTTTAGTCGTGTCCGACTCTTCGTGACCCCATGGACCAGAGAACGCCAGGCACCTCTGTCCTCCACTGCCTCCCGCAGTTTGGTCAAACTCATGCTGGTAACCTCGAAAACACTATCCAACCATCTCGTCCTCTGTCGCCCCCTTCTCCTTGTGCCCTCCATCTTTCTCAACATCAGGGTCTTCTCCAGGGAGTCTTCTCTTCTCATGAGGTGGCCAAAGTACTGGAGCCTCAGCTTCAGGTTCTGTCCTTCCAGTGAGCACTCAGGGCTGATTTCCTTCAGAATGGAGAAGTTTGATCTTCTTGCAGTCCATGGGACTCTCAAGAGTCTCCTCCAGCACCATAATTCAAAAGCAATAGGGGGGTGGTAAATAAGGAATCTAGCTACAAAAAAAAAGAATGACCATACACAGACACCCATGAAAATCTGATGCCCTTCAAAGTTTGTCCCCGACATTTGACTGTTGCTTCTCTGGGAATGGATTCCATACAGCTGGAGTGACCCAATCCCAAGGATGGGGCAAATTTCAGAATCTTCCTTATGTAGGAGGGAGGGTGTTAATTCCATCAAATTGCTTTCTTCTTCTTCTTCTTCTTCTTCTTCTTCTTCTTCTTCTTCTTCTTCTTCTTCTTCTTCTTCTTCTTCTTCCAATTTGTATTCTAAATGGCCGTGGATTAAATATTTGTGAAGGGGGGCATAAGGTTCATAAGAAATAAACACTCGCTTTGGCCCAACTCTTTCCTTGGCAGCCTTCTCCTCCTCACAATATAATGACTTGAAACATGAAATAACAGTTTTGTTGTTCTAAGCCAGTGGCGGTGAGCTTTCTCCAGTCCGAGGTCCACATTTGCTTTCCAGCAACCATCTGGGGGCCACCACAGCAGTAGCGGGCAGTGCCAGAGCAAAACTGTGTGGATCAATTAATGTATAGTAGGCTAGTGTCCAAACACACTCACACACCCCTCTCTATCCCCTATTGAGGCAAGTGAGAAGCACGATATAAATTCAAGGATCACATTCCAGCCAGGCAAAATACACTCAAGGAGGATGCAAAGCAAGGGTAGGAAGGAATGTGGACTGGGGAGAAGGGGTTGCAACCAGGGAGGAGGCCTTATTTGGGAGGCTTGTGGGAGGGGCTCAGCATCCCTACTCAGCCTTAAGTATATGTGCCTTTAGTTTGACTGGAGCATGAATACAAACATACATTTCAGTATTCCTTGATTTGTGACCCAACAAAGAGGCAGAACAGAAAATCAGTTGAGTGACTCTGCATCTTCGGGCAACAAGAGATGGCTTGACAATGTAAAAGGCTAATATTTTAAGTGTTTGTGTTGTGTATTGGCATTATCACAGCATACCCTATTTAAAAGATATCGCCGTAGGATTCACCAGCACAAGTATTTTTAAGATCTGTTTATGCTTGGCACATGAAAATCCATTTAAATATAAATACTGGAGGCATGTCTACTGGACATCTTAGGGCATGATGGATGCAAACGGTAAATCTTAATGATAGCTTAAACCAAAGGTCGTGCAAGATTGGCAATCACACACTATTTTAGTAGCAAGCGGGTGAAAACAAAAAAGGACCTAGGATGTCCAGCACGGTTGTGCTTAATTTCAAAAGGAGAAAGTTGTCAAAAGTGAAAGCAGATAAACATTTATTTATTTTTTACAGAGAAAGTGTGAAGGTTATAACTAAGGACGGATGGATCCCATCAGTGAGATTGATTGGAACTATCAGAGAGGCTCAAAGAAATTGTATCCACGACATCCAAACTGATGCCAGCATGTATAACTATTGAAGAGAAAAGCAACAAGGACATCTTTAAAAAGTGAAAATCTTCTTGTAACAGACATCCAAAATGGGAACTTCCTCTATTCCCTACACATTCTCTTCATACACATGGCTATGCCTTTACACTTCGATCATCATACCTCTTGGTGATGCAAGACCTCCCTGTCATCAACACCACACATTTGTATCCCAACACCACAGCTAACAAACTTTGATGTTCCAAGGATCCTTCATAAGGTCTTGTCATCATCATCATCAAACCTTTTATTGGCATCACATACAAACATCCAATGCAAATCAATACAGAATTCCCACCTTCCCAGTGACACAAAACATTTGTCAAATGAAAGAGGCAAAGCAGTCTAACATTACATATAGCGTGTTCTCACTAAAGGAGAGCACGTGTTGCGGATGGGGCCTAGCAAGACACCCTGTAGTTGCCAGGCAGGATAAGATAGAGAGGCCTGGCAAGGATTGGCTGTTTGAGTTGCTGGGATAAAATTGATGTTGCCAATTTGGGGGTGGGGACAGGTTATTTAAACAAGGTTCACAGCAAGCTGCTTTCTCTTTCAATGTGGGAACCGGATCACCCGCCCACCCTCCCTTTTGGGCTTCTGCTTTGACCTTGCTATGCCTGTCATGGGGTCGTCCGCCTTGGCGCGGGGGCCTGGTAGGAATTTTTCCATTTGGCTGATTAGTGTGTGCCATTTGGTTTTTGCCTACTGCGTAGCAAATCGTCACAACTTGTAAGGTTGGCGGTTAGGCATTGGTTTAAATTGGTTGGTGCAGGGGTATGGATTGGCTGTGCCTGCCCCTCCAATGCTGCTGCTGCTGCACGGGAATTCCGTTAAAGGAATTCAGGGGCTTACCATTCTTTCGTCCAAACCCCTGGAATCGGGTGCGGGCCGCGTAAGCCCCTGGGAGCATGCGAGGAGAAGCTGAGGGTCTGTGTCGCAGCTCCAGTTATCCCTGATCTTGTTCCTCCACACTGGCTTTCGCTGGAATCCGGGAGTCAGTGCTGTCCCCCAAGGCGGGGGGGACAGATAGTCATAACCAATGCCTAAGCAACCACTCACAATTTGTATGTTTAATAAAGTTGTGGCCAAAATTATGCCAAAAACCTTAAACAAAAATTTATGAGTGATGTGTGAGTTATTGGGGTAGGGGTGTTTTGGGGGACCTCAGCACGCAACTAGGTCTCCAGGAGATCAGAGTCTGCAAATTAAATTTGTTTTTAATATTTTCTGCCTATCTAAATTGACTTCATTTGGTCATTTATTCATCTTCTTTAAATATATACTCTTATGAAACTGCAGGTTGTTACAATAATCCTGCCAATGCTTTTATCTGTTTATAATTTATCTGTAAATATTCGATAAACCATTTCCATTCGTGTGTGTGTGTTATCTTGTTTTCTTATTTTGCCATTTCTGCATATGCCACAAGTTTTTATATCCATTCTTCCTATGCTGGGACTTCTGCTTCTTTCCATTTTGGGGCAAATATCATTCTTGCCACTGTAGTAGCATACATAAATAAGTTTTATAAAAAGAAGGTTCTTTTTTATCATATGTGTAGTAATGTTAAAGTTTGCTGGGAAATGATATGTAATGAAATGAAAAAGATGTTTAAAATAACCTTTGTAAAAAAAAAAAAACCAGAAGCTTTTCTTTTGGGAATTATCGGGCAGAACTACCTAAAATGTATAGATTCTCCACCAAATTTTGACTTCTCTTTAAACCGGCACTGAGCAGAGTGGGGACTGCCTTACGTGATGCTGGCTGGCTTCCCATTGGCTGCAGGAAGCTCCTGCAGCCAATGGGAAGCTGTGCATTCCTCCTCCATGCCGGAAGGAGCGCCAAAAATAGTGTTTGTGCATGCGTGTGTGCGCACACACACTCCGGCCCAATGCGGTGTCTGCAGGACCGTGAAGCAGCCCAAGCCACAAAAACTTTGCCAACCCCTGCTTTAAGGTATTTGCTGCTGCCACAACCTGACCTGGAGAATGCAGAACTATCCTTCTACAGTATTACTCATGTACCCTTTGTACCATATAGGTGTGGCAGCTGATATGGGCGCCTTTCTTTTCTTTGATGGGGGTAGATGGGATGGGGAGAAACCCTGCACCATTTTGCCACAATGTCTTTTTCTGCTCTTTTAGATGTGGCAGCCATTTTGTTTCATGCCAATTCTCCCCATCATTTGTGGCTGGCACCCATGTCACATTTTTTGCCCACTGGTTCAAAAAAAAGAAAAAAGGATGGCGACTTCTAGACTATTCAGACTTGCAATGGCTTTCTATTATTTCAGACTGAACCTGGGACCTTTGCATGAAAATCCAATGCTCTCCCAGTGAGCTGTGATCCTTCAATCCTTCATCGGTGCTCGCATCCAAAGAACCTCTGGGTGGGATCACATCTTTCTTTTGAGTTTTTGCTATTTATTTATTTTTTCCCACTTGAACGTTTCTAAAGCTGATATGGTTCCTTTTTGTGTAACATCAACCAAAATGTGCCCATCTTATAGTTCAATAACTTCAATGACAGACCTAAAAAAGGGGGGGGGGTTGTCCACAGAGTTGAACGATGTTAGCTGAATATGATACAATGGAGGGAAATATAGGATTTATAGCAAAAGGGAGAGAATAGCTTATCTCTTCAGGCTGTGCCAATTTTCAAAGCAGCTGGTTTCTTTTTTTGGATTCCTAGATCAGCGCACAGTGAGCTGCTTTGTGAGTTTCAGAACATTCTTCTGAATATATATATATATATATATATATATATATATATATATATAAATAACACCACATTGGTTGACCCAAACCTTTCTCCCCACTTGCTTTTTGAAAGAATAAAATATGATATGACTCAGATTTCTTCCTTATAATTTTTTTAAAGTTCTATATTCTACTGTAGTGAGGGGGCACAAAAAGTTTTTGGTTGGTTTACCAAAAAACAACAAAACAGCCCCAAAGGTAAGGCTGTGCAACAGGAGAAAAACACACACAAAGCCATTTTGTACATGAGAGTCTAATTTGAAGGAGACAGATAACAGCGCACAATGGTTTCTATAGCATTCTCATACAGTGCTGATTGTTCTCTTTCTCGTTGTATAGTTACCAACTTGGTGAAAAACAGTACTTTGAGGGCATTCTAGGATAGCTTGAGCTATTGATTGTGACTGTCAACATCACAGAGAAACTACATTTATTGTCCTCTTAATCAAAACTTAACAGTAAGCTTGAAAGACTGTAAAGTGCCTGGCCAGTTTTGCAAAGCCATGTTCGGCTATGAACTGTAGTGGGATTTACGTCATTTCATAAATTGCATGCTCAGAGC
The DNA here is from genome assembly GCF_027172205.1 of Podarcis raffonei. Lineage (NCBI taxonomy): Eukaryota > Metazoa > Chordata > Lepidosauria > Squamata > Lacertidae > Podarcis > Podarcis raffonei. The sequence goes on along the minus strand of NC_070605.1, from coordinate 89,806,369 downwards.
TTGTAAAAGTTTTCTTTAACACTACATTGAAATGTGACATCTCTGTGAGTTTGCCTCTAGTCTAGACTATTTCTCCCCATCCCTTGGTATCATGCGCCTGGCCAACCAGATACACAATATGGATGATTAAATGCTGCAAGTCATATAGGAATGGCACCAGTGGTGTTGTTTTTCCCACCAATTGCATATATCTTTTAAGAGTATAAACTTCGGAGATCTGTAACTCTAGCTACTGCTGGAGATATTTCAGCTCAGTTCAGTTTTATTTTTCATTTTAGCCATTGGCCTATCGAAGCCAAGGATCCAACTTGTAAAATGGTTAACAGCAAAATCTGTAACTTTCAGCTGAACAAAGTGAACAGAAAACAGGCCAGCTAGAATCTTTTTTTAAAAAAAAAATTTTTTTAATTAGTTTTAACATATAAATTATAAAACATACCACAAAACTTCTTCTTTTTTTAAAAAGATATTTATTGAAATTTTCAAAAAAAAAAACAAAACATAAAGAAAAAAAACAATTAAACACACATACAACTTACATTTCTTACTGTCAATGACCAATTTCCTTGACTTCCCCACACCTCCCCTTCTTGTATTCCAGTTCCAATTTTTAGCTCAGCAAGTTCTTGTCCCCAAACTTTACCTTATTTTCTCTAATTCATTTTAGTTAACCAATTTTAACTTATAAACCTTAATCTTTATACATCAATACTTATTCTTCAAAATATTTTTCTAGGTTCACCCCCTCAATTTAATTAACCAATTTTAACTTATAAACCTCAATCTTTATACGTCAATACTTATTCTTAAAAGTCTTTTTCTAAGGTCGGCCCCAATTCCCTTCCCTGAAATCCCCATTTTTATGTTAGTGGCAAAACCAAATTAATTAAAACAGAATATAGTTATACACCCTTTGGATTCCCAAAGCCCCACCACCCCCTTTCCCGGTTTCGAACCCCAACAAAAAGTCCATCAGTCCATCTGCAGTCAGCCTGGCGACCTCACGTCCGAGGCTCTCAATTCTCTCTCAATTCCTCTCTGCCGGTTTTTTTGATAGTCCTTTATATTAAACTCCGAATCTTGAAGGAGCTCTGTCCCAATAAGGTCCATGTTTCTTCCAGCCAGGCCTCCGTATTTAAAAATGGAGCCAAAATCTTGTTTCCTACTTCTCTTAAGTCCAAATGTCCCAAAAGCTCCAGTTTCCACTTTAGCCAAGTTTGTATTCCATAGGTCTTCAGATCTCCACATAGGGGGATCTCTCCATTCTCCATTCTTCAGTTCAAACCAAATTTTCATCATCCTGATCTTATTTTCCTTTCCATTCATCTTAACCGGCCTCTGGCTCTCCTCAATCATCTGTGGCATTATAGCTCCTCCTTTTTCCTTTGAATCATCATGTTCCTCTTTCATCACATTCTCGGATTTCTCAAATTTCTTTTCATATTCAGCTGCAAAAGTTTTTAAGTCAACTGCAAAACTTTCCTGTTCAACTGCAAAATCTTGAGTCAAGTCCCTCCCAGGCTCAGCAACTTTATTTACTGTTCCATTCAGTATTATCACATTTGTTGCCAAAACATCACTCTGTTCTTGCAACTTTCCCAAGAGAAAAAAAGTCTTCTCCAGTTCAGCCAGTATTTTTCCACTTACAGCCATTTTTGTAATGTCCTAAACCCCCTCTAGAGGGATTCTAGTTTCTTAATCTCTTCCAGTTCCAACCCAAAAGTCAAATTAGCCTTTTCTTCTTTATTTTTAACAATTTGTTACCAAATTGTAACGAATATAACCAGCAAAGACAGCAGAAACAAAGTTCTCCTTTTTTCCCAACTTTGACAGCTAGTTTGACAGCTGTCAAAGTCTTTATGTCTCTTCCGCAGGCTCTCTCACCGATCGCTCCCGGGTCTTGGGGGAGGGGTGAATTCTCAATGTTAGCTCTTATCCTCCAGCACAATCACTTAAATTGCCCCAACGTAGAGTTAATTGCTTTTCTCCACAAAGAAGAAACCTTAGTAATAAAATCCTTGCTTTACGATGTTTACAAGGCGGGTAGGCGGACTTCCTCTTTACACCTTACCCGGTCGTGCCTAATTCCCAAAGAAGATTTCCCTTTTAAGTCCAATTTCCGTGTTACTCACGGGTTGTTGCTTTTAATCCAAATGTTCAGAGAAAGAAGTCAGCGCTCTCCGTCCATGGCATGCGGCTTCACTCAGCAGGGGAAGCAGTCGACTCACAGCACCGCACCGCTCTCCGTCCCCCGTTCCAGAGCCTTTAAAAAGGCTCCTTTGCGGGTCGGGGGGGCGCAAATGGTGCCCGCCGAGTCACCAGGTCCATAGGCTTCAGCGCCTGTGGTTTCTGAGGGTCCCCGCGTCGCCGCCGCGGCAGGACCCGACCCCTGCTGAGCCGATTCCCTCCGGAGCTCGGAGGGAATCCGCCATTAGGCGATGGCGCTAACCCGGAAGTCTCAACATACCACAAAACTTCACCACTTATACAATCTTTTTTTTTTACTTCCATCAGCAGATCTGATGATCCACCATTTTAACCGCTTTTTATGCATTTCTTAAATTCATATTGCCTTTAATTATCTTAACTAACCTTCCTCCCCTTAGTCCATTTTAGCAATAGTTCCAATAATTCTCCTCACAAAACGTCTTGCAAACCTACAAACGTAGTCTGATCATCACAAATACTTTTCATATAATCTGTATATTTACTCCAGTCTTCTGTGAATTTCTGGTCCCGCCGATTACAAATCCTTCCTGTTGGTTTATCTAGTTCTGCATAGTCCATTAATTTCATCCTCCATTCTTCTTTCGTCGGTAATTCTTCTTGCTTCCATTTTTGTGCCAATAATATTCTTGCTGCCATTGTTGCATATAAAAACAATTTACATTCCTTTCTATTTATGTCACTTCCTACAATGCCCAGTAAAAATGCTTCTGGTTTCTTTATAAATGTATATTTCAACATTTTTTTTCATTTCATTGTATATCATCTCCCAGAAGTTTTTCACCTTAACAGGCCAGCTAGAATCAGTGGTCATAATGACAATCACAACTATTGTTGATAATCTGAGGAAATGTTTTGGACATTCTACGAAACTGGAATTGGTCTGAAAGACACTAGAACAAGGCTTAATTTATACAATGCTTCATTGAAGCTCTGCCTTGACATCAGGAACCACAGAATCAATTTTGCTGCCGGAATCGGAACCCAGATAATACCCACTCTAAGTGTGAGGGCATGAATCTGCATTCACACACACACTGGGGTCAACATCGCAAAAGCTCTTGTTCTCCCTCTGAGCATCATCCCTCTGAGTCTTCATCTATCTCACTCCTTTTGTGTTGCCACATTGGCTGACCTGACATTGCTTTTTTTGTATGCCAAAGTTCAATCCTAGATATAGGAAAGAAAATACATTGGTACCTTGGTTCCCAAAGGCCTTGGTTCCTAAACGCCAGAAACCCGGAAGTAACTTTTTCTGAATGTTTTTCGGAAGCCAAACGTCCGATGTGGCTGTCGGCTATTGTTTCTGGAGCGCCTGCACCAATCAGAAGCTGCGCCTTGGTTTTCGAACATTTCAGAAGTCAAACAGACTTCCAGAATGGATTAAATTTGGAGCTTTTGTTTTTGCCATTTATTTTGCATGTTTGTTTTTGAGGCTTTTTCGGTTAATTTGTTTTTGTGACTGTGTGGAACCCAGTTCAGCTACTGGGTTCAGCTATTGATTGTGTGACTGCGGAAATGGATAAAAGCCCCTCCCCTCATCCAAACAATGACTATCATCAGTGGAGTTAAGAATTTTTTTTTTATTATTTTTATCATCTACAATACTGTCTTATTTATTTTATAGTACAGTACATTGATTATGGAAAAGACCCTGATGCTGGGAAAGATGGAGGGCACAAGGAGAAGGGGACGACAGAGGACAAGATGGTTGGATAGTGTTCTCGAAGCTACCAGCATGAGTTTGACTAAACTGTGTGAGGCAGTGGAAGACAAAAGTGCCTGGCGTGCTCTGGTCCATGGGGTCACGAAGAGTTGGACACGACTAAACAACTAAACAACAACAACAACAACAACAAAAACATTGATTATTGCTTTCATTTTATGGATCAATGGTCTCCTTAGGTAGTAAAATTCATGTTAAATTGCTGTTTTAGGGATTGTTTTTAATTGTCTGGAACAGATTAATCCGTTTTGCATTACTTTCTATGGGAAAGCAAGCCTTGGTTTTGGAATGCTTTGGTTATGGAACGGACTTCTGGAACGGATTAAGTTTGAGAACCAAGGTACCACTGTAAACCATATTGCATAAAGACTCTGGCCTCCACTGTGCTTTGATCTCCCCAACAGAAACACAACCACAACCATGGGTAAGTGCCTAGAACCCCTGTAATTTTGCACAGGTTGTGGAGACTGGGGAGGCGTGTAACAGTACTGAACCTCAGAACATTTTCATTTCTTAATTTCAATCCCTGGAAATAAGTGTTAAAAACCACTCAGGATTGCACACAATTCCTGTGTTTTATTCAGTTTTCTGACTTTTACTTTTCTTTTAAAAAAAACCATATATGGAAAATAGGTTATTTTATTGTAATGTGGAAGAGGATTTGAAAAACTGTAAAATGCTCATGGGCGGGGGGAAATAAATAAACTAAATGTCATTGGTTTTCAATTTCCTTAAACTAAATTTCACACAAATTACAGTTATCTGCATAATAAGTACTTGAGAATACAGTATCTCTGAAGCTTGTCAGATTAAGCACTAAAAGCTTTTGTTACTCTTTGTGGGCCCCGCCATTACAGCCCATCAGCTAACCTCATTTTTAACATGTTTCATTTACCTTGGCTTCCAACTCTAGCCGAATTTTAGGTTCATGCGAGCAGCTTAGAAGGCAAATAATTGAAGAGCGCAGCCCCAAATCACCAACAGCCTCTCCATTAGTTTGTCAAGGAGGCTCTTCGGAACAAAAGCCAATCGTCTCCCCTCCACCTCAAAATAGTAATCAGCATGCATTGCAGGGCTGAAGTGTAATAATAGCTGCACAAAAGTAGATGTTGCTCTTCTTCTGATTTTTTACAAAGTAGCCAACGCTGCAGGATGCGCTAAAGCCCTGGGAACAAACCCTGTTGAGGAGAGGAGAATGTAATAGGATGTCACTGTTTATAAGCCTGTAGACAGCACTGTGCTCCATCACGTTGCCACGTGAAATGGCGAAATTTACAAGCTGTCAGACTGACGGAGCTTTGCTGCCCAAATCAAGCCTGCACTTCACATGAGAGACAGGGGAAAGAAATAGTGTGTGGGAAAATGTGCTTCCCACATGCTTCTGCGGGGGTAAGAAGACAATAGACATGCCTCTCTTTTCCTTGAGCATATCATGTTCTTTCAGGACAATTTCCTGACCCCTAATCAGATCTCTAAACCGCTTGAGCTGACTTAGGCCTCGTGGCTTTCAGTTCGATGGAATTTTGTGCCTCACAGTGGCTTCAACATGGCAAAATAAGACATAGATGGTTCCTTGTGTCGTAGGGCAGCCTCTGGAAATGGCAAATGTGTGTCTTGCCATCTTCCTTCCCAAAACCCCATAACATTTAGTACCTTGTGTAACAACATCGTATGGCCTGTCTCCCAGTTATGGTCCCCATCATTGGCTGCAGCCAGCAGCAAGAAGGAAATGGAAAGTCTTCGGATCCACCTATGTCTCAGGTAATGTGAGGTTCAAACTTCCAAATTTATTTCACACTTGCAAATCCCTTTTCATGTCTAGCTGTTGAAGTCTTGAAGAAAGTAACCAATTTAGCCATTGAGGGTTTATTTTTGAGCAAAAACTATTGGAGAATTTACTCCCCTCCATTCCCCCAAAATGTTGGTATAGGAAAACAAAAAAGACTGCCTCTGTTTTACTGCTCACAAATAACTTGGAGAATTTTGGGAGGCATTTGTGGAACCTTCCTATGAAATACTGTTAGATTCCTTGCACTCTTTTTGGTTTCTTTTAAAATTACCCAAATGTTTTACCTGGGGAAGAATTCCAAAATTAGTTTTGAATATCACTTTAGGTGGCAATTCTAACCCTAATCTCATAGATTTGGGGTCTGTAAAATGCTCTGGTGCTCATAAGGAGATCTGTTTAAAAAAGGGTTCCCCCCCACTCTATTTCAAGGAATGTTCTGCTCATGGGACCACAGGCATGGCACATTATTCAAACATTATTCAATGTGTTTATAACATTATTCAGTGTGTATGCTGAAGCCCTGCAGGCGTTCAAAATTCTTTGATCCGGGTAATTTTAATTACAGCGAAGCAAAAGTTGCAAGCATTTTGAACCCAATGGGCAACATCTGGAAATTTTATGAAATGCCATGGGTGCTAATCACAAAATGGCTGCCACAGGGAGCATGGCGCAGCATACAGTGGTTGCAGTGTAGTGTGGCAAAATGGCTGTCATATTTGAAAAAGCAGGCAGGGTTAAAATTGTGCAGTCATGTCCCTATCAGCCACTCTGTCAAGGTACATATAGCAGACACCACCACATTTGCTAGCAGAGAAAACTATTTGCACCACTCTTGGGTTTAGAACAGATGGATGCTCGGGCATCCAATCCCAGATTCCAATGGAATATGGCCATGTTTAAAGGGGTGTGTTCAATATAGACAAAGCTGAGCCACTGCAAACAGGAAAAGCAAATTACATCTCAGGTATACAAGTCGTACCTTGGAAGTCGAACACATTGTGACTTGAATGCTTTGGCTCCCAAATGCTGCAAACCCAGAAGTGAGTGTTCTGGTTTGCAAACGTTCTTTGGAACCTGAACATCTGACATGGCTTCCACGGCTTCCGATTGGCTGCAGGAGCTTCCTGCAGCCAATCGGAAGCCGCACCTTGGTTTTGGAAGTCGAGCAGACTTCCAGAATGGATTCCGTTTGACTTTTGATGTACGACTGTACTGGATTTTTGAGGTGTTATTTACTGAGCTAGGAAGTTTGTTGGATATGTCATCCCCTCAGAAGCAAAACCTGCCAAACTCCATGGGATTAGCCCCCGGAAAGAATTGCAGCTTTAGGCTCAAATCCTAAGCATGCTTGAGATTCATTGTTAAACATATCTAAGATTGTACTGTAAATTCACAGGCAATGTAGTTCCGGAACTGCTGACTGTGTTTAAATCTTCGATCCAATGTTTAGTCATTTTTCTCATCTGCCTTCAGAAGCTTCCTTTTTCAAATACCAATGCTGAATAAATTTGATTTCACTTATACATCATTAGGCTTGACTGCTGCATACTCTCAAGGAAAATATTGATCTTCTGTTATGCTTCAGGTTAAAATAGACGGCAGTGGTGATGGTTAAAATAATGATTTCATCATTCCTATTTACACACAATATAATAGTATAATAGTATATGTTGAGTCTGCCCCCAACCAAATTCTATTCCTACTTTAGATTGGAGCCTAGGCATTTAACTATAAATATACGGTACTTAAATGAGTTGAAATTAGTGCAAATCATAGTTTGTGTAGGAGAGCCATTGTAAATAATTAGTGGGCCACTCTAGCCTTAATTTCAGCTGGCACAGATACTCTGACTTTTTGGAATAGCTTTGGAAGAGCAATCCATATTAAACAGGAAATATAGTTCCCGATAGAACCTGTTACGCCTAGGAAATTTGATTTATACACCTCTTTGACCTGAAGCTCTCCAAAGGGCCTGCATAAGATTTGATAGGTGCCAGCAGCTTCTGACAGATAGCTTTTTAGGATTTAGAACTGATACTTTTTAGGTGAAGTGGTAAGTCCTACCCAAGATTAAGGAATACCGCCACATATTCCTGGGGTTCGAATGATTATAGAATTATGGAACTGTAGAGTTGGAAGGTATACCCCAAGGGTCATCTAGTTCAACCCCCTGCAATGCAGAAAACTCAGCTATAGCATCCATGACAGATGGCCATCCAACCTCTGCTTAAAAACCTCCAAGGAAGAAGAGTCCACAGCCTCATGAGGGAGACCGTTCCACTGTTGAACAGCTCTTACTGTCAGACTCTCATGTTTAGTCAGAATCTCCTTTCTTGAAGCCATTGTTCGAGTCCTACCCTCCAGAGCAGGAGAAAACAAGCTTACTCCATCTTTCATGTGACAGTCCTTGAGATAGTTGAAGATGGCTATCATATCTCCTCTCAGTCTCCTCTTTTCCAGGCTAAACATACCCAGCTCCTCATAATGTTTGGCTTCTAGACCTTTGATTATCTTAGTTGCTCTCCTCTGCACACATTCAAGCTTGTCAACATCCTTCGTAAGTTGTGGTGCCCAGAATTCAACGCAGTATTTCAGATGTGGTCTGACCAAGGCAGAATAGAGTGGAACGATTACTTCCCTTGATCTGCATATTATACTTCTGTATAGAGTACACTGACAATAGGTAGCTGCTTTGATCCTTCTGCTACATTTTCTAAGTCTGGGAACTCTGCATTCATATTTTTCAGTCATGAAAAGAAATTTCCCACAGCTTGGCATGTATCTTATATATCCTAGTCAAATGAACTGAAATGTCACTCTCCGCCTTGCTTTGCTGATGACATGGCCCTCCTATCACATACCTGTCAGGGACCGGGCAGAGGAGGAATGGTGGAAGAGGAAGGCAGTTTAGATTTACAACAGGCGTTTGAAGGAGGGCACAGCTCAGAGGCAAATGAGGGGAAAAGTTGGAAAATAATGGGAGAGGAGGAGGAGGAAGAGGGAGAGGAAGAGGAAGAGGAAGAACCAGAGGGGTGACAGCTGATGGACACAGCCTCTTTAGAAAGCATTCGAAACCCACCATCTCCCAGAACCCGGCGAGCCTTGAAAGTAGGAGAGCAAAGAGCTCAAAGACAGAGGGTACTTAGCGGCACCGGTAGAGGAATTGATGATGGTGGCAAATGAGGAAGTGGGAGAGAAGGGGGGTGGAGATTCACTCGGGACAACGCCATTATCCAAGAGGCTGGGTTCTATAGCCCCTCTCTGTAAATACAGTGGTACCTCAGGTTAAGATCTTAATTCGTTCCGGAGGTCCGTTCTTAACCTGAAACTGTTCTTAACCTGAAGCACCACTTTAGCTAATGGGGCCTCCCGCTGCTGCCACACCGCCACTGCACGATTTCTGTTCTCATCCTGAAGCAAAGTTCTTAACCCGAGGTACTATTTCTGGGTTAGCGGAGTCTGTAACCTGAAGCGTATGTAACCTGAAGCATATGCAACCCGAGGTACCACTGCACTGAATAAGAAATGTATGGTAAGAAACATTCCCTTGGTTTTGTATGCTCCTGGGCAACCAGCCAGGAGTCGCTGGTAGCAGCCTGACAATACATGTGGTGGATTGCAGAGAGCTTTTTGTAGAAGGGTTCTAACAACAACAACAACACAATAGGATGCCACTAGTTAGGATGAACCTCTTGCCAGGAATGACTAATGGGAAGAAATAGTGCTGTGGAACTGATCCCCCTGCTTTGGTGTGCCTGCAGGATCCTGGAATGGTAAGGGAGAGAGGCAGGGCAGTAGTGAGGTCAGTGTCATGGACTGGCTGGACACAGAGGAATTGGTGGGAGGAACCAGCTGGTGAACCACCAAGGGAAGAAGGCTCAGGGCCTGGCAAGTGGTGGTGGGACAACAATGAGTGGTCAGAGGGAAAAGACTGGGAAAAGGAGGTGTCAGAAGCTTAGGAGGTAACAGGGCTTAGGGAGCCTGCGGCAGAGAGAAATCTAGAATCACAGGCAGAAGCTGGAGCAGGAGGGTGGGAGGAGAGCGGCCAAGAGGTAGAGAATGCTTCATGGGGATGAGACCTACCGGAGATGAGTTGCTGTGCTCATTAGGTCTGACACTCTTGTGCAGATCATGTTCTTGCTAATAAAGAGTTAACTCCCAACTTGCACAGTGGGTTTTACTGCTGGCTTGCTCCTGCCAGAGAGGTTGGGACACCACAATGTGAGTGCTGGATTGGCCTTGCCACCACTTCTGTCCCGTTACTGTCATGGAATATGGCAGCAGCCCTGCCACTGTGAAGCTAGATCCATCACCACCAGCCACTACTGCTTCTTGCCATCTGTCCAGCTACTCTGAGTTTCTTTGCCTTGTTGCCCAGTAATCCTCCCATTAGCCTAGCAAGAGGAAAAAATAGAGGAACCTTGGAATAAGATTTACAAAGTCCAGTGGGTGAAGAACTTAACAACACCTTGTGTGACGTGCTTCCAATACAAGGAATAGAATTTAACAGCCATGTGGTCTTGCATGTGGGGAAATTCAAGAGACTTGCCTTTTAAACCATGAAGCCAAGTGTAAAAATATAAAGAATTTTATTTGGGAAAATGAAAGAAGAGGGAAGTTAACAATTGCACACAAAGACTTGCAGATAAAATCAATTAAGGCAGCCCAACTTAGCTAGTTGCATTTTACCTGCTTCAGCAAAGTCTTGGTTTTCGGAGCATGTGCAGAGTTCCTTTCAGAGAGAGAGAATCTTAGCAATCCTAATTATATGTTCCCAAGAGATCAAAACCTGAGGGCAAAGCGTCATGTATTACGTGCATCCGAGCCCAGTAACAGCCAGCCCTCTTACTAAAATGGATTGTTGTTTTGCCAAATCAATTAATCTACTCCATCTCTGATGTCAGTGGTCATTCTGTTCAAACAGAAAATGAACAAGAAGCTAGTTTCGCCTCACTAATGACTCTGAACTTACATAGCAAAAGGCCTGGGTGGTTCAGACCTGTCAAGCCATTTCCCAGAAAGGTTTAAGTGGAGAGTGTGTATTTGGAGACAATAGAGTGGATTGTTGTCTGCTGGAGGTTAATGCCAGAGGGGCAAAAGATCTCAGGTGCTTTAGGTGGTACTACATCAGAATATAGATGTTCTGAAGAGGCAATTTCTGGTTCAGTGCAGATAGAGAATTCTGAGGATGAGCAGCTGTACACAGACAAAAAAAAAAAAAAAAGGAGGAATACAGTCTTCTTTTGGAAATAGATTTAGAAATCAGAATCTATATGCGTGGAGTAGTCACAGTGGAAAATCTTGGCCACTGAATCCACTTTACACTTTAAATGTGGTGATGTGACTTTTGCACAAGCAAATATTCCCCGTTGGTTGGCATGCCAGTATAGGAATAACTGTTACAGGGAGACAGTTGTTATTCTTAAAGCAGTCGTGTTTGCTTTAATGGAAAATGAAGTCAAACACAATTGTAAAGAGATTAATGGAGCAAACTGCCAAGTAAGTATCGTGCTATTATTATTATGACTTTGGAATATTTAAGTGTTATGATTCTAATGCCATTACGGACTATGGCTGCAACAGTTAATAAATTATCTGTTTGACTGTACACATATGTGTAAAAGCCAAACATATGACTTCATTGTTAACCATTTCCAGTTGGCTAGAACTAATAATTAGGAGTATACTTGCATTCCAACCAGTCCTTCACACACTAGGCTTAGTTCAAATTCATTAGTGCTGGTCTAGAAAGAAAGAAAAATACCACTGTATAGCAACATTGCTCACTTTGTTAGAGTTTGACCAATACAAGTAACAACAAAACAACAAAACGAGGAAAAATCAGGATGTCCTTCATCATGAAGCTCTTAATCCATCAAAGCTTCTACCGAAAAGAACAAGAGGTTTGCCTGATTAAAAGCAGAATAATAAGAAAAAGGCCTTGAACTACAGTTTTCAATGGATTGGGGGGTATGGGAGGGAGTCAGTTCACTTGAGGAAAAATGGATTCTCTTTCTTTGTGCTGCGTGTGTGTGAACTATGTCTCTGAGGCTTAATAATGCATTAAAAATCCAAATTCAAAGAAATGAGAGCATTCATTTATTTCTGAAGGTTATAAATGTCTCTCAGCAAAATGCTGCCAAGGGGTTTAATAATGACACGGCTTAAATGCAATAAAATCACAAGCAAACATTTTAAAATGACGTGTATAAACTAGTCATAACTGACAGACACAAGGAGCAAATATGTAACATTTTGAAGGCAAAAACCTTCAGAAACGAGCTGTTTCTACACAGCTCCCCAAAATGCAGGTGGAATGGAAGAGGTGGGGACTTCAAATCATAGAAATCCATTGAAGTACACAAAACATGGCATGGTTTGAGCAGAGGTTCCTTGGAATGCCGGAAGGAAAGGAACAGAAGGAAGGAGGTGTTTCTTCAGGTAATTTTTACTTGCCTGAAGTTTCTTAAAACATTCAGGTGTTATGCCTGAACAAGAAATATTGACCCATGGAGGAGAAATGGAGCTATGTACAACAATGCATTCAAAGTAGCTCACAATTGCTATGTTCCGACAACACTTTGTTTTGTTTTACGGACATTTCTTTACACATTTTATGCAATCTTTCACACTATGGGAAAGCTACTTCTGGAGATTTAGCAGAATCTAGCAGAAGCTCAGGGCTCATTGCTTCCAGAAAAATATTTGGTTGAAACACATTCCAAAAATTGCAGCAGCTTTGTGGAGTTAATTTCCCTGTAGTTTTCATGGAAGACACCATGTTTTGAAATTTGGGGTGGCATTCCAGCATACAGTTCTTTCCCATTGTTTTCTTGGGGGAACAGAAGCACACATGAGTGGCAACATGTCCAATTGAGTTCGCTGCTGTGTCATGTCATGCCCACTGGTGTGAATGAAATTAAACATGATACAGTGGTATGTTGATCAAAAAGCTACTGTTCCATAATGCAAAGTAAAATGAACATTAGAAACCAGGACAGAAGTTCTAGCATTATAACTAGGAAAACTAATGCAACAATTCCCATGTTTCAATGCACCCTGAGTGCAGAATTGCCTTCGGTTCTGACCTTTGTGTCAGACAGCCAATCAGGAATAAAGGTTGGGATGTGGTCCCAATTAAGGAAAAAGAGGCAGGGCCTGAAATTGCTTTAGGGTTTATGGTTTTCAATACTAAACAGTTGATTATTCAGCAGGCATGTGAACAAATCAAGTTTCCACTATTACAGCTGCCACCGCATAATTCTGCTGGGGGTAGAATCTATTTTGAACCCCAAGGTTCACTCTCACTCAGGCCAGTATTTTTAAAACAATTACCGTATTTTTCTGTGTATAAAACTAGGGTTTCTCCCCCGAAAAAATAATGTCAAAAATTAGGGGGCCTCTTAAACATGGATAGTGCTGAGGGTGGACGGGCGATTGGTTTTGCCGCAAAAATAGGGGGCATCTTATACATGGAGGCGTCTTATAGACTGAAAAAATATGATAATTCAAATAAAATATTAGGATCCAGAGAAACAGGTTGTCCGTACCCAACCAAAGCCTACCATTTTTGAAGGGGATCTAAGTATTCCCTTGTGTTCTTCAAATAAGTGTCTATCAACGAGGCTATATTGATGCCATTTGGGTAGTTAAACTTGGGACTTCTGAGGTCAAATGGTGGTTTCAGTAATAAGCACAAAGAGCTTACCGTAAGCCTGCTGATAAAAGAAAAGACAAAACAAAACAATTTCATTGTGTTATAGCATAGGTAGCTCCTGACCTTTTTATTTAGGAGTGAGGATTACAGGATTAAAGGTTTAAGGCAGTAGGTCTCCCCAAATCCCTTCCTTATCAGGTCTAAATTTATCACTTTGATGAAAACTGATTACAAAACTCGCCATACTTAACTTTAACAAATGGATATTCATTTTTATGAGTTCCGACAGTTTAATTGCACTGCACGATGCTTAACCCTAACTAATGAGAGCCCACTTACAGGAAGCCTCTGCAGAAAAATTCTTAGATAGTAAAATATGATATTTATACTTACCAGGTACTTTTTCTGGCAACTGTTCTTTCTTTCTTTCTTTCTTTCTTTCTTTCTTTCTTTCTTTCTTTCTTTCTTTCTTTTTTCCTTCCTTCCTTCCTTCCTTCCTTCCTTCCTTCCTTCCTTCCTTCCTTCCTTCTTTCTTTCTTTCTTTCTTTCTTTCTTTCTTTCTCCTTCCTTCCTTCCTTCCTTCCTTCCTTCCTTCCTTCCTTCCTTCCTGGAATGGTATTTTTCCATTAGGATAGATTATTCTGGAGGAATATTGCCAAAAGCTATTCTCAGCGAAGGCGGAACTATGTATTACTTTGAAAAATATGCGTTCTGAAACTCAACAACAGACAAAAGAAAGTAATTCTTTGCACAGCTCATACCTAAACTATAGAATTCACTTCCACAAGGTGTAGTAATTCCCACCAGTGTAGTCACGATGGCTGGTTTCTACTTCCACTGTTCAGAGGAATTCTAGCTATTGGGAATCACAAATGGAGGTAGTGCTGGTTGCACTCAAATCCTGCTCGTCTCCCCATAGGCATCTGACTGGTCAGTGTGAGAACAAGATGCTGAACTAAATGGGCCTTTGGGTTTATCCAGCAGGGCTCTTCTTATGTCCAACCTTACTGTGTTGTTTAGTCGTTTAGCTGTGTCCGACTCTTCGTGACCCCATGGACCAGAGCACGCCAGGCACTCCTGTCTTCCACTGCCTCCCGCAGTTTGGTCAAACTCATGCTGGTAGCTTCGAGAACACTGTCCAACCATCTCATCCTCTGTTGTCCCCTTCTCCTTGTGCCCTCCATCTTTCCCAACATCAGGGTCTTTTCCAGGGAGTCTTCTCTTCTCATGAGGCGGCCAAAGTATTGGAGCCTCAGCTTCAGGATCTGTCCTTCCAGTGAGCACTCAGGGCTGATTTCCTTCAGAATGGATAGGTTTGATCTTCTTGCAGTCCATGGGACTCTCAAGAGTCTCCTCCAGGACCATAACTAACCAGCACCAGCAACCTTACTAACTTAGCGTAAATAAAGGAACAGAAGGAGCATTTGTAGGTGTCAGGCATCAAAGGATCCAAATCCCACGGTAGTTGCCAGGAATGGATAAGACAAGGAAAGTTATTACCAACAGTTATTTATGTTTATGGAAGCTTTTCATGTTTGATGTTTTATCGTGTTTTTAATATTCTTTTGGGAGCCGCCCAAAGTAGCTGGGGAAACCCAGCCAGATGGGTGGGGTAAAATAAAATAAAAATAATAATTATTATCATTTAATATTCACAGAGGAAGGTTTAGATATGCAGCTTCTTGGAATAATGGCATTGCTCTGAGTAAATCTCCACCCCCCCTTTCTCCCTCTTCCTTATTCTTCAACAGCACCACCCACCTTACGGTTGCTGCTTAGGACCATCTGTCTCTGAGTCCTTTACTCTCCTGCTTTTAAGGCTTGCCAGGTTTTGGGAGATGGTGGGTCTGGAATGCTTTCTAGTAATAACATGTCAGCCAACTGTTCTGGCTCTGCCTGCTCCTCCTCTCCCATTATTTCCCAACTTTTTCCCTCATCTTCCTATGAGCTGTGACCTCCCTCAAACCCCTGTTGTAATTCTGAACTGTCTTCTTCTTCTCTGGAAGGGTCAGGCTGGGGAGGTGGTCTCCACCATTCTTCCTCTGCCCAGTCCCTGACATCAGGGGAGAATTGGTGAGTGCAGAGTGCTGAGATGCGACTCTTACCTTCATACAATAGACTACATTCTAGCCACACAAAAGGTCAGAGATTTTTATGTGCATATGTATCTCTTCCATCATAGGGACGCGGGTGGCGCTGTGGGTTAAACCACAGAGCCTAGGACTTGCTGATCAGAAGGTCAGCGGTTCGAATCCCCGCGACGGGGTGAGCTCCCGTTGCTTGGTCCCTGCTCCTGCCCACCTAGCAGTTTGAAAGCACATCAAAATGCAAGTAGATAAATAGGTACTGCTCCAGCGGGAAGGTAAACGGCGTTTCCGTGCGCTGCTCTGGTTTGCCAGAATCTTAGTCATGCTGGCCACATGACCCAGAAGCTGTACGCCAGCTCCCTCGGCCAATAAAGCGAGATGAGCGCCGCAACTCTGGGGTCACGACTGGACCTAATGGTCAGGGGTTCCTTTACCTTTACCTATCTCTTCCACCAGGACAGGTAAAGAGAATTATTACCTGACATACCCCAGCAGAGCAAAAAACCCTTGAGGAACGTGGGGTGCAGGGCCAGTGACCCATGCACACTGGGAGAAGAGGCATGGTCTGGGAAGAATTTCAGGGGCCAGAGACAATACACTTTAGTAAGATAATTGTATAACACTTGATTAAAACAAACAAAAAACCCTGTGACACCTCCTTTTTATTTTATTTTTGCTTTGGTAAACCTACACAAACATGCAATTGAACCCAGTAATATTTTTTTAAAGTCCAACGCCTGTTTATAGATGTAAAAGAATAGAGAGTTAAGTGTTATCCTAATTTTGTTCCAGAAACTGTTGATTTTATCCATATATCCACGGCAATTTCTTCCTGGTGAGAGATCCTTGGGGACCTAGCTCTTAGCCATGGTTGTTTCCTTGAATTTTATTGTATACTTCTTTATGTAAACTACTTAGTGGGGTTTTTTTTTAGAAATGAAACAGTATATAAATCTTGCTAATTGAAAATATATAGAATACAAAAGATGCAAGAGCATAAAGTAACACATACGATCAAAGAAACTACAAACACCCTGAAGAAATGGAAGCAATGAGAAAGTCTTACCAGTTCAGCTTGGGAAGTGATGAACATGTTTGCATTAACCAGCCAACAAAATGAGTCTTTAAAAGGTCTAATCTCTTTTTTAAATTATGCAGCAGCTACATTAGCTCATCCATATTAGAGTGTCAGCTTTCATATCCAATAACATCATTTCATCATTATTAATTTGTTCTGTGTATCTGAGATAAGCATGTTTGACATTCTTTAAATGTGTTCCTCTTTTTAGTGTTTACATTTTGTTTTGATAGGCAGAGATTTCCCCACCCCCAAAAAAAGTAATGAATGTAACGAAGCATATGTATTCTAATGAAAGCAAAGTGTTTACCAGACCAGTTTAAAAAATCAGATAGAACTCTTTTCTATCACATAACGGACATCACTTTTTATGCATAGTAATAACATTCAAGTTCTATGACATATATTTGAATTACTGCACTCTCCAATAACTTTAATGAGATCCTGGGAATCTACTAAAATAAAGCTAGTTTCCTTTGGAGTTACACAAATGAAAGTATTTTGAAGTTTAAGATGGTAGATAACAGTTCAATAGGTAATATCTAAACACTGTCTTTTGACTTTAATTAACCTCAGAACAATTCTGGCTCTATTTTTTTTAAAAAAAATAATAATTCTATTATTAGAAATGTTGAATGTTGTATATCACTTTTTCTGTGATAAGAAACCTAAACTTGCAATAACAACATTAAAATGACTTTAAAAATGAATACACAAACAAACATATCAAAAAATCAGCACCACAAAACACACACCCCTTCCCAATTTACGTCCTTCATTCTGGTCTTCAGATAGTTATATAACAGTGCAGTCCTATACATGTTTTCACTTGTCAGCCATGGCCAAACCTGGCCCTCCAGCTGTTGTGGGACTACAACTCCTATCATCCCTAGCTAACAGTACCAGTGGTCAGGGATGATGAGAATTGTAGTCCCCAAACAGCTGGAGGGCCAAGTTTGGCCATGCCTGACTTAGGTATTATCCATTGACTTCAGTGGGATTTGCATCCAGGCAAGATATAGGGTACTCTCATCATCCCTGACCATTAGTTATGCTTGTTAGGGCTGATGGGAGTTGTAGTTCCTCAGCCCTGGGAGGTCCCCCAGCCCCGGTGTATAGGGATCCCAGCCTAATGCACTTTATTTATTGCCCTACATTGATAAAATAACCGCCATTAGCTGCTCACTTGAAATCACAATCACATATTGCCTTCAACACTATTTTTTCAGATGGATCACATATGTATATTTCTACCTAAGATTTGCACAACTACAAATGCTCATATTGGGGGGTTGTTGTTGTTTAGTCGTTTAGTCACGTCCAACTCTTCGTGACCCCATGGACCAGAGCACGCCAGGCACTCCTGTCTTCCACTGCCTCCCGCAGTTTGGTCAAACTCATGCTGGTAGCTTCGAGAACACTGTCCAACCATCTCGTCCTCTGTCGTCCCCTTCTCCTTGTGCCCTCCATCTTTCCCAACATCAGGGTCTTTTCCCGGGAGTCTTCTCTTCTCATGAGGTGGCCAAAGTATTGGAGCCTCAGCTTCAGGATCTGTCCTTCCAGTGAGCACTCAGGGCTGATTTCCTTCAGAATGGATAGGTTTGATCTTCTTGCAGTCCATGGGACTCTCAAGAGTCTCCTCCAGCACCATAATTCAAAAGCATCAATTCTTCAGCGATCAGCCTTCTTTATGGTCCAGCTCTCACTTCCATACATCACTACTGGGAAAACCATAGCTTTAACTATACTGTCCTTTGTTGGCAAGGTGATGTCTTTGCTTTTTAAGATGCTGCCTAGGTTTGTCATTGCTTTTCTCCCAAGAAGCAGGCGTCTTTTAATTTTGTGACTGCTGTCACCATCTGCAGTGATCATGGAACCCAAGAAAGTAAAATCTCTCACTGCCTCCATTTCTTCCCCTTCTATTTGCCAGGAGGTGATGGGACCAGTGGCCATGATCTTAGATTTTTTTGAGATCCTTCATGGATCACTGCCTTGTCATGGCGATGGGACTTGAACAACTCAGAGAAGCTATGATCTATGCAATGCAGGGCCACCCAAATGGACAGGTCATAGTGGAGAGTTTTGAGTAAACGTGCTCCACCTGGAGCAGGAACCGGCTGTCGGGATTCAAGCAAGCAGAGCCTCCAGCTCTTAGGAATTTGGCCACCCTCCAGGTGCCCGGCTTGAATCCTTGTGACCTCCCCTGCCAGTGTCTGCCGGCAAGATCAAGGGAGGTCTCTTCGGCGATCCTTTTCAAACGTGAAAAGAACACACCACTCCTCCCCCAGGGAGGGGGAAAGAGACAGACAGAAATATATCTACATGTCTTTATTCCTGTCTTTCAGCAGTACAGAGAAACATGTCTGTACACTTTGATTCCCAGCTGCAGAGAGAGAATAAACCCCACCCATGTACTTCCAGTACAGGGTCATGTGCTGCTCTGAGGTAACATCCGGCTCTCAGAGCACTTTACAAACTGTCCCTGGTTCCCACGGTACAAGCCAATAACATCCACATCCTGTTTACCATTCCAGCCACCTGGTGCTTGCTTCTGCATTGCTCCTTTTTCGTAACATCCTC
Source organism: Podarcis raffonei (assembly GCF_027172205.1). Classification (NCBI taxonomy): domain Eukaryota; kingdom Metazoa; phylum Chordata; class Lepidosauria; order Squamata; family Lacertidae; genus Podarcis; species Podarcis raffonei. The sequence goes on along the minus strand of NC_070605.1, from coordinate 89,787,226 downwards.
CCCCAAAAGAATCAATGCGTGTTGCAGCAAGCAAAGCATGATCCAGAGAAGAAAACAAACAGTTGTTATACACATAACACTCCCCTGTTGTTTCAGTTCCACCCTTGGAACTCCCCGCCACTGGTTTCCCCAGTGTACCTCTCTGGTTGTCTGGTTTCCAAGGAATGAGTGCATCTGCATTACCTTGGCTAGCAACTCTCTGTTGTGTCTTTGTCTCTGACTTAGACACAGCTCCAACCTGTCCTCGGTTGTTTACAACAGCAACACATGCAACAGCTAAGTTAGCAAACTCTTTTGAGTACCTCTTGGGTGGTTGACCCTTTGTAACTCTCTCAGACCTTCGTATGAGGTGCTGATCCTCTCTGCTCACTGGTCCAGTCTCAGGACTCTTTGGAGAACTAGTTCCAATGGTAAACAGTGGTTCATCCTTCAGTTGTGAAGGCCTATCTATTGTGTGAGACTTCCTCTCAATGACTGTGACAACTGAGCTCTCCGAGCTATCAGTGTCATCACTTTCTGTACAGCTGAAATCAGTGAAATCATCATCATCTGAATCGTCCTCAGTGGGAAATGTGTGTACTATCACTCTCTCCTGTTCAGGAACACTCTCTAGAAATTTTGTGAGAATCACCTGACCAGATTCAGACAAAATTACTCTGTAGAGACCCTTTTCATACCCCACAAAAATGCCTCTGGCATTCTTTACTCCACCTGGAGCTTCTGTTCTCACATGAGACCCAAAAACCTTGAAATGGGCAACAGAAGGTTTTCTGTGGAACAGTTTCTCAAAAGGAGAACTTCCCAACTCTTTTGAAACCTTTCTCATTTTCGTATAACAGAACGACATTAGAGACTCGGCCCAGTACTCATGTGGCAGATGTGAACTTAGCAATTGCGCTTCCATCCCCTTTTGCTACCAGTTGTCGGGATTCAAGCAAGCAGAGCCTCCAGCTCTTAGGAATTTGGCCACCCTCCAGGTGCCCGGCTTGAATCCTTGTCACCTCCCCTGCCAGTGTCTGCCGGCAAGATCAAGGGAGGTCTCTTCGGCGATCCTTTTCAAACGTGAAAAGAACACACCACTCCTCCCCCAGGGAGGGGGAAAGAGACAGACAGAAATATATCTACATGTCTTTATTCCTGTCTTTCAGCAGTACAGAGAAACATGTCTGTACACTTTGATTCCCAGCTGCAGAGAGAGAATAAACCCCACCCATGTACTTCCAGTACAGGGTCATGTGCTGCTCTGAGGTAACATCCGGCTCTCAGAGCACTTTACAAACTGTCCCTGGTTCCCACGGTACAAGCCAATAACATCCACATCCTGTTTACCATTCCAGCCACCTGGTGCTTGCTTCTGCATTGCTCCTTTTTCGTAACACCGGCAAGCCACTCCAGTATCCCTGCCAAGAAAACTCCATGGACAGGCATATACTGGAGGGTGGGACCCTCCCAAAACAGTTCACCAAGGACTGAGCATGCTCTTCTGGTTGGTAGGCTATGTGTGTGAAATGAGGGTTTGGCAGGCTGGAAAAGGAATCATGTAAAGGAACATTCCATACCGCAACGTTTTTATTTTTTATTTTTTGCAGATCCCGCATGTACTAGGATCCTAAGCCAAGTCCTCAAATTTATTAAAGTGCTCTTTTTTTAATGCAAGCTTGACTAACCAGGGCGTTTCTGCTTCTTGCTGTAGGTAATTATACTCAAAATGTTCAAGTGTATTTCTATTTTTGTCAAAACGACATGGTTTGCTAGAGGAGTCTTGCCCATTAAAGTTACACCTGTCATTCTAACCGCTCGCTGCCAAGGAAGATTGACAAAAAATACCCTCTACAACCTGTCAGAATGGAAAAAAAGTGGGGAGGGTGGAAGTAATGAAGCTAATATGGAATAGTTATTAATCCTGCATATGGAGTCAACCAGTGGCGAACAGGGATTTGTCCAGAACACATGGCAACATATTCGGAGTATGAACCAGAGAGTAATGCATATATCATCATAAGCTCTTTCATTTAATGTTATTTTTTCTGACAAATATGCAGAGGGGCTGTGGGGTTTTATTCTCAGCAGGTGGGGGGAAGAATAAACAGAAGTTCATTCTCCTGTGTCAGATAGCTGCAAGGATGGAATCGAGGTGTGTTGATTCAGTGAGATCCATAGGTCTCTTTGGAGGGTAATGGGCATGTCTAGAAGCCAGCAACTAGGGCTCTGCTATTTTGCTGGCTGGCTGGATATGAAATGTATTTAAGGCACTCTGGTCTCACCAACCTAGAACTATATGAGATAGCAGTGAGGGCATTGACAGGGAAACCTCTCTATTCACCTTCAAGGTGTGGCTCAGCCTACAACTCCCAGCAGAATGGCTTGCCCGAGACAGCCCAGTTAGATTTAGCCCGTGTATATTTCTGTGCCTCATTTCTTTATTACCTACTCCACCTGCAAAGTGGAGAAGACCACAGCAGAGATTTAGAACTCTAGGTTACGCCCCTGAGCTATGATGTCATCATTGCGCACCAAAGTCTAATAGGCTTCATCTGGACCCCAGATGGTGGCAATGATTAGTTTGATTTGTTAGCTGTTTTCCTCACAAAAGAGACCCAAAGCAACTTACATTACAGCCAATTTAAAATAAGCGCAACCGATAAAAGTCGAAAAACACATCTATACAGATACAAAGTTGGCTCTTATAGATCCCGTGCCATCAAAAGAGGCCGGAAATCCTGCAACTTCAGGCCCAAAACCCTGGCCAAAGAGGAAAATATTTGCCTAAAAATAGATAAAAGCGGGTACATTGATAAGGGACCTCAGATGATGATTGCAGAGTTCAGATGGGTTTGTGTGAGGATAAGCACTGGAACTGCAGGTATTAGCAAAGCAGATTGGTGGTGCTAATACTGGCACGTTTGAACCATGTCATACTATAGTTCATTTTAATACATATAATTAAACATCTGCTATCATGCCTCGCCTTTTCTCTTTCTGTGTGTACTCTGTGCCGAATCTGGTGGATTTCCCCTTCTGTACATTGCAGTATTTAATTCCACATTAAAGACCTTCATAGCTCAAAAGCCTATGAAAAAGCCCTGTCAGTACAGATAACTCTTGAGATTATTTGTTCCCTTATATCATCGCCAAGACATTTGGGAACTCTGCCACCAGTCTGCACGAAAGCAGCCTCTAACCCACATCGTGGGTTTTGTGGTTAGGGAGAGCAAATTGCACATAATTACACTTTGGAAATAAGCAGCTGTTGTTCAATCTGTGATTCCTCTGGTGTTTAGGCATGTTTTGTGATTCTGTGATCTAGCGCCTCTCTTGCAATCTCTCTCTCCCCTTTAAAAACTGGACAGCAGTTGGAAATCATTGTGACTTAATGATAGAGTGCAGACCAACAATACACAAAGGGAAATATTGTTGAAGAATGATTTGAGTTTTCCCCATTTTAAAAAATGGGGAACAAATGTATGATAGAACCTGCCGTCCAAAACATGTGAAGGTATTCAGGTTGGAGAAGACTGGTGTTCATGTCCACAGACTAAATAGGGAATCTACTTCTGAACAACCTCAAAATGAGACTTATTTTTGAATAATACAGTACTTCTGAACAGAGACATGGGAGATACCAATGTAATTCACTTGTCATTCAAACAACTTTACCGGAATCCCTTTCCTACCTCCCTTTCTGAGAGACTCTAGAAGTTTCCCACTGAATTCTGCCTGCCAAACGCTGAACAACTTTGCTTGTTTTTATATGCTGGCGCTTACGTCAGAAATTTAATTTGAATTTGAGTGCCACAACGTTTTTATAGCCCATCAGATCACCTTTTATGCACTCTTAGGGTAAATCAATAATTCCATCACTTTTTTTATTTTTAAGAACAGCATTTTATGGACTTTATGAATTATCTCTCAATGAGCCACTAAAGCAGAAATATTATAGGACAATTAGAGCAAAATGTGAGCAATGACAAATTAGATGCATTTGCATGGCCCATTAACTAGCAGCAACAATCATGTTAGGATGACAGCTTCTGGGATTCTCTATTTAATCTTCTCATCATTGGAGACAATTATGGGTACATATACACAGTGTATGTAAAAGTGGTAAAAATAATAAAGCGTATGCCATTTCTGCACCTCACTTTATGGCAACGGACGCAGTGAACTGGCAATATTAAAAGGAATGGCCAAAATTAAGGAGACTTAGTAAAATACAGGAGATCGTATGGTAGGATATTTAAGCCAGACTGCCATCTAGTGAAACTCTTTGGTGTACAGAAATAGAAAGAAACATTCTGCTTTAAAGATTAAGAGTCTTCAAAAGTTTGTGAGATTGCAATAATTACAGTCCAGCAAAAAAAACCAAAATCCTGCTCACAACTAGGTCTCATTAAAATGAAAGGGATTCTACAGCATCATCTTATGTTAGGCTACGCAAGTCCCATTGAGTTCAGGGACATACTCCCAAGTAAGTGTGCATAACAACATCACCCAAACTATTGCCTGTCTGGCATTTTGGACTACAGTCCCCATCATCCTTTAACATATAATTGATCTAATTGACTCTGAAATGAAAATGCCTGTATATTAATGAAGGTTAAAAATGGAAAAATAGCTAAATTGGGGGTTTTCCAATGTTGTTGGGGTTTTTCCAATGTTGTTTTCTAAATGACTCTAATCTCCTTAATGGGTTCTAACTGTTGATTGTTTTCTTCTCTGTGCTGAGAGTGAACCTTTGATCATGTGGTGAAGGTATTGAGTTGCAAATCTCCATTTTGAAAGGTCCTTTAGACTTTTGTCTCCCAAACCCTATGGAGTGATGATGTAAATGAAGCTCTCCTGAAGGGAGAATCAACAGCCTAATGCCAATGGAGGCTGGAAAGCAGGCTATGGGGAGAGACAGACCTTTGCTTCTAGGTCTGTTTGGATTCTTTCATATTTTCTAAGAAGCTGAGCCTGTGCTGGACAGCACAAGACCTTGTATGGATATTTTGGGTGTATCTTTAATGCTTCTGTTTCATTTTAAAGAGTTCTGCCAGTAATAGTTTGAATAATATTTTAATGGGCCTGGACAATGATTTCTTCCAAAAGCAGTCAGTTCCTGTGCTTCCTGTCAATTCAAGAGAGCCAGTGTGGTGTAGTGGTTAAGAGCAGTAGACTCGTAATCTGGGGAACCGGGTTCACGTCTCTGCTCCTCCACATGCAGCTGCTGGGTGACCTTGGGCTAGTCACACTTCTTTGAAGTTTCTCAACTCCACTCACCTCACAGAGTGTTGTGGGGGAAGAAGGGAAAGGAGAATGCTAGCTGCTTTAAGACTCCTTCAGATAGCGATAAAGCAGGATATCAAATCCAAACTCCTCCTCCTCCTCCTCCTCTTCTTCTTCTTCTTCTTCAAACTGTGCAATATTAATATCTGCAACATGCCCATGATGGCTGGGACTGTCATCCAGGAAAGCACCGGTTTTTGGAAGGCTGGTTTATAGATTTGCATGGTGCCTAAGTTAGTCACCATAGCTTTCAATGGGAACTGGTTATGACTTTTGATGAATTGTCCTCTATTTTGTAATGTGCAAGCCAGCACAACTTGTAGCCCACTAAGTTAAACCTGGTTCAGTATGGCAGTCTACTGGGGACTAAATAAACTAAAGTAGGTTTCAGCACCAGGTGGCACTGGTCCTCCTGATGTTGTTGGATTCCCATCAGCCCCAGACAACATGATGAGTAGTACCTAGAGGACCACAGCTTCACCACCCCTGGATGAGTGGACTATTGACACTATTCAGAGATATTCCAGACAGCGACTTTGCCTTGATGTAGCATGAGAACAAGCAAGCGAACAAGATTTGGTTTTCATTGTTATGTTTTGTGACACATAACCTACACACACACCTGAAGGGGAGTTTGCAAAACCAGCATTCATGTGAAACAACTCTGTGACTATAATATGGTCTCTGAAACTCTGCTTAAACTCACTTTTGTCCTCTATCTAAAAATAAAGCAATCAATACTTCTTTTTTGGCAAGGCATTTCTGGCATTCGCAAAGCTGTCATTCCTCACAAAATGAGGATTGTGAATATATCTCACAAAGCGAACATCTCAAAATAAACTGCAGATAAGTTCCAACTAATAAAGCATTTTTCACCAGTCAGGTTTTTTTGTTTTGTTTTGTTTAATAAAGAAAGATGCAATAACCATTAAGTAGATGATGACAAGTTAAGTGTAAGTTCTTTTCCATCTCATTTTTAAGAGGCACAGCATAAGCTTTCTTGCGTGTCAAGACCCCGAGGCTTCCCCCTTATGTTGAATAATCACACGTGGACACCAAATATTAGGTTAATGGGCAAAATTTAGGTCACAACTTTATTGGTTACAGAATGTGAGAGGTATCGGCTTAGGCACTGGAATTGAACTGACTATATCTGACTCCCACCCTCCTGCAGGAAGTTTCACAAGGGTTAACCACCTGTAGGGGGAGCCCTGCTGATGTACATCAACTCGGACCTCCCCTAGGGTCACCGGAAGGTTGTGCAACGGCCCTAGCCACCACCCAGGCTTCAGACAGGAACCACGGCCCCCGGATTCCTTTAACAGAATACCCTTTAAAATGGAGAGGCAGGTGATAGCCACACCTTCCCTTGCCCAAACGAGATTTGACCAATGCCTAACCACCAAACCTTACAAAAGTTGTGACGATAGCTACGAGGTAGGTGGAAACCAAATGGCCAGTGCCAGTTTGCCAAGTGGAAAAATTCCTACCAGGCCCCTCAACGGTGAGGTCCATAGCAAGGCCAATATGACAATGCATGAAAAAGAGAGCGGGAGATCCACGGAAGCCAGAACAATAAAGGAGATTCCCACCCCCCAGCCGTGCAGCTGTTTAAAAAAGGGGTAAGCCATGCCCCCAACCAACCGGATTGGCTGGTGGGGCCATGACGTGGCCAGGGACTTTTCAAGGAAATATAAAAGAATTAACAAGGAGCCTGGATAAATTACTCAGGGGGTTTCATGCACACATCCCCATGCTGTCGTCAGGTTTTATCCAGAGCAAAACTCAAGGCAAATTAGGAGCTTCCCTGTCAGGGGGAAGGAAAAAACCCACGAAACAATTTTGGGAGAACAGCCCAAAGAATTACAGTAAGATTACAGAACTTTCTAGCGATAGGATAATATGTCTCTCTTACTCATAAATTCATTTGAAAATACGTTGGGCGAAATTATTTTTCTGACATAGAGGTAATAGATCTTTATATGCAGCAAATAACTGCCGTATTTTTCGCTCTATAAGACACACCAGACCACAAGATGCACCTAGTTTTTGGAGGAGGAAAACAAGAAAAAAAAATATTCTGAATCTCAGAAGCCAGAACAGCAAGAGGGATCACTATGCAGTGAAAGCAGCAATCCCTCTTGCTGTTCTGGCTTCTGGGATAGCTGTGCAGCCTGCATTCGCTCCATAAGACGCACACACATTTCCCCTTATTTTTTTGGAGGGAAAAAGTGAGTCTTATAGAGCAAAAAGTATGGTAAATGCTAACACTGTCCCCATCCAGCCATGAAACACACATGGATGACTGTAGGCCAGTAATTCACTCTCTCAGTCTAACCTACATCCCAGGTGGTTGATGTTTGGACATAATGGCAGAGGGAGCATGTTTGCTTTCCTGAGCTCCTTGGATGAAGGATGGACTACAAATGCAATAAATAAGTAAATAAGTGTGTGTGTGTGTGTGTGTGTGTGTGTGTGTGTGTGTGTATGTGTGTGTGTAAAAAAAAGCTCCCAGGGCAGTGCACAATAAAATACTCTAGATGAGGGATGGAGAACTTATAGCCTTCCAGATGTTGCTGAACTACAGCTCAGATCATCCCTGTCCATTGACCAGGCTAGCTGGGGCTGATGCTGATGGAAGGCCACAAGGTCCTCACCACTCCTATAAGCAAATGAATAGACTTCAAAATCTCTCCTAAAAACAAGCATCACTCGGGTTTTATCCCTTTCGTTCTCAATGACTTAACTTGGAGTCTCTATCTCTATGTCCAAGCACGATCCAAGATGGGATGACAATTTTCTTCTCATGTGACCAAACTGTAGAAGAAGTGGCAATACGAACCAGATTTCCTGGCTCCCCGTCTCGTATTTATAATTATCTGTTTTGACAGTGACTGTAACTTCGTGCTCAGTCGGTTTTCAAAACAGGATAATTGCAACACTGAAACATTACTCTTTTTTTTTGAAGCCCAAAGCATTTACTGTAGTTGCTCATGCTTGTAATGTACTTCTTAAGATACGTGGAAAGAAAAATACTTCTTAGCACTGTTAGTTCCCACCCACCTACCAGAAATATCAATGATATTGATGAGCCATTAATTTCTCAATAAAATTGGTGCAAGGGGACAATATGAAGTTGTATATACTTGGCTTATATTTGCTGTTTTGTCTTGCCCTTTGCACCATATGGACATTGCAAGACACCTCTGCTTCATCAGTGCTTTGTTCTTTGCAAATGTAATGGCCCTTCACTCAGCCTTTATCTATGATACAATTGTAAGGTGGCCAAAATGCAGAAAGCCTTGCTGACGTTTGTCACAGAACTCCATATGGCGGCTTAGCCGCTAGGTCCTTTAATCGTGTCTGATGGTGTTGCCTTCAAAGAAAGCTGAGCAAAGCTAAACAGGAGGCTTGTTTTCTTATCCCGCATGTTTGATAACAAAGGATCCATCTCACTGCAGGATAGGATGTCGGCTGCTCACAGAGAAACCAACACCGCTGAAGGACAAATGCATTGTATGCTCTGGTCCAAGCAAATAAGAATGGCAGAGGGGCCCAGTGATAAGATCTGAGGTTGAGGTTCACCTAGAATAATTACCAAGGCTATCCAATATTTAAACATACTCTGTTGCTTTGTCAGGCCCTCGTGACATGTGGCAAGCTGTTATTGAAACAAAGGAGTTCAAAAGAAACACATACAGCACAGGAGTTGGCTATTCAATGAGTTGGGAGAGGGAAATCTCACCGAACTAGCAAAAGTGCCTTGAGTGAGTTTTTTTCCATCCTGGCCAGTATATTGCCTCGGGATTCTTCCCACAACAAACCAACCCACAGGTTGCCCCTGAGATTGAAGGTGTCTGGCCCACATATGTGACGTGTAACGTCATGCACATCTCCTGACATCATGCAGGCTGGTGCAGCCTTCCACCAGGCCATGTCAGTCCCTGCAGTGTTGGGAGACATGGCACAGGACAATGCAATCTTGTGCAAGGCATCTAGTCCCCACAGTATCTTCCAACACCCCACAGGCTGGTGCAGCCTTCCTTTAGCTGTGGGAAGGTCTGGCGGGGCCAGCCACTTCTGCAGGTAGGTCCAGCAGGGCCCACTACAAGCCACAGGAAGGCCCAACCATAGACTGTGGAATATTGAGGGGGGCCACCACCCTCCTTGAATTTTTTGGGGGGGATCCTTGGCCCCACCAAGATGGCCACCCTGAGCCACCCTACTTTTCCCAGACCACATGCTCTGCGCCTTCTTTAAGTGTCTGAAATAAATCCTTAAGCCTTTTGCTTGCTTGAATAGAGGATCAAGGGGTGTGGACGGAGGGTGTAGAAACCAGCCCATTGTAGAAAGGTGCTTTCATTCTTCCATCCCACTTTTGCCTCTGACCCCACACAGCAACTGCACGTGGTCCCCAGAATGTGTCCCAGGAAGAAATGCTGGAAAAGGTCCCCCACAAAGGTCCCCCCCCCGCATCAGACATGACTAAAAATCTTGGTAACCTTACGAGGAACATTCTTCATAAGAATTCCATATCCACTTCTTCATCACCTCTTATACTAATTTCAATATAATTGCCTGGTTTATGACTTCTTGAATACTGCACCTCAAGGAATAAGCAGAGGGATGGCCATGCCTTTTCTTGTACTTCTTGCTTGAGAGCATGAGAAATACTTAAGAGTGGTTAGCAATTATGTTTCCCATCAGATTTCTACAGATCATTAAACCTGGGATTTTGTAGGGCAAAATAATTAGTGCAAGGAAGAAAGCAAGGATAACCTGTTCTTTTTTTTTTCCCCACAAAGAGAGAAGGTGGATGTGGTTGCATGACGAATGGCTCCCCCACAGTTGAATAACCTACTGGAAGGGAAAGAACCCCATAACTTACTAAGCAACTATTAAAAGTTGGCATAAGTTACTCCTATTCCAAACGCCACTCCGAAAGACTGTGACATACAGCATTCTTCTTGCCAGTTAAGTTCTGCTGCGTTGCTAGGTCATATGACAGAACTGAAAAGGGTTTGGAATAGGTTTAAATCTCTGCTTACCCTGCCCTGTTTCCCACAACATCCCAGTAATTATTAAGTAGAGGGCAAAAATCACCGAAATAGTTTCATTGTGGAATAGGACTCAGTTGGCATTTATGTTGCTATGTTGTTGACTGTATGGGTAAGCTAAATATTGAGCTGTTTCCATTCTGCTGCAGTTTGGTTTCTGCCAAATACTAGGTTATTCATCTCGCTGTCTGCTATTCAACACAATTTATGTAATTATTTACATAATTTATCTGAATGGTAACTTTGACACAATCAATGATGTCATTATTTCCACACGATTAATTTCAACGTGAAGGAAATATCAATGTTAAACAGTCATTAATTAAGTATTGCATGGGGGCTTCAAAAAAGGAACAAACCCAGCAATGTCATGAGCAGATACTAATCATATTTGATGAATTGACTTTTGCACCAGACCTTTGGTGAAAACAGCAGCAATTTCATTGAAATTCTTCAGCATCCACACTAATTCATTTTGAGGAAGTTGTAGTGACAAAACAAACAAACAAACAAACAAACAAACAAACAACAACACACCAATTAAACTTGGGTTGATGAAGAGCTAGCTTCAAAGAAGAGAGCATTGGGAATAATGCAACAAAACAAGGCCATTGTTGGCACCCAAAAGTTCAGACCCCACTTTCTCCTACATCTATAATTTTGGCACACATTCATACTCCCTGATCACTCAGACTGTTTGTGAATATTCTATGACATTGCAACAGATCACAGCTGCCTGATGGTTTTTAATTTACTGTATATGAAAAGCATTCTCAAGGAGCTACATGAAAGGTACTTAAATAAATTGAATCAGCTGAACCCTGCAGACCTTTTCTGTATTATCCAGAAGAAGCAAAGCACTGGGCTAAAAGCATTCAGCACGCAGGCCTCCTAAGATTGTTTTAAATATATAACTAATTATACATGAATTTCCACAATTATCGAAGCAGAATAAATATTTGCTGATTTTCCTTGAGGAAATGGATGCTTTTTAAAAATAAAATAAAATGCAAAGCAGGCCGAGAGGTTTGATTAACCTATTAAACTAACCCAGAAGACTCAAAAGCCAGAACTACAACAAATGCATTAAACATTAGTGTGTGGTAGACTTGCAAAACGTGCTTTTAGGTTCATTTTCAAGCAGCTTTCAAAGGTAATCCTGATGCCTACAGTGCCAGAAGCGTTCTCTCAAGCATGCTATAATATAGATTGTACCCACTTAACCTACAGACTATAAATGTCAATGGAAAACATTTACTAAAGATCTGTTACCCATTCGGTATCCATTTGCTTGTGATGACGCTCTAGACTCAGAAGTGTCTCCATTCTTGTTTAAAACATGTAACCGAAGATTTTCCTTCCAAAAGAAACATTGTGATGCTTGTGGAAAGCTTTCAGTTCTTCCTCCTACCCTAAGATATATATTAGGGCTTTTAAAGAGGTATTTAAAAAAATTGAGACAACATTCCTACCTGCTGGAGGAATCTGAAATGCTCCTTGCAGGAGGTGATCCTTTTTGCGTGTTCAGACCTTTAAACCTCCCCCTTAAATAAACTCAGACAGGACTCAAATTTTGGTTTGGTTTTTGGCAGAATTGAGGCCACAACTTTATTGATTACAGAAAGTGACTGGTTGCATAGGCTCTGGTTCGACTAGCTCCCTGCACTGTTTCAGGTAGCACTGACCCAGGGTTCCAGCATCGGTACAGCCAAGGGTGAACACCCAGACAGGCGGAAAGCTGGGAACAGACTATGTCCATCACCCAGATGTCCCCCTGGATTCAGGCAGGGTCACAACCCCCTCACAGGGTTGACCAAACCATCGAGTCCCTGGATTCCTTTAACGGAATACCCTTCACATGGGGATGGCGAGAGCGTTCCCCCATCCCTATCCCCTGAACCAGAGCCTATCCGCAACCTTACAAGTTGTGATGATTTGTTATGCAGCAGGCGAAACCCAAATGACACCAGCCAATCACTCAAGTGGGGAAAATTCCTGCTGTGCCCCTGTCCCAGTGACAGACGACACATGACGGCATAGCAAAGTCAAGAGTTCAGCCCTAAAGGTAGGGAGAGGTGGGCAGGTGGTCCGATGCACGTGCCGAAAGAGGAAGCTCTGGGTTACGTGCATAGGTATATATAGGTCCCTTGATCTGTTATCCTGCGTCCCATTGGCCTGATTAAACCGTGCTTCAAGGGACCTACCAATTGGGTGTTGTGGCTATCCAATCATACCCACCCACAACACAGGGTTTGGTTGCCAGGTCTCTTTGAGGGAGGGCCCAATTAATGTAGATACAGTCAAAATTTGGTTGTTGAATGTAATCTGTTCGAGAAGCCCGTTTGGCTTCCGAAATGTTTGACAATTGAGGCGTGGCTTCCAATTGGTTGCAGGACCTTCCTGCACTCAAGACGTCAGAGATTCAGCTTCCAAAAAACTTTCAAAAACCGGAGCATTTACTTCTGGGTTTTCGGCATTTGGGAGCCGAAACATTCCAAAACGGAGGCATTAGGGATCCGAGGTTTGACTGGAAATCCCTTTCTGTCTGTAAGGATGCAGAAGGCCACATGTGAAAGCTGGCCTCAATTTGCTGCCCTCTCGCTCGTGTTTTGAGAGGGATCAGACTTTGCTCTCTGAAGGCAGGAGATTTCAGGGGAAGCAGATTCCATCTACATGCTGGAGAAACGTGACATAAGGTGCTTTATATGTCAGCCCAATGAGTTCTGCCTTGCCTGCTGTGACTGACAGCAGCTCTCCAGGGTTTCAGAAATATATTTTTTTTCCTGGGTGCCCCTTATCAACCAAGGCCTCGCTGATATTTTGGTTTGTGGGATTCTTGCAAGGAGCAGAACTTGCATCTCACAAGACTCAATGCAGCTGCCGCCCTCCAAACCCACCCAAGGCCTTATGGATGGGGTCTCTAATTAAGCCACAGTCAGAGGGATGGCTAACACAGGTTCTGTTGATTTCAACATTGCACTCAGTGGGTTCTACTCTGTATATTTAATTACATATTTAAATGCATTTTTTCAGACGTAACATTAAGCAGAAAACAACTGGTGCCTCCATGCCTAGTGCAAAAGGAGACTTACTTTATGGAAATGGGGAATGTTTTTCTATAATGCAACAACTGTGGATAGGCCTTTTTTTATAAAAAAAAAAAAAGCCAAAGGCAGTTTCATACTGTGCTTAATTTTTCTTCAATATTTTGTTTTTGCAAGAATTGGCTCACTCATTCTCCTATATTTCCCCTTCCCTTAGCATAACCCTGGCATGGAATCCTCTTTCCTCTAGTGATATTTCATATCTTATTGTGTGTGTGTTTTGCATTCAATTAACTTCAACATGCTTTTGCACTGCAGTGTGTGTGTGTTTTAAAAAAACCCTTGACATGCATTATTAATGTCACCTCATCAAAGGCTTCTAGAGAGATCTTTCTATTTTTAAAGAATAAGCAATAGTTACTGCAATTTAAACTGAGTGAATTGGGGGGGGGGAGGGGGGGAAATGATTGCAAAGAAATCCAGAGGCTAACTGTGTCAGGAAACAAAAGGCAATTGTTCATGGCAACTAGGAATTCTGAAATTCAATTCTTTTCATGGTGGGAATCCATGGTTTAATTAATGGCTACCAGTTATCATCTGCAAAGAGACGGGATGGATAAGCATTTCAGCTAGTAGTTTCAAGACAATGGCCTATTCGTTTTCCTGCCCTGCTGTTCAGAAGCAATGCTGAGCAGGTTATTCATGTGTACAATCATTATATATGAAACAACCACCAATATTTCTGTTTCATCCTGCTGAGCAGGTTATTCATGTGTACAATCATTACACATGGAACAACCACCAGTATTTCTGTTTCATCCAGAAATGCCTGCCATAGATAAACAAATATCAACCAAACAACCATCTTGGTCAGATGTGGTATGTCTGAAAGGAATATAGGATGGGAGAGATTTTGAAATCTCTTTAGAGCAGTTCAGTGAGTTGTTTATGTTCATGTAACTGATGGCTAACGTGTGTAACCAAATATGCACACCTCAAGAATGTGCACATCAGCTGAGCATGAAGACAGAATTGTGTCCATTTCTCAGTCAGTAGTGGTTTTAGTTTCTTCACAAACTAATTGTTGTGTGGAGAATAGGGCAAGGGGAGAGGTTGCTCAAAGCTGTGACAGGAAATGAAATGATTTAACCATTGCAGTCAAGGACCCCACACACTTCACATTAAAACCTCAGACAGAGCTGCATGTACATAGCGCGCAGCTTGACCCTTACACGTTAAGACAGGTGTGTGAAAAGACTTGCAAGAGTTGATGCAAGTAGCCAAAGAGGCCATGGCAGCTTGAAACAAGATTAGTCATCACCCTTGTCAGTCAGCAATATTAGCAGGCTGCTTAATTTCACTTCCAATCTATCACCCCACTATCCTCAGCAGCAGACTAGCGTTCGAGCAGGAAAAGTGCATGAAAATGGCAACAGGGATGGCTAAGCACCAATCTCATGGACTTGAATTCAGCAAGAAAAGAGATGTTGTTGTTTAGTCGTATAGTCGTGTCCGACTCTTTGTGGTCCCCTGGACCAGAGCACGCCAGGCACTCCTGTCTTCCACTGCCTCCCGCAGTTTGGTCAAACTCATGTTAGTAGCTTCGAGAACACTGTCCAACCATCTCGTCCTCTGTCGTCCCCTTCTCCTTGTGCCCTCAATATTTCCCAACATCAGGGTCTTTTCCAGGGAGTCTTCTCTTCTCATGAGGTGGCCAAAGTATTGGAGCCTCAGCTTCAGGATCTGTCCTTCCAGTGAGCACTCAGGGCTGATTTCCTTCAGAATGGATAGGTTTGATCTTCTTGCAGTCCATGGGACTCTCAAGAGTCTCCTCCAGCACCATAATTCAAAAGCATCAATTCTTCAGTGATCAGCCTTCTTTATGGTCCAGCTCTCACTTCCATATATCACTACTGGGAAAACCATAGCTTTAACTATACTGTCCCTTGTTGGCAAGGTGATGTCTCTGCTTTTTAAGATGCTGTCTAGGTTTGTCATTGCTTTTCTCCCAAGAAGCAGGTGTCTTTTAATTTCGTGACTGCTGTCACCATCGGCAGTGATCATGGAACCCAAGAAAGTAAAATCTCTTATTGCCTCCATTTCTTCCCCTTCTATTTGCCAGGAGGTGATGGGACCAGTGTCCACGATCTTAGTTCTTTTGATGTTGAGCTTCAAAGCATATTTTGTGCTCTCCTATTTCACCCTCATTAAAAGGTTCTTTAATTCCTCCTCACTTGCTGCCATCAGGGTTGTGTCATCTGCGTATCTGAGGTTGTTGATATTTCTTGTGGCTATCTTAATTCTGGCTTGGGATTCATCCAGTCCATCCTTTCGCATGATGAATCTGCATATAAGTTCAATAAGCAGGGATACAATATACAGCCTTGTCTTTTCCCAATTTTGAACCAATTAGTTGTTCCGTATCCAGTTCTAACTGTAGCTTCTTGTCCCACATAGAGATTTCTCAGGAGACAGATGAGGTGATCAGGCACTCCCATTTCTTTAAGAACTTGCCATAGTTTGCTGTGGTCAACACAGTCAAAGGCTTTTGCGTAGTCAATGAAGCAGAAGTAGATTTTTTTTTATTGGAAGAAAGGAGTTCTTACTTCACAAATGGATCTAACACTATATATTGGAAGTGATTGGAAGTCCTTGCATAGACAGAGCTTTGGGATGTACCCAGTGCCTTCCAATATGAATGCAACATTAATCAACCCATGCAGACATTAAATCACAAAGGCACAAAGGTCTTTATTATGAATGATAGAAGACAGCACATCCTGCCTTGCCTATAACCAGAAATGATCTTCTTAAGATATAATCAAGCTCTTCTCAGGTTTTCTAACCCCCTACGGAAAATCAGTTGGGGGAGAGCAATCCTGCCCACCCCATCCTCCAGTTACATTACTTGTCACTCTTCACAAGTCAGAGAAAATAGTTTGTAACAGGGCACTTTATTTACTTCTGCAATATCCTGATGGGATTTGAAAGCCCCGGAAGATCAGGGTTCTAAAAACATGTGAAGTTATCTATTGTGGAAGATGATAGGAGATAGGGTGGTGATGCCCATTTCCCCTCAGGTCAGGGATGAAAACAGCTGAATGACCACTCTGTATAAATAACAGAGGGGAGAGTTATTTGCACTTAAACTGGTCTGACCCAAAATGGCGTCCCAAAATTCATTCCCCTATTTGTAGGCAGCAAAATTGGATGGCGGGATGAGAGAAGCATTTTGCTATTAATATTATTTTTAAGGGAAGGGGTCCCCCCCCTTTAGCTCCACTTGTCCTGAAAGCAGCTTGCAGTTACCTGCATAATTTCTGTGAGGTACAACTGTTTTCAAACTTTTCATCCCAAATGACGTTTTCTCTTAACATAGTGTAAGGTTACCAGATGCCCCTGTTTCCCGGGGACAGTCCCCGGATTTACAAATCAGTCCCCTGACAAAATCCATCTATTTAGCAGGAAGTTGAAAAGTGTCCCTGGGTTCACTGAAAAAAAAATCTGGCAACCTTAAATAGTGGGCCACACTGAGGTTTTTTTTTTAAAAAAGCTCCATACTTTATGTAAAACATAGGCGATCACTATCACAGCAAAGTATTTGCTGAGGGGGAAGGCCTAAGTTAAGGTTACAGTGGTCTAAGAAGGGAAATGGATTGTTAAGAAAGGTGAGGTCTTACCAGCAGGAAAGATGGACAGCCATATCAGCAGGACACTTCAAATAGTGTGGCTGAATCATGTCTCAAAATCACTTTGATTTAATATTCTAGCACATTGTGGTTTTGGAGTATACGTCACTGTCCCAGGGGATCACTTTTGTTTTGTTTTATTTAAAAGAAACCCTTATAGTGGTTATTTTAGGAAGCAGCCATCTTGGGTTCATGTGCACACAGGAAGCAATTGTTTATTTCATTTGCAATCTAACTCATTTTTTAATCTTGCACAGATGCCTTCAAAATAACATATGAGCATCGTTAAAATCCCGCCAGGAGTTACAAGATCAACTACCAGTGTTGATGACAGTGTGGTAGCCACCTTAATAAAATTGTCCCTAAATGACATGAAGAAGAACAATTCAAAATACTGGCTGGAGAAGTTCTGAGTGTGAGACAATATTTCCTAACAATAAATCACTTTTACTAATAAAGCCATACTACAACAGTTTAGCAAGGTTCTTAGAAACTCTAGCAGATATTTAAATGTCCGTGGATGCCTTTTCACATATGTTCAATATGGCTTAGCAATTCATTATACTCAAAAACAATATATATTTATTGTTATCCTTGTTTAACCAGTTCAAGTTTCAGTTTACTTTAGTCATCTAATAACTGTTAACTCAACAACTTAGCTGTCATAAATCTAATTTTTCTCTAAACATCTAAAATATTTTCTCAAGTTAGCTTCCAGTGCCTTATAATTGCAATAAAATGAAAATTTCAATCACTTCAAAAGGTTTATAACATTGTTCACAGTGTCCCAAAAGTAGTTCATAGGACTCATTAAGCTCATACATTTTTAATTCAGCCAAATTAGATTTAGTTCATTTAATATCACCCTGGTTTCAACAAAAGTCCAACAACAGTCAAGGCATTTAAAAACTACCGTACTTTTGAAGTACAAAAAGCAACTTGGTTTTATGGTACAGAAATCCTCTAGTTCCAGCAAATCATGCACGTTTACTCTTGCAATTTAGTTTCATAATTTGGTTTACCTCATGCTCTTTATAGGCAATAAAATAATTCAACTGCACTCTATTTTCAATATTAGGTTGTTGTTTTTTTGAGTGGAGGAGTATCAAGATCCAACATTTTTGCCATCATTTACAGTTATATCATATTCATAGCTGTCAGCGTTTCTGTTTTTTAAAGGGAAATTCTCTTATTCTGAATAGGATTCCTCGCAAGAAAAGGGAAAAGTTGGCAGCTATGATCATATTTCTGAAAAATTCAGGCCTCACAACACAACAGTATGCCACCAATTTTTTTCATCCAGGCCTCAGGCCTGCTGGGTAAGACCACACTGCTTTAGGAAACTGATAGGAAACTACCATGCTCAGATAACTGGGGCTCTTCACCTCTTCTTTCCCTCTTAAAAAAAAAAAATATTAAAGGGGGTGGGAATGTGTTCCCACAAAAAAAAAGCTCAAATGGTTTTCCAGGAAACTGGAAGGTGTTTGTTAAACCATCCTGCCTCTTGTTATGTTGCACACCTGCTAAAAGACATACGCAAACTCCCCGATGCCCAACTCCAACCCCTTGAGGCGTGGTCAAGGACTTTGAATGCCTCAATGCACCACAATCTTGCTCCTATTGGCCCGGAGTTAGTGGTTGAAGACTGTGTTAAAGAGGTTAGAGATTTAGCCTATTCAGAATCGTTCAGGTTTTAAGAGAGACCAATAACAGTCCTCGCCAAATAAGTCCAGGCCTTTCAAGGCTAGTTCTCCAAGGCGAAAGCAAGGTCTTTGGATGCCCCGATGCTCTACAACAGGCATCCCCACACTTGGCCCTCCAGCTGTTTTGGGACTACAATTCTCATCATCCCTGAACACTGGTCCTGTTAGCTAGGGATGATGCAAGTTGTAGTCCCAAAACAGCTGGAGGGCCAAATTTGGGGATGACAGCTCTACAACCTTACTCCTTTGTCAGCCAGAAACTAAAGGCACTAAAGAGCTTCTACATCAGCCTAGCTTTGCTGAGAATTAGCAGCCACACAGTATGTGCATGAGCATAATGCCACTCTCTCAGCCTCTCCCTCTGCCCCCACCTGTAAATGAAATCCTACTCCTTTATGGTGGCTGGGGAAACCCAGCCAGATGGGCGAGGTATGTATAAATAAATAAATAAATAAATAAATAAATAAATAAATAAATAAATAAATATTATTACTACTACTGAGATCTCCTCAAGACCAGGTGGGGAATAGTAATGCTTCCAGTACCCGCAGAGACAGTTGTTGTTCGTTTAAAAATATATTTAATAGTATAAATTTACACATAGCACTAGTAACATAGATGTCTTTAAAGCCTAATATTTTCTGTATTTGTATTACAGTATTACAAACAGTATCTCTTCCTGCCTCCTCCCCTCTTTGGAGCTCCTGCCCATAACCACACATCCTCCTGGCTCATCTTTCGATCTTTGTAAGATCCTAGTGTTTCCAACGAGCCATGTCTCCTCTTGACCACCCACCAAGCCAGACACAATTTGCAGCAATTTGCTTCCTTATGCTATATATCGTTTGTGGGTGCTATCCTCCCCCCCTTCACATCTTTTCTGGGAACTCAGGTGAAAGCATGAGGTCATAGCCCAAAGCCAGGCCTCTCAGTACCATTGGCCTGTGTGGAACTGTTGTGCAAGGCCCTCAGTCAACTGCTCTGAATCAGCAGGTGGGCAGGGGTTAGGAATAGACATGCATTCCAGGTGTGCTGGGTGTGGCCAGGCACACCTCAAGGTCTCAAAGAAGAAGAAGAAGTGGTTTTGAGTTTTAATTTAATTGCGTGATATGCTGTGTGTGCTTAATTATCTTGACAATCCACTCCAATTTATTTCTCTCCTTAATAAAGGGAGATCGGGTGAGAGATAAGAGGGAGGAGCAAGAATTTGGTATTTTGTGTCTTATTTATGTAAAGTTTATTCATGTGAAAAGATTAGCTTGATTAATAAAAGTAGTCATTTATGACTACGTATTCAAACAATGTTCACCTTTAAATAAAATTAAAAGGTGCACTTCAGGTAAACTCAAAACAGGAACATATTTATTTAAGTTTAGATAATATTTAGTAGGAACGTAAGAGTCCATCTGTATGGACCAATGCTGCATCTAGCCCAGTATCCCACAGTGTCTAGCTAGAAATTGCTGGGATGCGCGCAAGCAGGACACATTGCCCTTAGCATCTGGTGTTCAGGATCACCATTTCTTTATATATATCAACCAAATTTTACTTAAAGTTGTTGTTGTTTAGTCGTTTAGTCGTGCCCGACTCTTCGTGACCCCATGGACCAGAGCACGCCAGGCACTTCTGTCTTTCACTGCCTCCTGCAGTTTGGTCAAACTCAGGTTAGTAGCTTCAGAACACTGTCCAACCATCTCGTCCTCTGTTGTCCCCTTCTCCTTGTGCCCTCCATCTTTCCCAACATCAGGGTCTTTTCCAGGGAGTCTTCTTTTCTCATGAGGTGGCCAAAAGTATTGGAGCCTCAGCTTCACGATCTGTCGTTCCAGTGAGCACTCAGGGCTGATTTCCTTAAGAATGGAGAGGTTTGATCTTCTTGCAGTCCATGGGACTCTCAAGAGTCTCCTCCAGCACCATAATTCAAAAGCATCAATTCTTCGGCGATCAGCCTACTTAAAGTTAGGTATGGGCAAATCTGTGAATTCCATTTTCTCTATCCATTTACCCACCCCCAATCAGTGCTTTTTTTCTAAAAAATAAATAAAATATTTAGGGGTACTCTAATTTTCCTACTCATACTGAAATACTGCCCCTCAATGAGGCCAAACTTAGATCAACAAAATATTTAGGGGTATGTGTACCCCTGCGTACCTCCCAGAAAAAAGCACTGCCCCCAATTATCCATTTTCTGCATTTCCACAGCATTTTTTGCAATTTTTTAAAAAAATGAAGTCCACATGAAAATTCATGAAACTTTCAGTGCAAATTTCAACTGTGATGTATGAGTCAGAGACGTGCAAATTTAAATGGGAGTCCTTGGTCCACCACATCTGGGCTCACACTGGCTTTCTCCTCCAACTCAGCTATATATGAAGTATCAAATACATCCCCTTGATCCAGGAACTACAGTGGTACTTCTGGTTGCGGATGGGATCCGTTCTGGAGCTCCGGTTGGATCCTGAGGTTTCCGCAACCAAAGGTGCCTGTTCTGCGCATTGCTTCTCCCCGAGGATTTTTGGAACTGCAGTTTACCATTCAAAGAGCTACAGTTCCAGCCCCCTTAACAACAGAAAAGTGCCCAGAACAATGGAAGACAATAACACAATGGAATTCAAAACAGTAACAATTTATTGCATGTTTATTCAAAATCCATTAAAAACTATTGAGCTTAAGTAATGCAAGAAAATCGATCAGCTTGATCCAGTGACACCAGAGAGAGCCATTTTCTCTTTTCTTTCTTTCTTTCTTTCTTTCTTTCTTTCTTTCTTTCTTTCTTTCTTGTTCTGCCCAATCTCAGTCCATATTTCATGGCTACTTAAATCATCTGTCCCCCTCCTGATTCTCAGTGAGTGCCTCTTCTTCTGGCCAGTTGAGACGTCCAAATGGAGCGGCAATTCCTTCAAGGAGGAAAATCACAGATCCTCAATGATGATGTCATCTGGATGGAAAAGAATGAAAAAGAGAGAAAATCAGTTCAGTCCTCTCGGGCTTCTTGTAGCTGGAGTCAGTCTGGGTGCTGCCCTCCCAGGCCAGGTAGGAAAGGACCGCCAGGCAGGGAGCAGGTCCTGCAGGACTCCCAGCAAGAAGACCTGGGAGGTGTGTCTTGGGCAAACAAGGGACAGGGAGTTCACTGTCCCCAAGGTGTGGGGCTTACCTTCTTTAAGATTCCTGAAGCACGCCAGCTCCGGCCGGATTACTGTGTTCTGCAGAGGAAAGACAAATATGAGTCCGTTGACACTATGAACCCCACCCTGGATGGGTGTAAGAGAAGCACCCCCACCCAGGAAGGATGGAAGCAACCAAAGTACTGAATACAGGAAGGCAAAATACTTACTCTGAGGTTTGGGAATCTTCGTGAAAGGGCCAGCAGCAGGGATATACTGCTGGCCCCTAATTTCCTTTGGTCTTCATTCCCCAAAAGGGCGTAATATCGGAGGTCCTGTGGGATGAAAGAAATGGGACAGTCAGTTGGGTAAGGGACAGGGGGCAACCCTAAAACCACTCCTGATGCTGTCAGGATACTTACGGTAAGCAACTGGAGAAGGGTGCTAGTATTGGGGGCTTCTAGGAGGAGACCCCCCAGCAGGCTTTGGAATGCCCTCTTCAGTTCCTGTGGGAAAAGAGAGAAGAGAGGTTGAGTGCTGCTGGGTTAAATTTTGTAAGAGTGTAAAAAGAAGAAAGAGCTGTGCAAAGAGAAGTTAAAGCAGAGGACATACCTCTTTGTCCTCCTCTGCGCTCCCCAGAACTGCCTCTGTTGTTCTATGGAGGATTGCACTCACCATAGAGGGACTGAAGTGGGGTCTCATTAAACTGGAGAGAGAAAGGGAAGGGGTTAGACACTGCCTCTTCCAAGTCTCCCTTGACCCTTCTCCCTCCTGCTTGACTTGCCCACCCAAAGCTCCCCCTGGAGTTCTGTCCCCCTGCAGCCCTGCCCTCCCCAAAGATCCCACTCACCTCAATTGCAAGAGGGCCTCGAAGGCCAGGGCCAGGCTCAGGGGGCGATCCCTGAAGTACTCCAAGTGCCCGAGGATGTTCTAGAAGAGAACAGAGGAGGAAAGTCAGCTCCTTCCAGGAGTCTCCAGAGGACGGCTCCAACCCCAAACGCCAGCCCCTCTCTGCCCCTCCCTCCCCATGGGGGTCCCTCACACCACCTATCACTCACCAGAATGGCTTTGGCAGTCTCCTCCTTGGAGTACTTCAGGGTTCGGAGCCCCCTGAGCCGAGCTGCCTGGCAGTCCTGGATGATGCCCAGAAGCTGGAGCTGATCTTTGTGTAGCAGCTGAAAGGCAAAAGTCAGGCTGTCAGTTCCTTGTGGGGGGAGGGCTCTTCCACATCTGAGAGTGCAGAGTGGAGTGCAAGAGGGGGGCAGGTCCGAGGGATCCCCTCCCTGCTCTCGTTTTATCCAATACTCACCGCAACGGAAGGGATGTGGATTCCCAGCACATCTGCAAAGTGAAGGACATGGGGACAGGTGAGTTCCTCCCTGAGCCCCTTGCAAGGCTTTTCCAAGAGTTTTCTCCTGGATTCCAAGTCCTACTACAGGAGAAGGATAGCCCAAGCCTTGGGGGCCAATCCTGACCTCCTGCCCCCAGAACATGGCTCCCCAGGGAAGATGCCCCTCCCACTGACAACTGTCCCCCTGCCTTGCCCCACAGCCCACCCCCCTGATTCCTCCAACAGACCCCACAAAATGGGGTGGTTGCTGGGGGGGGCGGTTGGGTTTCCAGATGCTGTCGCAGATAGGCGGGTTGGATCCAGCCGTCTGGCTCTGTGCATCTTTTTACTAGATGCCCCCCTAGCCCATTCCTGCCCTCCTGCATCCCCAAAAGGAGGGCCACTTGCTCACCCGACACCACGGGCTGCTCCAGGACTTCCAAGGGGGCCACCTTCTTGCAGCTGATCAGCCGCCTTAAGCGCCTGAACCTAGAAGAGACGAGCAGAGAGAGCGACTCAGAAGCTGGCAGCCCCAATTTGGGTGTGTGTGAGAGAGGAGGGGCGTCTGGCCCAATTCCTGCCCTCTCTCTGCAGTTCTGCAACCTGAAAGGGCATCGGCAGAGCTGGAAAGAGGCAGCCCAGAGCACGAATGGCTGGCAGAGAGAGAAAGGAGGCCCCAAGTGCTATGGGTTCAAGAGCTCCAACCCAAAGGAAAGACATGCATTGCCAGCTGTTAAAGGGCTGCTCTGCCTTGTCTTCTTAGGACTGTCGCAGGAACCCCCCCCCCATCATTCAGTTTGTATAAACTTCACACTCACACACTCACACTCACATACTACATACTACATACACTATGCTTCTTTTATAAATCCATAGAAAATCAACCATACATCGAATTTGCACTGTTCCACTTTTATTTTACTCTATGAAGGAAGGACTACAAAATGGGGAAGGTTTGATACAGGGCAGCCATAATCCCTTGAGCATACCAGCATATACACAGGAGCCCTGCCCAGTTGCTATGCCATCCCTGATGGTCCTAGACAGAAGACCATCAAGATCACAAAGAACCTGCATATGGGAGTGGATTCAACACGGACTGGAACAAAGGACAATGATCAGCTCTTCCCTCTGGGGGCAGGAAACTGCAAACCCCCCTCTGTCACCTGGAAAGTACTCATGGGGAGGGGGAAAGGGGGAACCAGCCAGGTGACAGGACACTCAGGTTACCACCACAACTCCTCCCTCAACCCCTCCTTTCTGTGATGTAGGTGTGATGTATCTGAGGGGTGGTCTTAGGTTACACCCCTTCTGTGATGTATGTATGATGTTTCTGGGGGTGGTCTTGATCTACAGGGTGGCAATTCCAAAAGTCTTTATAAGGCCTTGCACACCATTTTACTGGGTCCCTCCTCTCTCCCGCAGGTGAGGGGAGCACCCTGTTGCAACAGATCAATAAAGGCCAAGCCTACAGGCTGCTGTTTTGCTCCAAGTTATCCTGGTTGGTGTCTTTGTTTTTGTCCAAGGGAGCCCTCGGATTTTTCCGTTAACAGTTTGGCGACCATGCTCAGGGACTCTTGGTTCTCCTGTGAAGGAGAGGGGGGAGATAGAGGGGATCGGGCGCCACTGGGCAACCTTAGCCCAGGGATCCTTTTTCCTCTCCCTGCCTCGTCTTTGCGGGTGGTAATCAGTCGTCACCAGAAAGCTGGTGAGCAAAGGCAAGGTCAAGCTGGCCAAAGAAAAGGATCCCGGGATCCACGAGGGACATTCAAGGACGTGAGTATGGTTTGAAGTTAGTATATTGGGAGGGGGGTGGAAGAATAATGTCTCCACGGCAGCTGAACTTTTCTTTCTTCCTCTCCTTGACGTCTTCTCTCGGAGCGTGGCCGGAAGAGTCTTGGAAGTCCTTCTCTCTCTCTCTCCTGATTCCCTTCTTCGGAGCGTGACCAAAGGGATCATGGAAAATCTCTTTTTTTCT
The DNA here is from genome assembly GCF_027172205.1 of Podarcis raffonei. Classification (NCBI taxonomy): domain Eukaryota; kingdom Metazoa; phylum Chordata; class Lepidosauria; order Squamata; family Lacertidae; genus Podarcis; species Podarcis raffonei. Next base: position 89,762,056 of record NC_070605.1, on the reverse strand, counting down.
CTCCTTGACATCTTCTCTCGGAGCGTGGCCGGAAGCGTCCTGGAAGTCCTTCTCTCTCCCTCTCCTGATTCCCTTCTTCGGAGTGTGGCCAAAGGGATCGTGGAAAATCTATTTTTTCTCTCCTTGATGCCTTCTCTCGGAGCATGGCCGGAAGGGTCGTGGAAAATCTCTCTCTCTCTCTCTGTCATTTGCTTCCTTTCAAACCTTTGTCTTCTCGGACCCCAATCTGGCACTGCACTGTGCAAGCGTCCAGTAGGGAATTCGGACATAGTTCTAAGGTCAGGCAGGAGGCTGTCGTGGACGGTAGAGCGGGAGGTTCAGGAAGAAGACGGGGCCCCGCACTAGGATTAGTTTTGTGAGCAGCTCTGAGTGAATTCCGGATCCGTGGTTTTTCTGGGTTAAGAGACCCGCGGCTTCCAGGCTAGTTGCCTGTGGTTTTAGTTGTAGGCAGGGATTGCCTTTGGATTTCTACTAGCCTTCTCCGGTCCGATCCGTCGGAGTTTTGCCCAGAAAGGGCCGAGAGGGGCACTTGAGTGTTAGACTGAATAACAGGATATTCTTTTCTCTTCTCCTCCCTCTTTGTCCCTCTCTTGTATCTCTGTTTATGTATCTCCTTGTGTAGCTTGTTATCAAGCAACCCCCCCTTGGTATTAAAGGGAAATGGGAGCTCACTCTTCTAAACACCCTAGCTGGACTCCTCCTGGCAACAAAGCTTCCGTGAAGCCTTTTTGCCCCAGAGAGGATTCTGATACGCCCCTCCAGTTTGTCATCTCCAACTGGGCAAATAAAATAAAATAAAGGGACAAAATGGTCTTTCCAAGTACAAATTGCGAGACCGTTGTAACTTTTAGTGGGTGGCTTAGGCCCACCACCTGGAACCCAGGGCACAGCAGCCACCTCAGGGATCCTTCAACAAAATCAGGGTGTGAACCCTTAAGGAGAACTGAGCACATCAAATTTGTGTTGTTAAACTATAACCTAAAGCTAGAACATGAAACATAAACTTAATGGTGTTCAGAAGGCAGTAGATATAATAATAACCCAGCCTGAGAGCCCACGCATTAGAGATCTTAGTTTCTCTAAAAATGAATAAGAGATGTACTCAAAGGTTTAGAAATATTTAAAGGGTTTGTGTTTACATTGGCTTCGGCATCCACAGACTGTTCTTAAGTGCACATAGTTTTTAAATTGCAAGCTTGCTTCAAAAATTTTAAATCTAAGGAAGCCATGGTGGGCCTTATCAATCTTAAACAGGACAAAAATGAGAATGAAGTGTGCAAATGTTTGTTATTTGAGAGAGGCTCCAAAGAGAGTCTTCCTCCAAGTGGTAAAAAGAAAAAAAGAGAAAAAATCCTGTATATGTGCTTACTTGTGTTCTGAAAGGAGAATTACCCCACCTCTTCCCTCTATAGTTTAAGTGAGGAGGATGATTTTAAGTTGATGGTAAATGATGTTTTGTTGCAACTTTTGAGTTTGTGAGTCTACATCCGTGTTCCAGTTTTTTTTGTTCCAGTATTTTGGAATGTGCTGTGAAGAAACTAATGTTTCTGCTGCAAAAGCCTAGTTGAGCACAACTGCTCTCTCAAGCTAAAATGCAGTGTCTGTATTTCATTAAGCATATGCCTAAAAAAAAAAATTAAAAAATTGTGTTTCTTCTAAGAAAATTTGTTATTAAAAGGTAGAAGCTCCCATAGTCAGCGATTGTCTATCTGAGTCCTGATATCAGCCTCTATAAGACTTCCTGGCCTCTTTTCTTGGAAAATCCCCCCCCCCTTCCTGTTTCAGTCTTTTTCAGTTTTTCCCCCCTTCTTACTTCTGTGCCAGGTAAATTTACTCCCGAGTAAGCTTCATTTAAAAGGAAACTGCGGGGAGGGGGGGCAATCTTTCTTAAAGGTACCCTGCATCTCAATTTCCTATGTGTGGTAATTTTAAAATCCTTATTAGGCTTACTATTCCTATGCAAGTTCAGAAAAATTGTTCACTTTTGTATTCCTTTTAAATCAAATCTATGGCTGTTTTATTATTTGTGAGTGGTTATATCAATTGAATTAACCCTATGGTTATAAAATATTCTCTCCCTGATTCTCTTCCTATCTTATCTTAGGAAAACTGTTCTTCCTTTAAAGATTATTTCTCTAGGAACTTGTACTCTTTAGTCTAAGGAAGTAAACTCTCACTCAAATTAGCTTCAAGATCTGCTAAAAGGGTTCTGTATAAAGTTGGGTACTTTTATTTTCCTCTTCCTTAGTACATGTGTGTGCTTGCTGTGTTTTCTTTCCCAGTTGCGCACCTATACTTAAATGTGTGTCTTTTTGGTAGTACAAATCTTGCTGTGAAATCTTGCTGTGAACCCTATATTTTGGAGGGTTGGACTAGATGACTCCAAGGTCCCTTTCAACTCTCCCAATTTGTGGCTGTGTGGAAGGTCATGTGTCTGCAAGCATTGGAGGGTAATTCCTAAATTCTGATGTGGTGATGAGTTGAAATTCAGTCCAGCTTTGCTCTTTGTTTTTTAAAAGGTGAGAGGTGAAAGCCGTGATGTTTTGAAGCAGAACTGGTAATATCAAGCATTTGAGTGATTACAGTGTTTATCATTTTGTCTATTATTTACAAAAATCAGACTTAAAAGTCTATTCAAAGTTTAAGCACATACAAATTCATAATCAAGTAGAATGAGCCTTGACCATCCTGTAAATAAACGGCAGAAAAGAAAAGAAAGCACTCCCTTTGCTTGGGCTGCAGGAAACATGATCCCTTAGAACTGAAATTTAATTTGACCAACTTCTATTGTTAGCTAAGTTTCTTGTTTTGTTTTAAATCTAAATCTATTTTTTAAATCTACTCCTTACCCTTCCCTTCCTTTATTGTAATTTAGCCAAAAGATGCAACACTTTCAATGGTATAATTTTTTTGCTGAAATATGAACTCTGCACATGCACAGAGGCTAGATCAGCTTTAAAAAAAAGGAGGGGAAAGAAGGTTTGGAGAGCGTGGGCTGCAGGGAGAAACTTATCCAAATTTCCTTATGTGAACTTGGAACCATTGAGGGAAATCACCCTTAATGTCTCCTTTGCTCCAGGGGCTACGTAAGACAAAAGGGTTAAGTACTGGACCATCAAAAGTCAAGAGGTTGCCAAGTTTCAAATCTTAACATGCCAAATTCTTTTCACAGGTAAATATCAAAGCACTCCCACTGTGAGTTCCTCTCTTGAGATTTAAATTTTATAACAGGTTTTGTTTGTGTGCATTTTAGGAACAGCATTTCCTGACAGACTTCTCACATGAAAATAATTTTCCTTTTTAACAGGATATGGGAACCTCTAACAAAGTGTTTGTCCCTTCTTTTCTCCCACAAAAAAAAAAACTAAAAAAAAATCTGGGGGGGGATACAAACAGTAATTTAAATATTCTGTACCCAAGATTCTCAGAAAAGTCATTGCATTTGTATTTCTTTTCGTCTTTCTTCCCTTTCAGCCAAACAGTCACTTTCTTTCTGTTCTGCGATACAAGTCTGAATCCCTGCTATATTAGTTGACTTTCCTCTATTTCTTTATGGCTTTGACACCTTTTAAGTTACAAATAATCTGTTTTCATTTATTAAATCAGTTTTTCCATGATGTCTATGAAATTAATCGAAGCACAAACAAACATTGTTTGTGGAATGGTATTTGTTTACCTTTTTATCAGATAGCACATGGTGAATTTTAAGCTTTTTACCCATTGTTTTCCCATTTTTTCAGTCCAGTAGTAATATGTGCGGTTTTGATAATATCTTTGTATTATTGGTTGGTGTCTTTGTTTTTGTCCAAGGGAGCCCCGGATTTTTCCTTTAACAGGACAGCCCTGCACTTCCTGGTGAGGGAGGAGACTCTGGTCCCTGGAGGACCAGAGAGCTAAAGCTGTGGAGGGGACCCAGGACTCACACCCCGCCCCCAGGAGACCAAGAGAAAGCAAAGGAATGGTACTTACAGCCGGCACATCTTCTTGATGAAAAATCCCTCCCCTCTATCTAAGCTAACTACCTATCTAAAATTCCCACCCAAGCCTGATCCCAAACTCTGATCCCACCCCCACCCCCAAACCCAGGCCTAACCCTAAACCTAACCCCCACCCTAAGCCTACACTTACCCCTAACTATTCTTCTGTAAACAAAATAAATATATTCAAAAATACGCACAAATATGCACAAATATGTGCAAATGCGCACAAATGCGCGCAAATACGTGCAAATGCACGCAAATGTGCACAAATGTGCGCAAGTATACGCAAATACGCACCAATGCGCGCAAATACGTGCAAATGCGCACAAATATGCGCAAATACGCACCAATACGCACAAATATGCGCAAAACACACAAATGCACGCAAATACGCACAAATACACGCAAATGCGCACAAATATGCAAAAAATAAAAAAATAAAAAACAAATAAAAATAAAAAATAAAAAATAAAAAATAAAAAATAAAAAATAAAAAATAAAAAATAAAAAGTAAAAAGTAAAAAGTAAAAAGTAAAAAGTAAAAAGTAAAATAAAAGTGTTAAAATAAAAAAGTAAAATAAAAAATAAAATAAAAATAAATCAAATAAAATGAATCAAATAAAAGTAATAAATAAAATAAAAAGAAAAATAGCAAGCAAACCTCTCCTCTTCTACAACCACCACCACCACCACTACCTCTCTCTCCTGACTCTCCTCACTAACCCACAATGGCCGCCTGCAAGTCAGAGGCTTTTAAGGGAAGAGCAAGAGATGTCACAAAGGAGGGCAGGTCCTTGTCACCATGGCAACCCCTTCACCTGGACCTGGCCCCTCCTGAGAGGTGATGCTTCTCTGTCAGAACTTGGAGGCACCTTCTGTTCCGCCTGCAGCTGGGCTGTATCTTCTATCCACAGATTCACGTCAGCATTTCATGTCCTTCTTGCTGCAGCCCCATTTCCAAAGGGAGACCACCCCCACATCCTTCAAGGCAGGCTAGGGGTCTCCATAGCGCAGCATTGGACCATCTGCTTTTCATGCAGGCCTTCTGTCCTGGGAATGTCCCCCCCCCCATTCGAAACCCTGGATAGCTGCTGCCAGTCAGCGCAGGCTAGTTGAAGAAGGATATTGAGCAGCTGGAAGGTGAGCAGAGGAGGGCGACCAGGATGATGAAGGGTCTGGAAACCAAGCCTGATGAGGAACAGTTGAGGCAGCTGGGTATGTTTAGCCTGGAGAAGAGGAGAGAGGAAAGCCATCTTCCAATATCTGAGGGCTGCAAGAGGGAGCAAGCTTGTTTTCTGCTGCTCCCAAGGGGAGGGCAGGAGAGGACATTCGGAGTAAACATTAGCAAGAACTTTCTGACGGTAAGACTATCTGGGACGGTGGTGGACTCTCCTTCCTTGGAGGCTTTTAAGCAGAGGCTGGATGCCAATCTGTGAGGGATTCAGCTACAATTTGGGGAGCGCATGGCACTGGCCTACTTTACAGGGTTGTTGTAACCACACAAGGCTGCTGAGCATCTGAAAGTGCCTGGCAAATGTTGAGCCTTCCATTTCATTGTGGGGAACAGCACGTCAGGAGGCGTCCCTCAACTTCTGTTTCTTCTCTCTCCTGCAGCCAAAGGGGCCGGGCTGGATTACCAAATAGGCAGAGTAGGCACTGGCCTATGGACCCCACACTTTTTAGGGGTCCCGTGACAATGGATCAAAATAAGATTCATTTGATCTTGAAAGAAAACAATCAAGCTTTCTTAGTTCAAGGTTATTCCAGTGTGCGCACGAGGCCTGCCCCCCTGCCCAGATTTTGGCTGCCAAGGTCCCTCCACAGGGTTTAATCCAGCACTGCCCCATGAACAGCCCAGTATACCTGAAGGAGCGTCACCACCCCCATCGTTCAGCTCCATCTCCACCCACTGAGGTCCAGCTCCGAGGGCCTTTTGGCAGTTCCCTCACTGTGAGAAGTATTCCCTGGTTACAGGGAACCAGACAGAGGGCCTTCTCGGTAGTGGCACCCATCCTGTGGAACGCCCTCCCATCAGATGTCAAGGAAATAAACAACTGTCTGACTTTTAGAAAACATCTGAAGCAATTTCCCCAAATACTTTCGTATGCTGTTTTCACTAACCAATACAACACTAGGCACAGTTTACTTGGAAAACTGCACTGAAAAACCTGAAGATGTGCAAATTATGAAGTATAGCTGCTTTGGAGCTTGCACTTTGGTGAGAAGTACGTATTAGGCACTTTCTCATTGAAATGCAACCAAAGTTGAGTTCTCCCTCCATGATAAGGTGGTATGAACACTATAATTATATCTCCCAATTTCAGTCTCATGCAAAAATATTTCAGGCCATATACAGCCATGATGAGCAAGAGAAACAATGGTTAATATAATATAATATAGTACATAATATAATAATATAATATAATATACAGTGGTACCTCACAAGACGAATGCCTCGTAAGACGAAAAACTCGCAAGACGAAAGAGTTTTTCGTTTTTAGAGTTGCTTCGCAAGACGAATTTCCCTATGGGCTTGCTTCGCAAGACGAAAACGTCTTGCGAATTTGTTTCCTTTTTCTTAAAACCGGGCGCATTGCTTGAAGAGGTGCAGTTCCGTGCTTCGCAAGACGAAAAATTCGCAAGACGAAAAAACTCGCAGAACGAATTAATTTCGTCTTGCGAGGCACCACTGTAATATAATATAATATAATATAATATAATATAATATAATATAATATAATATTGCAGTCATCTGAACCTGTCTCTGGCAGTAATCAAGACTCATAGACACCTTGTAAGGCAGGGAACAGAAGTAAAGAAAAACATCGCAGTAAATATGTCAGCCAAGCAGTTTGGACTCCTAAAGTTTATGTTGTCATGGAAGCCAAATGCAACATTTGGTATATCCAAACTGGCTTTTGGCAGCCAATGCAGCCAGAAGTACAATAAACCTGTAATTCCTCAGGATGTCTGCCTTCACTAGGTGCATCGCAACAGCTTCTAAGCTACAAATCTCCCTCTTTGGCTGTTTGCGCTTCTTCCTGAGAGAGGGGGTCTTACAGTTAATTTCAAATGCAATTAAAGTTCAAAGATTTACCGTGGAGATGGGGGTCTCCTCCAGATGTTGCCAGCTTACTACTAGCATCAGTCCCAGCTGGCAGGGCCAACAGACAGGGATGATGGAAACTATGGTCACAAGCAACCAGAAAACCAAGGAGACAGCACTAACAGGAAAAGATGCTAGCTGCTTGAGGAAAGATTCCATTCAGGCCTGACACATTTCAGAGTACGGTCAAACCTTGGTTCCCGAATGGCTTAGTTACCGAACAAATTGCCTCCCGAATGCAGCAAACCTGGAAGTAAGTATTCCAGTTTGCGAGCTTTTTTTGGAAGCCAAACGTCCGACGCGGTTTCCGCTTGAATGCAGGAAGCTCCTGCGGCCAATTGGAAGCTGCGCCTTTGTTTTTGAATGGTTTCGGGAGTCGAACGGACTCCCGGAACGGATTAAGTTCAAGAGCCAAGGTACCACTGTTATCATTATAAACTTTATTGCACTAGCCAAAGGCCATGGCATCATTCATAAAGGAAACAAAAAGAAAAACAACAATAACCATAAAAACACCAGGCACTGCAAATAGAATAAACCACAGTCACATCTCCTAGAAATTTTTTGTTGCATACGATAGAATAGCAGGGGGTTCTCAGATAGAATGTGCCAGCTTAAATGTCTGAATCACCTTTGCAATTGGCAGCTATTTTATCTAGTTCTTTTCTCCAGATCTACGTGAGGGAAATGTACAAATGTACAGGTATGTTGTAATGTGGGGAGTCCTAAATTTCCCCTTAAAAAGTCCCACAAGTGACATATGCATTAGCCCCACAAGGCTGCATTCTTGCTTATGAGTAAGCCACACTGAACAGGATCAGGTTCGCTTCTGAGAAAATATGCAGGGAATTTCAATCACATGATTATATCTGGGCTTCACATATAAGGTTTGTGTTGCAGCATTAAATTTGATCTCACTCTGGCTCCATGAGAAAGAATCAAAGGGTTCCCCTCTCATTTCAAAACTATAAATGCACATTACTGAATACTGGCTGACATCTTCTGGTAAACTTGGGGAATACTTTCCAAACATTAAAAGTAAAGCAAAAAAATGTGAGCTGTATATTATTTTACTGACCTAGTCATTGCTTGAAAGGTGGGGGGAACCACTAAGTCTAATGGGCTTATTCCCAAGTGGAATTGTATAGGATTGTAGCATTGGTATATATTATGACAGTACCTTATTGCTAAGCTTTTCCGGGCATTATGTGTTTAAGATAGCTTCCCTAACTGCTAAAACTCTAACACAATACCAGAAGCGTTTTAGAACAACTTCATTTTCAATTTAATTTGAATTGGCACTGTTTAGAAATCTTCAGCATTTGATTCGCCATAGTGTAAACCAGTCCTTAGTTGCAACTGAAGCATGGGTCCAAGAGATTCCTATACAGTGGTACCTCGGGTTACAAACACCTTGGGTTAAAAACGCTTCAGGTTACAGACTCCGCTAACCCAGAAGTTGTACCTCGGGTTAAGAACTTTACCACAGGATGAGAACAGAAATCGTGCGCCTGCGGAGCGGCAGCAGCGGGAGGTCCCATTAGCTAAAGTGGTACCTCAGATTAAATACGTTTTCAGGTTAAGAACGGACCTCCGGAACGAATTAAGTTCTTAACCAGAGGTACCACTGTAAATGTCAGGAAGTGAGCGAGTGAGAGGCAATGGAGGAGAAACTTTAGCACTACTTTCAAACACTGCAGGAAGAGGAGTATTTAAAACTGAAAACTCAAATATTTCATTGAAGGAAACAAAGATGCACATTATTATCGCACTCACCGCTTCCCTTATTACACATTGCTAGAGGTTTCTATTTGCTAGGTGTGCTGAATAGTTGTTGCTCAATAAAAGGCTGGCCTTGTTGTCATTTAGTCATGTTCAACTATTCGTGACCCCATAGACCAGAGCACTCCAGACACTCCTGTCTTCTACTGCCTCTCGCAGTTTGGTCAAACTCATGTTAGTGAACACTGTCCAACCATCTTGTCCTCTGCCGTCCCCTTCTCCTTGTGCCCTCAGTCTTTTCCAGGGAGTCTTTTCTTCTCATGAGGTGACCAAAGTATTGGAGCCTCAGGAACCGGCAAGCCACTCCAGTGTCCCTGCCAAGAAAACATCATGGACAAAGGCTGGCCTATACTGACTTTATTGAGATAAATTAGATGGTAGGATGGCATGAATTGTGTCATACTAGTGTGTGTGTGTTCATGTGCATGCTTCCCCTCAACCCCCCCCCAAAAAAACCCCAACACTTTCCCCAGAAGATTCCCTATGTGTTTTATTTTAGTACAAAATGTATTATTTATGGGGAAAATTTATTATATAGCCTGTTACATTTGTCTTCTCCTTTTCTCTCCTGTTTCTGCTATCTCCTGCAGTGTGGAAATCTAAACTGTAATCCCCTCAGGGTTTGTATTCTTTATTTGTTTTTCTATAGTAGAATGATGTGTCTTAGATGAAATAACAAGAACAAATATAATTTACAGGTAACATGGTTATTTTCATACATCTCAAGATGGCACATAGCTCTCAGGACAGTGGAACAGGCCTTCTCAATTCCCTTTTAGACGTGTGAACCCTTTGCCCCATGAATGAATGGTTTCCCCTCACCCCTTACTGTTCCCCCCCCCAATTGCTTATTTTAATTTTAATTCCATCAGGCTTTTATTTTACACACTAGGCTGTGCTTTTCCGCTCGGCTTTAACTTCAGATCCTAACTCCTTGATCAATGATTAATATATATATTAATTATTATAATTATTTAAAATGCTAATTTTAAATGAATCATAGCCCAGTATTTTTTAACCCGGTTTCACCTAGAAATGCCCTTGAAAACCACGCCCTATCCTGAACTGACAGACAGCGATGCTTGAGGGTTTCCTGCATGCACTTATTTACACAACCTTGACCATTATAAAATCTCTACGCTGATTGATTGGATCTGTTGTGCTCCTCTTTGCTGCAGTTTAATTAATCACTCCGTTCTCTCCGAGGCCTGAGATTCAGATCATTGTGCCAAGGTTTGTTTTAAAGTTGCAGTACTGCTTGGGCGTCTGTGGCTCGTTTCTTTCAATTAATTCAGTTGCCGTGCAGGCCTTGCACTCTGTCATCTGCATTACAATAAGAGAAAGTGACTTGCTAGCGTGTACTGGCAAGGAGCCAGGCAGACAGCATAGCCTGTGTGTGTGTGTGTGTTTGTGTGTGTTTGGGCTATTTCTGTCTGCAGGAAAAAAAGTGCAATCAGGTGAAGCTGTTTCCTTCATTTGGAAATCCCTAGGAGAGAATTAAAGGAGTGTTTTAATATTTTACTATGGGCCAGGAACATCTGTGAAGATCCAATTTGATGACTGCTGGACCAACAGAGTGGAAATGTGTTTTGTCAGTACCTGCCGGCTAGGATAGTTTTCTCAGCTGCTTTTCCCATTGTTAATCTTTTGGCAATCACGTTCTGTGTCACTGAGTGGTCAGGTCACAACTCAGAGTTTCTCCTTTCGATTTAATAAGCATATAAGACATGCGTGGCAACAAGGAAATCCTGCCTAAAGCCCCAGCTGGAAAGAGTCAAGAAAGGGAAATGGATTTGCTTAGCTGAAAGCTAATTCCCAAAAGGTGTGTCACAGCAGCACTAGAAAAGCAAAAAGAGAGAAGAGGCTTTTTGTAATACTCCTACTATAATGAATGTAACATTACTTGGACCTCCTATCTTGCAGTATCATAGCCAGTATCACCCAAAAATGTATAGGCAGTACACTAAAAAGGTGACCAGGATACGTCTGGACCTTCTTTTCTGTGTCTCAGGGATCTGGGACCACAGGAAAATCTTGGCCTGGAGTATGATTATATATCGTCTTAAGGGGGAGGAAGGGACCATTTTTGATATTTAGTAAATTTTTGGAATGTATTTGGTAAAATGTGGCAGAATCCTTGAAACTCCATCAGTCTTCTGGCCACCATTTTGGATTCCCCTCAATTCCCCATTCAAAATGTTGGTTTGAGAAAAAGGAAAACAAAAACAAAAAAAACCCCCGGTATCTCCTAGTGGTAGCCACTCCTGTGTGTGTGTGTATATATATGTATATATATATATATATATATATATATATATATATATATATTAAAATGCATCACCATTTCCCCCTTCATAATGGCATATTTGGGAACATCTAAAATTGGAGCTGCCAGTCTGTTGATGCTCTGGTATATTTCAGTACCTGAGGGGGCCTTATGCAAAATATGAAAGGTGGAAGACAGCTGGTCCCAGCTTCACCCCCAACCTCTAATTCTGCCCAGTGGCTTGAAAGTTTATCCAAGCTATAATTTGGGTTCATTTTGCAATGACACAAGCACAAGAACATGCCTTGATGGATCAGATGAAAGGCCCATCTAACCCAATTTTATGTGTAAAGTAATATAAAATCAGACCATAACACGATGAAGAACATTTCATTAGTCTTTCCTTTCTAAGATGCCTCACAGATTACGTAGCTTTTCTACCGGAGGATACAGATTAATTGTCTGTCAATAATATAAGACAATATGTGACTGGCCACTTCCAGAGGAAGATTCAGTTTCAGTCAGAATGTAATGAATGGAGAAATGTGCTTTCCAAGCACGGCAAAAGCTAGATTGTCAGTGGCCACAACCACTGACAACTCACTGTGGGACCAACTTAAAAGTCAGGTTGGATAAAGTCAGGCTAGATCTTCAATAATATCCTCAAGCTTTGTTCCCTCAGAAGAAAGCTGCTTGGACTTGGGGGAGCTATGATCAAATCCACAGACTGGCTCTAGGGGACCTGGGAGGCTTGTTGCCCCTGGACATGGCAATTGATAGTGACTGGGACACGTTGGAAATAATTCTGGAGATGAGCCCTCAAAATTAGAGGAGGGGTTGGGGCTACCACCTCAGGGAGAGGTGAGGACTCATTGGTTCTTGAAGCACAAGTGTTGCTTCAGAAATTCTTCTTTGGGTTCGTCCCTGAACCCTTTATTTCTATATCTTCTGTCCTATCCTCAGACTTTAGGGTATGTTTGTGTCTGTATCCATCCATCTTGAGTTATGGCAAGTCTAGAGTAGATGGGTCTTGGGTCTACTTTCTGGTCCTTCATACACTCTACATCAGACATAGGCAAACTCTGGCCCTCCAGATGTTTGGGACTACAATTCTCATCATCCCTGGCCACTGCTCCTGTTAGCTAGGGATGATGGGAGTTGTAGTCCCGAACATCTGGAGGGCCAGAGTTTGCCTATGCCTGCTCTACATGTATAGGTCTACAACAAAGATATGCTCGCACCATCCACTCCTATGGGTCATCAGAAAACTTTGGGATGGATACAGATTATTCTTCTGTTCTTTATTTCTCCTCCAGTGCCCAAACTGATTCCTCAGTAAGATGCTATTTATATACAGGCATCTAGGACTATGTCATTTCAGGCTATGTTTCTATTCAGGTCTCACTTCCTTTGCCTGACACACTGTTTTGGTTCATAAGTTATATCTCATTTGCATAGCCTCTGGATCATAATGCGGGGGGGAGGGGCGTATTGCATGCATTGCCTTGGCATCTGTGTCCTACAATGAAAATCTGCAATGAGGACTATGCCTTTTGAGAAACAAAATCCTACTGTTCTTTGTTGCAATAATACATCAGAATATATCGGTCTATCTAGATAGTTTTCTCACTTGACATTTAACAAACTTCCATGACATATTCCTTGCTGCTAAACAGAAGTGTCTCAGATCATAAAAAGTTATTTTTTTATTAAAAAACCCCCAAAACCCTTAAGATGACAGCTCTGATACAGTTACAAAGTCTCTAAGAAACTAATTATCATTATTACAGAGAATTGTAAATGGTAACTAACAATTAAACTGAACCTTCCAATAGAAATGCTAGTGATCTCATGGGGCAATTATTATAGCTGAAAGGAAACTAATGAACTTTTCTTCATCACATTGTAGTGACATAATTATGTGCCTTAGTATAGCTCTAAGAATTGAGAGCACTAGTACTTTCATTGCAATGTTTTCATATATTTAAATCTTCTATATAAAAGTTATTCATTGGTGTATATACCGTATTTTTTTGCTCTATAGGATGCACCCGACCATAAGACGCAACTTGTTTTAGAGGGGGAGAACAAGAAAAAAAAATTCTCCCCCTCTCTGCTCAGCACCCCTTCAGTGAAGCGGCAGGAGAAATGGAGCCCCTTTCATTTCTCCTCCTGCTTCGCTGAAGGGGCGCTGCGCAGCTCTCCCTCTCTGCTGAAGCCAGGAGAGTCTTGCTCTCCTGGCTTCAGCAAAAGGAACCCGAAGCCTCCGGAGGCTTCAGGCAGCTATCCCTGAAGCCTGGAGAACGAGAGGGGTCAGTGCGCACCGACCCATCTCGCTCTCCAGGCTTCAGCGAAAGCAACGGAAAGCCAAGGAGCGTGGAGGGAGCGCTCCCTCTGCGCTTTGGAGGCTTCGCGTTGCTTTCACTGAAGCCAAGGAGCCTGCATTCACTCCATAGGACGCACACACATTTCCCCTTAATTTTTGGAAGGGAAAAAGTGCGTCCTATAGAGCGAAAAATACGGTATTTGGAAACTTCATAGAACCATAGAACTGTAGATTTGGAAGGGATCAAAGGAATCAATTAGTCCAACCCCTGAAATGCGGGAATCTCAACTAAAGCATCCAGGATGGCTATACAACCTTTGCTTAAAAACATCACCTATCTTTAGAAATCTGGTGCACTTCAAAGCACCAGCGTGGGCACACATCCCAGCAGACCTTATCATAGGAATGGCCCTGCAAGAAAATGTGAAGGAAAGAAAAAGAAACGAGCGTTCCTGGAAGCTCTGTGTTTTGCTATTTATCATTGTGAAACCAAATATTTCTTCTGCACTAGCAGGTGCATCTGCCGTGGCTGACAGTTTGAGTTCCTTGTTGATTGAGGAGAAGGCTGGTTTCGTCCTTGCCTTTCGCCTAGGACTGACACAGATCAATCGCTCCAGTGTACAGGCAGTCCAGGAGAAATTCACTCCACAGCAAGTAATGATTTACATAGTCAGAATGAATGTGCCACACTTCACGATTTAGGGTAAGCTAGCTGTGCTTGGTTCCCGTTGAAATCAGCTATTGCTCCATTGGTTTCAACAGGACCTAGGTTCAACAATCTGGATCCAACCCTTAGGATACAAAAGTATTTTAAATTGTCTAGTGTGAACTGCTCTAAACCTTCCTCCCCAGGTACCAAAGATCACCAGGAAGTCTTTTATCTTCAAAGACTCCAGGTGAGTAGTGCATCCAGACCAAGATTAGAGCTTTTCTCATCACGGTATCCCCTCTGTAGCAATGATTTATAAAATCTTCGCTGGGCAATATCACATGAAAGTTCTGCGTTCGGTGTCCATCCCAATACCAGCTTTCCTGCTAAGGTAATATCTCACAGCCCTTTCTTTCATCTATCGTGGCTCCTTAGGGAAGATGCTTGCCCATTCCTTTTCTCCTTCCCACGCTGTCCTCCCTGTTTTCTCTCTTCACTTTCCTTGTCCCCTTCCACCATATGCATGCCTCCCTTTCTAAGAGCCTCTCTCACCAGCAAGTCTACTTATCTCCACTCCTTTTCCTCTAACCTCCCCCTCTCCAGTACCTCTCCCAGGCACACTAACAGTTGCCTTTTTAATCTGCTTCTGATTGTGTACCTCTCTTTCCTCCTGGGGCCTTGCTGCACCCATTCTGGCACATCCCACTTTCTCGGAGCAAAATATGAAGCTCTCAGAGTGCCTGGCATGCACTGGTAGTTCCTTACATTGTTTAGTTTAGTGGGTCTATATTGGAAGGAAGGAAGGAAGGGGAAGGAAGGAAGGAAGGAAGGAAGGAAGGAAACATTTTCACAACTTGAGAAGATACCTGGTTGATCAGACCAAAAATCACTTGGGTAGCGATTTATTTTCAACAGTGGCCTTAATGCCTCTAAGCAGGGCATTAAGGCAAGCGTTCTATTCTTTTATTTCTGCCCAGAATCTGATATTCAAAAGCACACTACTTCTCAACATGGAGTTTTCATTTAGCCAGTATTTCTGATAGTTGTTGATAGGTAGCCTCCATGAATAGCCACTAGAAGCTATCATGTATTGAATACAAACATCCCACAAACAGAAGACCCCATTTTCAATCCCCAGCACCTCCAGGTAGGGCTGAGAGACATTCCTGTCTGAAATCTTGGAGAGCCACTGTCCCTTTATAATGAGCTACATGGACCAATGGTCTAATTCAGCATCGGATAGCTCCCTATGTTTCTATATATTCTCCTTTTGTCAGTTATATAATTGGTCACCTCTTGAACACAGGGATTGCTGCTGGCCGGTAACTGCCACGTGGTCCACCGCTTGTAAATCCAGATTTCACAAAGTAAGAGTATTGGTTTGCTGATTTTATTGAATGACCTTACAATCAATGGTTGTGCACCTGACAATATTTGCATAAATGTATATGCGGATTCAAAAGGCAGTTTAGATCTAGAAGCAGTTGCATGCATTAATGCAAAGCACCATGTTTAGCATTGTGATATTTAGTTATTTTTTATTCAGCTTTTAAACAAATTTGTATCCTGCTTTTCACTATTATTGTTATTATTTCTTAAATTTGTTGGTCTCTTTATCTTGCCTGAGGGAACCCAAAACAATTAACAAACAAACAAACAAACAAACAAAAACAGATCTCAAAGTTTTTTATTTGGAATAAAGGTAAAGCACTCTTGACAGTTAAGTCCAGTCACAAACGACTCTGGGGTTGCGGCGCTCATCTCGCTTTACTGGCCGAGGGAGCCAACATTTGTCCGCAGACAGTTTTTCTGGGTCATGTGGCCAGCATGACTAAGCCGCTTCTGGCGAAACCAGAGCAGTGCACGGAAACGCCATTTACCTTCCCGCCAAAGCAGTACCTATTTATCTACTTGCTCTTTGACGTGCTTTCGAACTGCTAGGTTGTCAGGAGCTGGGACAGAGCAATGGGAGCTCACCCTGCCGTGGGGATTCGAACCGCCGACCTTCCGATCGGCAAGCCCTAGGCTCAGTGGTTTAGACCACAACACCACCCACATCCCGGGAATAAAGTAGTTCACTTTAAAAGAGTACATATCCTAGCCCTTTTTGCAGAGTACTAAATTTCTTATTTGGGGTTGATTCCTTCATTCTTTTGTGATAAGTTGAACCAATAACTTTCTTTAAAAAAATGTTGTTGTTTTTAATGTATGTGCTTTGATAGAGTATAGCAAACCAAATGTTAAACCAAGGTCTTCCTTTAGATGTCTTATTGTGAATTCCAAGCCCTGATAACTGATCCAATGGTTTGTGGTAAATGGACCTGACTGCTAGAAAGATTTGCCTTTTGGTGTTTTCCCATCATAGTCTCTGACTGACAGGAACTGTAAATCATGTACTGGTACAGCATATGGTTCTTTGCAATAAGCTAGTGCCTTGAGTGCAACTGAGGCTAATGAGACTTCATCAAAGTTTGTGCCGGTGTCTTTCGTGACATTTCTTTCAGTGCTGAACATGAGCATGGATGACCTTCAGAGATCACCTAAAATGAGCCCTGCTGGGTTAGAGCAAAGGGTTTGCTGGGCCAGCATCCTGTTTTTCACAGCGGCCAACCAGGTACCTCTGAAAAGCCTAACAGCAGGAAATGAATACAACAACTTTTTCTCACAACTGTTTCCCAGTGACTTCATTGACTGGTGTACGCTTTTATCCTACAATCACAAGTAACCACCATTTAGCAGCATGGTTTTCCCAGTAGTGATGCATGAAAGTGAGAGCTGGACCATAAAGAAGGCTTATCACCGAAGAATTGATGCTTTTGAATTGTGGTGCTGGAGGAGACTCTTGAGAGCCCCATGGACTGCAAGAAGATCAAACCTCTCCATTCTGAAGGAAATCAGCCCTGAGTGCTCACTGGAAGGACAGATCCTGAAGCTGAGGCTCCAATACTTTGGCCACCTCATGAGAAGAGAAGACTCCCTGGAAAAGACCCTGATGTTGGGAAAGATGGAGGGCACAAGGAGAAGGGGATGACAGAGGACAAGATAGTTGGATAGTGTTCTCGAAGCTACCAGCATGAGTTTAACCAAACTGCGGGAGGCAGTGGAAGACAGGAGTGCCTGGCGTGCTATGGCCAGTGGGGTCATGAAGAGTCAGACACGACTAAACGACTAAACAACAACAACAACAAACAGCAGTCCAGGGGTTGAGAACATTTGAACGTTATCTCAGGCAGCGTTCCAGGGTCCACATGCCAGTTTTGGGTTGGGCCAGAAGGAAAAAAGGGTGGAACAACAGGTGTAACTCTTTGTACAGAAGGCCACACAAAAGCCAGAGGTTGCTATACTTACCCTCTTTCAAACACAACATACAACTCTCAATCCATCATCAAGAGACAATGTCACAATCAAAGGGCATAGTCCATGCAGGTCAAAGCATATGAGGGGCTGGTCAGGGCATGGTCTGGGCTGCATGTGTCTCATGGCTACTTTAAGGTTCTTCACTCCTGATCTAGCCCCACATCATGGGCTATCGGTGGCACTGTGGTCTAAACCACTGAGCCTCTTGGGCTTGCCAATCAGAAGGTCGGCAGTTCGAATCCTCATGATGGGGTGACCTCCTGTTGCTCTGCCCCAGCTCCTAGCAGTTGGAAATAATAATAATAATAATAATAATAATAATAATAATAATAATAATAATAATAATTTATTTGTACCCCGCCCATCTGGCTGGGTTTCCCCAGCCACTCTGGGCAGCTTCCAACAAAGATTAAAAATACATTAAAGCATGGAAAGCATACTAGTGCAAGTAGATAAATAGATACCGTTGCGACGGGAAGGTAAACGGCTTTTCCGTGTGCTCTGACTTTGTCACAGTGTTCCATTGCACCAGAAGCATTTTAGTCATGCTAGCCACATGACCTGGAAAGCTGTCTGTGGACAAACACCGGCTCCCTTGGCCTGAAAGTGAGATGAGTGCTGCAACTTCATAATCACCTTTGACTGGACTTTACCATCCAGGGGTCCTTTACCTTTTTACCATAGGCTATCATGCTAGCAGTAAACTGCTGATAATCCTCTTTTCTATGGCCATCTTTCACATTCACTTCCTAAAATGTGGTGTTTGATCATATCAGATTATCTCTAATAACAGCATCTGCAGCTAAGCTTGACTTTTGGGGCTGGTGTTTTGTGTTTTGTTGTTGTTGTTTTATCACATCCCATGCCACCACAATAAATAGGCAAATTTCAACTTCTTTAAACCCTGAAAAAATAGCATTTCCTTTCCAGGTAGGACCCAACACTCAATGCACAAGATAGCACATTCAATCCCTGCTCTCTCTCAAAGGAGCAAGTATGGAAACAATCTATGTCTGAAACTTTGGCGAGCCACTTTGAGTTCTGCTAGTAAATTTTAAATAATATTTTTATGGGTCTAGATGCTTCATTTCCAAATGGAGCCAGTTTTTATGCATTCAGCTGCTTCAAACTGCACAATATTAATATCTGCAACAGTTCCAAGGTGCCACAATGCTTAAGGCATGATTCCTACACAATTGTACCTTGGATCCCAAACACCTTGGTACTCAGATGTTTTGGCTCCCGAATTCCACAAACCCAGAATTGAGTGTTCAGGTTTGCAAATGTTCTTTTGAACCCAAAAGTCTGACAGGGCTTCTGCAGCTTCTGATTGGCTGCAGGAGCTTCCTGCAGCCACTCAGAAGCCGCACTTTGGTTTCTGAATGTTTTGGAAGTCGAACGGACTTCCGGAACGGATTCTGTTCGACTTCCAAGGTATGACTTTATTGTACCAAACAGACTTTCTAATGAGATGATAACTGAAATAGCCAAACGCAGGGATCAGTTGGGAATTTAAGGGATGAGACCATCTTTTTGGTAAAATGGTATTTGCTTCTTGTTAACTATGCACAGGATAGCACTGCACATGTGTACGACTTCCCCTGATACATGAAGCCATTTATGAAACTTCCCCAGCTGCTCCACGATTCTGTGCTTTGTGGGGAGACCATTCTCATCACAAATGACAATTGTCTAAAAATAGAAATCCCCTGTACTGAGGGAAAGCAGACTTTCCGCATATGAAGCTGGAGGTAAAATTTCACAGGGATAATAGTAACAAGAATTCAATACTGCTGCTCTGGAGAACCCCACGTATAAACTCAGCCTAGTCAAAGAGCTCTCTGATCAATGAGATCAAATACTGGAAAAGATATAAATGGCCAAGCAGCTCATCAACTTACTCATGTCAGCAGCCATCAGTGTGTCTTTTGTGACCTCCAAACAAAGCCACATCTGTACTGAGAGATTATTTAAATCAAGAAGCCATGTTAAACATCCACGGCAGAAATGTGAGAGCTCCAAAGCCTCTCTTAAACAAAGCTGGCCTGGAAAGCAAAGGTAAGCGAAGAGCTGGGTATTAACTCCAGGTGATTTTCTTTTTCAAAACACTGAAAGGGACAAAGGCCTGTGCAAAGGGGCGACTTTCCACAGCGCAAAACGAGATATGTCATCAGATCGGTCCAGCCATACACTTTGCTTAGATTTCTGTGTCATGGTTCGTGCTCAGAGGGGAGCTTGGTCTCCCATCATTATTGCTCCAAGCCAAGGAAGCTGAATCACTGACAGCTTTAATGAGTAGGAAATTTGCAAAGCTCTGTTGGAGTGGAGCTGCCTGCTTTGAAATAAAATAGTCAGGAAATGGAATGCTAACTTTTAAAAAATCTAAGGCAACAAGAGAGTCTATGCAAGGAAACAATGCTGATTGGGAAGATTTTTGGGGGTGGGTGGGTGGGAGGGAGTTGAGGTTACAACCCAGCCAAAGCAAAGCTCTTTTAAGTCCACAGAGTTCCGTGCGAGAGACATGTCAGCATGCCTTCCTCTCCCATTGAACTCAGTATGGCAGGGTTGTACATGAAACCTTTTAATCCATGCCCTGATGTTCATGAGATCTTCTTGTCATGGAAAGTTTACAGGATAAATCAGTCAAGCTAAACAAGAAAATTAAACTATGTGAGCTGAAAAATCACAAATCCACCCAGATACAACTAAAGCTTTCTAAAGATATTCAAATTGTGTGAAACAGGGACATTCCTGGTTTCATTGCCCTCTAGTCATCAATGGCCGAATCTCTACAGAGAGGAACTTTCTCAACTCATGTAGGCTTCCCATGCAACTTAGTGAATTTAATCCCGGTGGTCCACAACTGTTCCCAGTCAGCAAACATGATATTATGTCCAACGTCTTGTGCCCATTTAATCATTACAGATTTAACCGTCTCATCCTGAGTATTCCATTTCAGCAGCAAGTTATACATTTTTGACAAAGTCTTAGTTTTGGATTCTAGCAATTCTGTTTCCAATTTAGATTTTTCCACCTGGAAACCAACTTTCTTGTCCAAATTGTAAACCTCCATTATCTGATAATAATGAAGCCAATCTCACACTTTATCTTTCAATTTCTCAAAACTCTGCAATTTCAGTCTGTCCCCTTCTTGTTCCAAAATTTCCCAATATTTTGGCCATTTGGCCTCCATGTTACGTTTTCTCTGAGCCTTAGCCTCCATTGGTGACAACCACCTTGGAGTTTTATTTTCCAATAGATCTTTATATCTAGTCCAAACATTAAACAGTGCTCTCCTGACAATATGATTTTTAAAAGCTTTATGTGCTTTCACTTTGTCGTACCACAAATATGCATGCCACCCAACCCATGCAACTTAGAAACTGATCTTCCAGGCTTCTTACTTGTACCAGGCACCTACGTGAGTACAGAGCAGGGATATAAAAAGGCATTGATTTATGTTCCAACCCATGGCTGTCACACGCAGCACTGCTTCTGTTCCACCACAGTTCAGCTTTGAGAGAAAAATGGTATAATTTGGCTTGTTCACTGTGGCAGAATTTTATGTATTTAAAATTGTGTCATTTGACACCTTTCATTTCAATGCAATTTCATTTAAGTGCAAAGAAAACACCATACAAATAAAGATGAAATGCAGTGCTTTTTTCTGGGGAGATGCAGGGGTACGCATACCACTAAAGATTTTGTGAATCTAATTTGGCCTCATTGAGGGGCAGTATTTCAGTATGAGTAGGAAAATGAGAGTACCCCTAAACATTTTTTTAGGAAAAAAGCACTGGTGAGATGTAATCAGTTTTGTGTTGTTTGCAGACTGAAAATAACAATTATTTGAATTTTGTTCTGGACATGAGAGAACAAGCAAATATTGGCAATTTTTACTCCTGTTTCTATTTTGTCAGAATTCTCCGAAATCAGTAGAAGAGAAGCTTTTGCCCTGCAGAAGTTCAACATGCATGGAGATCATGTTGTTGATGATGAATCAACAGAGGGGGCAGACCCAGAAATCACCCCCCACTGTGTTACATTCCTACCCATGTCTACTGAGAAGTTCTAATGAATTCAGTGGAGCCTCCTCACAGGTAACTGGGGTTAGGTTAGTTATTGTCTATTGTGCAAGAAACATTTCCTGAAAAACCAAGATGGAGATTGCCTCCAATGTAATTTTTATCCCATGTATGCATTCAGAGGCGATCCTTCCTGTAGGAGAGGCATTACACTTAAACCATCTATTGATGGAGGACCAATTTATTTGAAAGCCATCCAAAGTATATGAGCAAGTAAAAGTGTTTCTAATATTCTTCCCATAATTTAAGAAAGGCACAGGCAAATTATGTCAGGGCAGCGAATAACTGTGCTTAGCTAGGATATCATTTGCTACTGCTATTCCCTTCCCTTCCCTGCCTTCTCCTTTAGCGCTTTGCACTCCTGAAAGGCAAACTATTAGTTTTAAAATAGCAGCTTCTCTCTTCAGCAATGTTCAGTTCAATTCATCTTATTTCTTTCAAACCATAGGCCAGAACTAGTTTCAACAGTAAGAACAGCATCAGGAAAACCTTATTTGGATCCTAGTCCTATAACCTTGAATATGTTAAAAGGTAAAGGGACCCCTGACCGTTAGGTCCAGTCACGAACGACTCTGGGGTTGCGGCGCTCATCTCGCTTTACTGGCCAAGGGAGATGGCATACAGCTTCCGGGTCATGTGGCCAGCATGACTAAGCCACTTCTGGCGAACCAGAGAAGCGCCTTAAAAATCTGTTTACCTTCCCGCTGGAGCGGTACTTAGTTATCTAGTTACATTGCATGCTTTCAAACTGCTAGGTTGGCAGGAGCAGGGACCAAGCAACGGGAGCTCACCCCATCACGGGGATTCGAACCACCAACTTTCCGATCGGCAAGCCCTAGGCTCAGTGGTTTAGACCACAGCACCACCCATGTCCCTTCGAATATGTTAAGCTGACTTAAATTCTATTAAATCCTTGTCATTATTAAATTCCTACTCTGGATTATTCCCTAAAGCCATAATCTGACAAACATTTGTGCACATTCAACTGCTATTGAAATCAGTTCTATGTAGACACATATGGCGGATAGTGAATTTATCGAAAATTAACAATAAATCATGGCCCTGTGGTCTCAATCACACAGATACATTTTTTGCAGTTTCTCTGTAGTTCCCTACCCATAGTCAAGATGAAAGTCAAGTTTAAAGGATGCAGAATTCTGCCATAGAAAAAATGCACACATTCCTTTGTTGACTACTGCTGGTCGATTTCACAGTATCCAGACAGAATGGTTTTCTTTATTCTGCACAGGAAAGTTGACCTGCTTGTGTTTTATTATTTTAGTACCAAACTGGAAATATAGAGGATGTTCACAAACGTAGACAACATGCTACAGAAAAACAATGAATCCAAAGTGAATATAAGGACGTAATAGGTTCCTTTGCTCCTAGACAGGAATCATCAACTTTCACAATTGCTGCAGTTCTGGTGATCAAAATGCATTGGACGTACCATCCAAACCCAGCAAAAAGTCCCAGTGTTGTTACAGAGATAGTGCAACATGGTAATGAATAGATTAAGGCTGCGGCCGTATAAACACATGGGAGTAAGTCTTCTCAAAGTCAAGGTGATAAATTTCTGAGAAGATAAATGTAGGATTGTGCTGCAAGTGACAAATCAGGAAATCCCTGGATCAAATTCATCTGCCACGGACTTGCCAAGTGGTCTTTAGTAAACCACTCTCACATTACACACACCTGCAATAGGAAAATAGTATCATTATACTTTACAGGTCTGCTGATCAGGGAGTGCTGTGCCCTTCACCTTGGGAACAACAACAACATGTCTGGGACATAAGATACAGATGGCAGATTGGGAAAGGTTATGGAAAACAGATTTGAAATTTATGGCAAGTACATTAAAAGAAAATATATGAAAATGATGTACTGGTGGTGTTTGACTCCTAGTATGTTAGCAAAAGTCAGGTCCTCCATCATGGAGGGCACGTGTTGCAGTGAGATCACCAGAAACTGCCTCCCTGTTGTGGGGTGGGACCGTTTGGATGGCCACAACACCCCATTGGTCACCCCTCTGTTGCTGGGGCAGAAATTTGGTCAGTTGGGTTGGCTATTGGCTGCTGAGGGGCTGCTTAGGCTGCTGCACGTCGCTGGAGAGTTTCACTTTCTTGCAACGTGCAGTGGATCACCCGCCCTCCTCTCCCTATATTTAGGGTGGTTCTTATGGCCTTGCTATGCCTGTCTTGGGGTCGTCTGTTTTGGAGCAGGGGCCCGGTAGGAATTTTGCCATTTGGCTCATTGGCTGGTCCCACCGTGTAGCAAATCGTCACAACTTTGTAAGGTTGGCAGTTAGGCATTTGGTTCAATGTTTTGGGGAGGGGATGTGGTTGGCTGTGCCTGCCACTCCTTTGCTGCTGTTAGGGAATTCCGTTAAAGGAATCCAGGGGCTCACTATTGTTTTTGTCCGAACCCTGTCAAGGGGCTAGGGCCACGCCAGAACCCCTGGAGCATCTGGGGTGAGCTGTGAGATCGAAGGAGTTCTTGCTCCCCCAAGATGCTTTCCCTTACTGACATATGGTGGAGCCCAGTGTCAGTCCTGTTTTTGCCACCATGCAAGTTCAGGTAGTCTGGAACCAATGCCTAAGCAACCACTCACATGCTGTAATCAAGAAAGTTGTGATGAAAATTTTAATGCCAAAAACCTTAAACTAAAATCTGTGTCTATTGTGTCTTCATTTGGGGGTGGTTTTGGGGGTATTCACATGCAAATGTATATAACAAGTACAAATACCTCCGGGAAATGAAAGAAAAAGAAAGCACCTTTTACTGTATGTGGTGGTCATGTAAGGTAATAAAAAACTTTGGGGAGATGATATACAATGAAATGAAGAAAAAAAATGTTTAAAATAGCCACGTCGGATCTTTGGCTTCCAAAGAACATTTGCAAACCGGAACACTTACTTCTGGGTTTGTGACATTTGGAAGCCAAAATGTACGCATACCAAGGCATTCAAGAACCAAGGTATGACTGTATTGCAATGACTGTTTCTTTGCATTGGTTCACAGCGAGTTGCAACTGTTGCTGACAAGCTGATCTGCAGCATGCAATCAAAATGCAAGAAGGAAGGTTGGCACAAAGGATCTCCCCTTCCTTCTTTATCTTCTTTCCAAGAAGCCTTGTTGTACTTAAGAGGTGACAAATGCCAGGTTTAAATGTTACAGCACAATCCTAACCATGGCTACTCGGAATGAAAGCCAATTGAATTCCGTGTGGGGGTGCTTACCCTCCAGGTAATTGGGGTTAGGACTCCAGACTTAATCTTGAAGCAGACTGGGTGACCTTGATCCAGTCTCTCTTTCTCAAGACCGACCTTATGCACTGCCTTAAGCTCCTTAGAGGAAAAACAGGATAAAAAGATAATAAATAGACCTGTTTGCAACAAGACCTGCTGTGTCCGGGCAAGTTGCTTGTTTTTCTCGCAAGCTTTTTGTGGCTTTAAGGGCTGCATGGAAAACAAATCTAACAGGCAAAGCTTCCCTCTTACTTGTGGTATTTCCACTGTAAGAAAAGACTATACTTGTTGAATTATATGCTTCTCTTGCAGATCTTAAACGTTGTCTTGTTATTTCCTGCTTGGACTACTGCATTGCACTTTACGTGGGGCTACCTTTAAAGGTGACTTAGAAACTGCAACTATTCTGGAGTGTGGCTGCCAGACTGGTGACTGGGAGCGGCTGCTGGGACCATATAACACTGGCTTCCAGCACTTTTCCAAGCACAATTCAAAGGGTTGGTGCTGACCTTTAAAGCGGTTTTGGCCCTGTATACTTGAAGGTATACTCCATTACTTAAATTCAGCCTGCACACTGAGTTCCAGCTCAAACGGCCTTTTGGCGGTTCCCTCCAAGAAATGAGGTTACAGGGAGCCAGGCACAGGGCCTTCTTGGTGGTGACACCCACCTCCCATGAGATTTCAAGGAGATAAACAACAAAGCAACTTTTAGAAGACATCTGAAGGCAGCCCTGTATAGGGAAGCTTTTAATGTTTGATATTTTGCTACAATTAATGCTTTTAATTTGTTGGAAGTTGCCCAGAGTGGCTGGGGAAACCCAGTCAGATGGGTGGCATATAAATAATAAATTGTTATTATCATTACTTTGACTATGGTTTAGCTGGATGTAACCACTATTTTGTAATGTAATGTAATGTAATGTAATGTAATGTAATGTAATGTAATGTAATTTTTTTGTGTACATTAATGGACTTGAAACATCAGAGTGTTTCAAGCAACACTTGAGAGACACTTGGCTAGCAAAAGGTGGCATAATTGTTATAGACTATGGAACAGCATCACTTTTATTTACATAAAAGGCAGTTCGCATGCATGTTTTCTGTTTAAAAAGAAAACGATTTCTTCTTTTGTAGGGTTAGAGCTCCCTCCAGTGGCTAATTTGTAGGAGGTGAGCAAGTAAGATTTTACAGTACAAAATAATGACATAAGCATATACTGGGCAAGTTTCAGAACACACAAACACTGCTAACAGAAGCTTCTTTGTAAAATTTGTTTGGTGTTCATTGCCTTGAAGTTCCCCTTGCAGAATGCTGTGTAAATTGGATCATTTTGAAATGCATGGGAAAGACTGATGACCTCACTGATCTTCCTCCTCTTCTTTTTGACACATTGAACCGTTTTTAAAAGTTTTCATTTAAAGATTTCCCCCCTCAAAGCACCGATGATAATAACAATAATATTAATGTTGCCTTTGTTATTATTTATTGGATTCTGGGGTACATACACAATATAAAATGCATATCCTAATACGAGAGAGGTAGCCCTGAAGAGGCCAAAGTAGTTAAATCGTTTAGTTAAATTGTCTTGAAGAGAAACGGCTAGGTGGAAAGAAAACAAAGTCATGTTTGACATGATCAAAAAGGAGTAAGCAAGCTATGTCACAGGTAAGAAAAAATTTGGAGATATCAGGAGATAGAGAAGGAAACGAATCATGCCGTAGAAGCTTTGAACAGAATTGCAGATTAAGCACTTACACAATAAAACATGTCTTCTTTTTCTTCTTCCTCTTCTTCTTCTTCTTCTTTTTCTTCGCAGCTGTTTCATTTTAATTTTGATTAGCCAGTCCTATTTACTATCGCCTGTTCTGTATTTGTATCTTATTTAATGGTGTTGTTGTGTTTTAACATCGTAAACTGCTGTGATACGTTTTGGGAACATAGAAACACTTTTATTCTTAAAGGAATACTGTATTCTGCTCTGGTCAGACCTCACCTGGAGTACTGTGTCCAGTTCTGGGCACCACAGTTCAGGAAGGACACTGACAAACTGGAACGTGTCCAGAGGAGGGCAACCAAAATGGTCAAAGGCCTGGAAACAATGCCTTATGAGGAACGGCTAAGGGAGCTGGGCATGTTTAGCCTGGAGAAGAGGAGGTTAAGGGGTGATATGATAGCCATGTTCAAATATATAAAAGGATGTCACATAGAGGAGGGAGAAAGGTTGTTTTCTGCTGCTCCAGAGAAGCGGACACGGAGCAATGGTTCCAAACTACAAGAAAGAAGATTCCACCTAAGCATTAGGAAGAACTTCCTGACAGTAAGAGCTGTTTGACAGTGGAATTTGCTGCCAAGGAGTGTGGTGGAGTCTCCTTCTTTGGAGGTTTTTAAGCAGAGGCTTGACAACCATATGTCAGGAGTGCTCTGATGGTGTTTCCTGCTTGGCAGGGGGTTGGACTCGATGGCCCTTGTGGTCTCTTCCAACTCTATGATTCTATGATTCTAAATAACTGTTGCTTATGTGCACATGTTGATTGGAAAAGAAAGATGGAAGAGATTGCTACTGAGATGTCATTTCCTTCCTTTCCTTTCCCAATTACCAGCCTTTCCTAGGTAGCTCTGCCCAAACAGATAGCTTTAATAGATTTTCTTAACCAGCTACCAGTTATTTCTTACAAAGGAAATTCTAGCGACCACCCCACCCCATATGAACCAGATAGCTCAGATGGTTACAGCATGGTGATGATAATGCCAAGGTTGCAGGTTTGATACCCTTATGGGACAGCTGCATATTCCTGCATTGCAGGTGGTTGAACTAGATGGTGTTCAGGGTCCTGTCCAATTCCACAATTCTCTGATTCTATGAACTGACCCAGAATCTATGAGCATCACCTGAGATCCTCCTTTGTTTGCTCTTCCACAAGAGTTCTGGAGGGTGGCAACATGAGAACAGGCCTTTTCTGCAGCGGCTCCACATTTGTAGAATGCTCTTACTAGCGAGGCTCATCAGACACCTTTGTAACATATCTTCTTTTTTAAAAAAATATAAAAAAATATTAAGCATTTCAACACCCCCTTCAATCCCCCCCCAACAAGAACTTTTCTCGGCTCCTCTCTCTGATTTCTCTGCACATATTATTCTCTGCATGTTATAAAATTGTACATAACCTTGCCTTATCTTTCATGTAATCAATAAATTTGTGTATGTTTATTCAAAACCTGCCAAAGAGTCCAGTCCATTTTGTTGTCTTTTTAGATAATTTGTAAAAAGTTCCCATTCTTCCTTAAAGTCACAGTTGTCCTTATCATGCAATTTGTACGTCAATTTAGCCAACTCTGCATAACTCATCAATTTTTCTTGCCAGTGTTCTTTTGTCGGGGTTTCCTCATTCTTCCATCCTTGTGCTAGCAAGACTCTTGCCGCTGTTGTAGCATACATAAATAAGTTCTTTGTTTTTCTTGGCAGGTCTTGTCCTACAATCCCTAACAAAAATGCTTCTGGTTTTTTTTTCCAAATGTCATTTTAAACATTTTTTTTTCAATTCATTGGCTATCATTTCCCTTTTTTTTTTAACTTCTCTACATTCCCACCACATATGATAAAAAGTCTCTTCTTTTTCTTTAGATTTCCAACATACGTTTGACCCAGTTTTATACATTTTTGCTATCTGTACTGGTGTGATATACCATCTGTACATCATTTTCATATAGTTTTCTTTCAAAAGAGAACAATCTGTAAACACAATTTTCCCCAGTCCTCAAATTGTATATTATGTCCTATATCTTGTGCCCATTTGATCATGACCGATTTGACCTCCTCATCTTTTCCTTTGTAACATATCTTCAGGCAAAAAAAATCACCTTCTCCCAGGCCTTTGGGTAATTAAACAAATCATGGCCTTTTAAACTTGGGGTGGGGGATATTGTTTTCATTTGTTACTATGGTATGTATTTTTGTGTTTTTATACTGTATACCTCCCTGTGAAGCTTGGATGGGCAACATCGAAATAAAATAAAATAAAATAAAATAAAATAAAATAAAATAAAATAAAATAAAATAAAATATTTTCTGAATTCGGGGGGGGGGGGGAGAGATTCTAAATCTCCATGCAAGCTAAACAAATCCTGCTCTTAGCTCAGGCTTCCTCAACTTCGGTCCTCCAGATGTTTTTGGCCTACAACTTACATGATCCCTAGCTAGCAGGACCAGTGGTCAGGGATGATGGGAACTGTAGTCGCAAAACATCTGGAGGGCCGAAGTTGAGGAAGCCTGTCTTAGCCCATGTCTGTCTAGTTTCGTAAGGAAAGTCATTTCAGCTGTTCTTGAGCACTTTTCAGCTTCACAACTCTTATTCAGGCAATAGTTTTTGAAGTCAAATGAAGGTCCTCCACAGACTGTTTATCTCTATGGTGTAGCGGTTTTTGGACAGGTATTTAACAGTAAGAAATATAAGGGGCTAAAGGTCAGGTGTCCACAGTCTTATGAGCTTTCATAAAAGTTGCTTAAAATGGATAATTCAGCAATAATCTAATACCTCGGGTAGCTTCCGAGCTATATACAGTAACTGCAAAACAAGGAATTGTGTTCTAAAAATTCTACAGCCACCCGCTTGATTTATTACTTCTTTGATAAGACACAGCCATTTGGATGGAAAATATACATTGGGAGTTACTCAGCAAGTCAAGGAGCTAGTGCAGTACTTCTGAAAGCCGCTCGTGATTTATTGCTTTCACATTCGCACGGAATATCCATACACTTGGTGTATTTATTCTCCTAAACATTTACCCTTTAAGAGGCAATTTGTCAATTTAAGTGAAGAACAAAGTGGTTTTGCTCTAACCAAATGAAAGACAAATATCTCTTCCCCCCTCCCCCAGTTTGGCTTTACTGAAGACTGCCTTGCATATTCGTATGATCACTAGGTATATTTCTCCTCTTGGTCAGCGATTCTGTGTGCTCTGGCTTCTGTCATGGCATCCCGTTGCATCTGAGGTGGTTTAGTCATGATGGCCACATGACCTGGAAAAGCTATCTGTGGACAAATGCTGGCTCCCTTAGCCTGAAAGCGAGATGAGCGCCGCACCCCATAGTCGCCTTTGACTAGGCTTAACCATTCATGGGTCCCCCCCACACACCTTAGCAAGATTTGGTTGGTAGAAGGAAGCTATCATTGGCTATTGGTTCTGGTTGCCATTGACCACACAAAAAAATTAGACTCCAGTAATTTTACTGCTAAACAGCTTCCGCTGCTGCTGCTGCTGCTGCTGCTGCTGCTGCTGCTGCTTCTTCTTCTTCTTCTTCTTCTTCTTCTTCTTCTTCTTCTTCTTCTTCTTCTTCTTCCACTCGTAGCCGAGTAAGATTGTCTTCCATAAAAACGGTTTTAACAGTGAGTACATATGTGACTGTGGAGGCCAATTCTGGATCCACATGTCCTTCCACAGTGGGGACATAGGTTTCCAGGCTGGAGTTGATCATGGTGAGGGTTTGCCAAGCATGCCTTCCTCTTAGCATGTTTCTCCCTTTTGTCCCGAGTTTGAGCATCTTCAAAACCCATGACACCTTTGGTAAAGGCTGTTCTCCAATTGGAGTGCTCGCAGGCCAGTGTTTCCCAGAACAAACCTATTAAATATGTGGGCAGGGGGCTTTCCTAGGTAATGTTAAAATTTCACCTCTGCCTCATTGGCAGAGCAGCTCAGCTCTCTGTAGAGGGAGATGTAATTCTGCATGGAGAAATGAGACAGTTCTCTCCCGTAGGCTTTGGTACGAGAAGCATGGCTGTTTTTGAGTGAGATAATAGCTTCAGTCATGAACACATGCTCCATATCATGTGCAAGTCACATTATTGTTCTGCAGAAGAGCTGGGCACAGGGAAATTTTCCTCCAAGCACAGCCAGTGTGATATAGTGGTTAAGAGTGGTAGACTCGTAATCTGGTGAACTGGGTTCGCTTCCCCGCTCCTCCACATGCAGCTGCTGGGTGACCTTGGGCTAGTCACACTTCTCTGAAGCCTCTCAGCCTCACTCACCTCATAGAGTGTTTGTTGTGGGGGAGGAAGCGAAAGGAGATTGTTAGCTGCTTTGAGACTCCTTAAAGGTAAAGGTACCCCTGACCGTTAGGTCCCGTCGTAGATGACTCTGGGGTTGCAGCGCTCATCTCACCTTATTGGTCAAGGGAGCCAGCGTACAGCTTCCGGGTCATGTGGCCAGTGTGACGAAGCTGCTTCTGGCGAACCAGAGCAGCACACAGAAATGCCGTTTACGTTCCCGCCAGAGTGGTACCTATTTATCTACTTGCACTTTGATGTGCTTTCGAATTGCTAGGTGGGCAGGAGCAGGGACTGAACAACAGGAACTCATCCCGTCATGGGGATTTGAACCGCTGACCTCCTCCCCCTCCCCTTCTCCCCCCTCTCCCCCTCCC
Source organism: Podarcis raffonei (assembly GCF_027172205.1). NCBI lineage: Eukaryota > Metazoa > Chordata > Lepidosauria > Squamata > Lacertidae > Podarcis > Podarcis raffonei. The sequence continues at coordinate 89,730,839 of NC_070605.1, read as the reverse complement.
TCTCCCTCCTCCTGATCAAGGGTGGAAACTGGGCTCAGAGCCAAGATGCCCAACTCTTCCTTTAAAAACAAAACAATGTTATTAAAGTAGCTTTCCAAGATAGCCTACAAAAGAGAACCATAAAACAAATATAAAACAGATCTAAAACATTAGAAACAAAATTTCAATACTATCTCCCTCCCCTCCTCCAGGAGTTGCTTTGGGAATGAATGAAAGAGGCATTCTTAATCCCTGAAGAAAGGAGACATGACACTCTGTCTCACCATCATTATCAGGGTTGAGCCCTGCCCATTCCTGAAACTTGGGGGGGGTGGTCGGGTCTCCACACATCATAATAATAATAATAATAATAATAATAATAATAATAATAATAATTTATTTATACCCTGCCCATCTGGCTGAGTTTCCCCAGCCACTCTGGGCGGCTCCCAATCAAGTGTTAAAAACAGTACAGCATTAAATATTAAAAACTTCCCTGAACAGGGCTGCCTTCAGATGTCATTTAAAGATAGGATAGCTGCTTATTTCCTTCACATCTGAAGGGAGGGTGTTCCACAGGTTGGGCACCACTACCGAGAAGGCCCTCTGTCTGGTTCCCTGTAACCTCACTTCTTGCAATGAGGGAACCTCCAGAAGGCCCTCGGCGCTGGATCTCAGTGTCCGGGCTGAACGATGGGGGTGGAGACGCTCCTTCAGGTATACAGGACCGAGGCCATTTAGGGCTTTAAAGGTCAGCACCAACACTTTGAATTGTGCTTGGAAACGTACTGGGAGCCAATGCAGATCTCTCAGGACCGGTGTTATGTGGTCCCGGTTGCCACTCCCAGTCACCAGTCTAGCTGCCGCATTCTGGATTAATTGCAGTTTCCGGGACACCTTCAAAGGTAGCCCCACGTAGAGCGCATTGCAGTAGTCCAAGCGGGAGATAACTAAAGCATGTACTACTCTGGTGAAACAGTCCACGGGCAGGTAGGGTCTTAACCTGCGTACCAGGTGGAGCTGGTAGACAGCTGCCCTGGACACAGAATTAACCTGCACCTCCATGGACAGCTGTGGGTCCAAAATGACTCCCAGGCTGCGCACCTGATCCTTCAGGGGCACAGTTACCCCATTCAGGACCAGGGAATCCCCCACACCTGCCCATAAAGAGCAAGTTGAGGAAGACCGCCTTCAGATGTCTTCCAAAAGGCACATAGTCATTGGCTTTGTCTGTTTTGGGGAGGAAGGCACCAGCTGCTCATAGCCACGAGTGACATTGTGATAAAGCCGTATTTTCCAGAACAATTCCATTTTAAAGGTGGTAAGTGAACCTGCAGTTTTCTCTGCAGGGCTCAAGTCAAGATCTGTAGCCTGCACTGTTTTGGAGGCAATTCTTTTTGAGGTTATTTAGAATGCTGTTTCATCAGTGATGCCCAAATGGATCTGTGAATTGTACTGTTCAGAATTTATCCATAAAATATTTAAAGTGACTTGCGAATCAAGCAACATATAAATGAGAAGCAGCGGGGTGGGAGTGTTTGATGCCCCCAAGTGTGTAGGGAAAACAACATTTAAAACAGGAATTTGAAAATGGCTCAAGCAGGAATTTGAAAATGATGACTCATGTCTACTTTTTTCTCTGTCTGTCTGTCTGTCTGAGAATTCTCACACTTCTGCCCCAATTTCTTAATGGAGTTAGTGTCCAAACAAATTTTCACTTTATTACATGATTTTAGTAAATAGGACAGAAGACGATGATGGGGAAAAAAGAGAACTGCACTGACTGGGAATGATTATTATAGAGTTGCAGGGTTCATAAGAGAACAGATGTTGCAATTAAACATGTTTTCCTTCAAAGCCATAATAAAATACTCTGCAACAGCTGATACTCTCCAGTACTTCATTTTCAGAAATTGTAATCCCATAGCTATAGAATGCCACATTTCAAAGAATAATCTGTGGGGTTCAGCACATTAAAGGGGTCATGTTCCAAGCATGTTGATTACATGGGGCAGTGATCAGATGAAGGAATACACGCCAATCAACAATCCATTTGGACATATTTTCAGTGGACCAGCTGTGCTCAGCCAAGCTACTGCAAAATTGCTGTCGCCAGGAGACTGTAATCACATCTGTTTGTGGAAGTCAGCATTTTGGAGTAGATCCAGACTTGAAGCCAAGTATAAAGTATGCATTTCTAAAACCTGTATGTCTTACTTTAACTCCATTCTTAAGCAGGACTTTGGCTTTTAACTATGTATGGGCTTTTTGTGTGGGTTATATTTTTTAATGTAGGGCTTTTTATGCTGGTGTTATGTTTGTGTTGGTTTTTTTTGTTGTTGTTCTTTTTGAGTTGCCATGGCCAAAATGTGATGATGATAACAACAACAACAACAACAACAACAACAACAACAACAACAACAACAACAACGTTTAAAAAGTTAGGTGCCCACCCCTACCCAGGAACACACCTGGGGTCTGGGGTCCTTCGGAGAATTGAGACACGGCGGAGACTGTTTTAACTTTACGAAATATGGTTTATTCACCCAGTTACACCTATTATACAAATAATCCTACACATATTTGATTTTAAAGATGCTTTCACATACAGTGGTACCTTGGTTCTCAAACTTAATCTGTTCCGGAAGTCCGTTTCAAAACCAAAACATTCCAAAACCAAGGCACGCTTCCCCATAGAAAGTAATGCAAAACGGATTAATCCGTTCCAGGCTGTTGAAAAACTACCCCTAAAACACTTCTCCCCATCGCCCCAATCAGGACGATCTTTCAGAATCTCTCTCTCTCTCTCTCTCTCTCTCTCTCTCTCTCTCTCTCTCACACACACACACACACACACACACACACACATGTCAGAGCGGCTGGGCTGTAGAGCACTGCCAGGGCGCTTCTCCTCAATGGCCTAATCAGTGCAATCTCTGTAAAAACAGAAGCGCAACACTAAAAACAGAAGCTCAGGCCATGTTTGACTTCCCCAGAAAATTGAGAACCAGGCCCAACCAGTGCAATCTCCGTAAAAATGGAAGTGCAACACTAAAAATGGAAGCCAAGGCCATATTTGACTCCCCCCCCCCCAAAATTGAGAACCAGGCCCAATCAGCGCAATATCTGTAAAAACAGAAGCGCAGGACTCAGGACACATTTGACTTCCAAAAAAAAAAAGTTAAAAAATTGAGAACCAGAACACTCACTTCCAGGTTTGTGATGTTCACATTCTAAGTTGTATGCAGGCCTGGCCACGGGGGTCTTTCTGTTATATACTCTGGGCTTTACGAGGCATCTAACCCTCACCTGAGCCTAATCCAGGAGAGGCATCGCACACCTGCTTCCCAAGCTACCAAGCCCCACCTGGGCTATTTCACTATTTAGGTCAACTTTATAAGGCTTCATTTCCATTCCTCTCACCAAACCCATTTTTGGCAGGACTGCTATAATCCTGATTCTGGAGCAAAGCACACAAGCCCCACCCCCCGCCTGATCCATCACTTTCAAAATTTTGTCCATACAAAACACCATCTTTGGCAAGTGTACATTTGTTGTGGTTCAAATTTACATTAAAACCACAGTTGGTCAGGGTTGTCACACTTGTTGTTGTTGTTTAGTCATTTAGTCGTGTCCGACTCTTCGTGACCCCATGGACCAGAGCATGCCAGGCACTCCTGTCTTCCACTGCCTCCCGCAGTTTGGTCAAACTCATGCTGGTAGCTTCGAGAACACTGTCCAGCCATCTCGTCCTCTGTTGTCCCCTTCTCCTTGTGCCCTCCATCTTTCCCAACATCAGGGTATTTTCCAGGGAGTCTTCTCTGCTCATGAGGTGGCCAAAGTATTGGAGCCTCACCTTCACAATCTGTCCTTCCAGTGAGCACTCAGGGCTGATTTCCTTCAGAATGGATAGGTTTGATCTTCTTGCAGTCCAGGGGACTCTCAAGAGTCTCCTCCAGCACCATAATTCAAAAGCATCAATTCTTCGGCGATCAGCATTCTTTATGGTCCAGCTCTCACTTCCATACATCACTACTGGGAAAACCATAGCTTTAACTATACGGACCTTTGTTGGCAAGGTGATGTCTCTACTTTTTAATATGCTGCCTAGGTTTGTCATTGCTTTTCTCCCAAGAAGCAGGCGTCTTTTAATTTTGTGGCTGCTGTCACCATCTCCAGTGATCATGGAGCCCAAGAAAGTAAAATCTCTCACTGCCTCCATTTCTTCGCCTTCTGTTTGCTAGGAGGTGATGGGACCAGTGGCCATGATCTTCGGTTTTTTTATGTTGAGCTTCAGACCATATTTTGCGCTCTCCTCTTTCACCCTCAATAAAAGGTTCTTTAATTCCTCCTCACTTTCTGCCATCAAGGTTGTGTCATCTGCATATCTGAGGCTGTTGATATTTCATCCGGCAATAAACTGTTAATTCAGGCAAGTAAACTACATCTCTCACTTCAATACAAACAGTTTTTCTACTTGTAACATACTTGAGCGAACCGGCTCCTTTTCCTTGTACAGATATTTTGTTGCCATTTGCAACTCTTTCTGATGAGTTTTCACTTACCTCAGCCATCATCCTCACCTGCCCTTAGCCTACCCCAGCTGAGGAATCAGACAAGCTAGTAAACCCCACCTTGCCTCCAAACTGATTGGCACAAAACTGCAGACATTTGTGTGTTTGTGTGTTGCTCCAAGCCAGGGAAACTGAGATCCATTGGTTGTTGATAAATGTGCACATACACCCCTAAGTCCAGCATTGGTCAGAGAAAAATGGAGACTGGATCCAGTGGAAAGCAAGGCAGATATTTATTATTATTATTTTATTTTTTCTGTTGCCCCAGAGTTGCCTCCCCTCATTCCAAGGAGGGAGAGACCCTGAACAAAAGTGTGCAGGAAACTTTATAGACTTTTGACATTGCCAAACCCCCTTAGCCAAAGACCACCCCAAAATCATCATACATACATCATAGGAGGCTGGTCTACAGTAGATATCCTGTATGCCAGGATAACTAATAATGGTCACTGATTGCATTTCCTGGGACTTTTATTCACTAACTCCTCTTGGTTGGATATCACCCACTTCCTTCCACATCACAAAAATGACACATTTAACAAATGTATAAAACTGTATATATGCAGAATATAAATATTAGCATATAAACAGTTTCATTCTTATATAATGTGCTGCATTCACAAATTTGGGTCCTCTGCCCAGGCAAATTCTTTGCAGACACGGGATATCATAACAACAGAAAACATCTCCAGCCATGCATGTTCTCGCTGCCACTTTGAAAACTTTATGGATTCACTTTTCCCTTCTGAGGTTTTATGTTTTTATATCATTTTATATCATTTCCCAGAATCCTTTTGTTACCTTACATGTAACCTTATACAGTAAAAAGTGCTTTCTTTTTCTTTACATTTTCAACAGATATTTGTACCCATCTAATACACTTTTGCTAACTTACTAGGAGTTAAGTACCAACGGTACGTTATTTTCATATAATTTTCTTTCAACGTACAGCAATTCTGCATATTCTGAAGTGGACCATTGATCCGATTCGGGTCATGACCCACCTGTTTTGGAGCAGGTGAGTCCTCTGTATTGTGGATTCATCCTCCCTCCCTCATCACATAAACACCTAGTATGGAAGCACCCTTGGTTAAAAGGAGGGGGAAAGTGTGTTCTCCCTCATGGAGATCACGGGTTGTGGGCGGGGCTGACGAGACACCTCACTGTTGCTAGGCAAATGATTTGGCCATCCTTTAAGCAGGGGTGGGCTGTTACTGGGGAAATCTAGATGTTGCCATTTGTTAATTGACAGCCCTATTTGTTAAATACACTGCAAGCAGCGACAAACTTCCTCTTTTCGCTGCGTGCTTCGTATCACCCGCCCTCCCTTCCCTAATTTTAGGCTGTTTGCTTGACCTTGCTATGCCTGTCATGGGGTCGTCTGCTTTGGGGCAGGGACCCGGTAGGAATTTTGCCCATTTGGCTGATTAGTGTGTGCCACTTGTTTTGCCTACTGTGTAGCAAATTGTCACAACTTGTAAGGTTTGCGGTTAGGCATTGGTCTTGGAATTGGTTGGTGGAGGGGTATGGATTTGGCTGTGCCTGCCCCTCCAAAATGCTGCTGCTGCTGCTTCAAGGGTTTTCCTTTAAAGGAACCCAGGGGCTCCCCATGCTTTTGTCCGAAACCCCCTGGCAAGGGGCTAGGGCCATGCAAGCCCCTGGGAGCATTCTGGGGAGAGGTGAGGCATGATTCCCAGTTCTGTCTCTCTCCCTAGGTGACTTACCCTTGCTGACTTCGCAGGGGGTGCGAATGTCAGAGCTGTCCCCGGTCAGTTAGTGCTACCAATGCCTAAGCAACCACTCACATTGCTGTAATTTGAATAAAGTTGTGGCCAAAATTATGCCAAAAACCTTAAACAAAAATTAAGTGTCAATTGTGTTTTTCTTTGGAGGGGTGTCTTGGGGACCTCGACGCGCAAACATTTATACGAGCTTTCCTCAGTAACACTGACTTTGGAGTATCATAGAGTTTAGAGAACTTTTGGCATTCCAGATGTTGGACTCTCTACTCCCATTGGTCCTATGCAGCATGGCTAATAGTAAAGGATTATGACAGATGTGATTCAGTAACATTTGGAAGGCCACAGGTTTCTGGCTGCTGGTTAAGAGGTTCCTGGTTCAAAGGCTGGCTTTTCCCCATACCAGCAACCTCTCATGCTGTTGGCCTTAATGTCATATGTTTACCGAACCTTCTGTCATAAAAGCATTAATTCTGTTTGAAAGGAGTCAAACAATTGACATACAAGACAGCCTCTCATTGATCTGTGTGTTTAATAAAGCTAAATGTTAGGGAGACTAATGTACCATGCGGATGTTTTAGGAATTTCATTAACGTAGTTGAAAGACTGTCATAATTCACTCACCTCAGCTAGTTTATGAGCCATGGGTTTTCTGCAGCTCATAAAATCAGCTTGCTTAACGCAACACACTGACTAATAGTACCAAAGATGACACTTTTTCACTTTAGAAAACAAGGTGACTTTTAAAAAGATGCATGTAAGCTTTGTAAGGCAAGATACAGAATTGCTGTTAAAAATCTAATAAAAATGTGATTGTTCTAGAACGACAGCTTTGTTATAAATAAACTTTTGTTTTCTCCTGGCACCCATAATTTAAAAACCCGTCCTAACACTCAAAGTTGTATATTTAGAATAAATTGATTTTGTCCTTGTAGGTTTAGAATGGTGTAAACCTGATTAGAACATTAACATTACAAATATTTATATCCCTATCTCTTGTTCCAGTGGTTGAACCCCTCTGGTGCCTTCATTCAACAAATCTCAAAGCAGCGAAATACATCAATGAATCTGACATCTGAAGACCTCATTCAGTTTCAGTACCTTGCCAACAGGACTGACTCCAAGGTTATCACTCCCTCCGTTCTGAGTCTGCAAATTAATGTTATTAATGTCACATGTCACATCTGAATTCTTCTTACCTAAGATAAATATAGTTCTAGCGAGATCTTCAAAGGTTGCTTTCTCTTTGAAAAATAATCTTGGGGGGAAAAAACCCATTATCCTCACTATCACCTTGCCAGTTTCCAAAGTCATACATTATGTTGAAAGGCACATGACGCTCCTCCTTATCTATAAAAGTCACTTGTGGCCACTCCCATGTCAATCCACTGTGTTACATTTTTCACTCTCCATTCCCAGTTGTATAAAACTACCAACTAAGGCCCTAAACAAATTTATAAGGTGTTACATTCCACTGGGGTGCAGCATCATAACTTGTATTCTTTTGATTTAGAATAGATGTTCCACATGTCTAACTTGATTTATATTCCATTCATGGGGGGCTTTACAAATACAATGCAAAACTGGTTTTAAAAAATGATACTAGTTTGGGGGTTTTAGAGGAGACAGATCAATGGTAGAGTACATGACCCAAGATTTAGTTTCAGGTATCTCAAGGACTGTGTGAATGTCTGGAGGCGGTTGGAAGATGGATGGCGGCTAACAGATTGAAGTTGAATCCTGACAAGACAGAAGTACTGTTTTGAGAGGACAGGGGGCAGGCAGATGTGGAGGACTCCCTTGTCCTGAATGGGGTAACTGTGCCCCTGAAGGACCAGGTGCGCAGCCTGGGAGTCATTTTGGACTCACAGCTGTCCATGGAGGTGCAGGTCAATTCTGTGTCCAGGGCAGCTGTCTACCAGCTCCATCTGGTACGCAGGCTGAGACCCTACTTGCCCCCTGACTATCTCACCAGAGTGGTGCATGCTCTAGTTATCTCCTGCTTGGACTACTGCAATGCGCTCTATGTGGGGCTACCAGAAACCACAACTATTTTAGAATGTGGCAGCTAGACTGGTAGTCACTGGTAGAATGCGGCAGCTAGACTGGGAGTGGCCACCGAGACCATATAACACCAGTCCTGAAAGACCTACATTGGCTCCCAGTACGTTTCTGAGTACAATTCAAAGTGTTGGTGCTGACCTTTAAAGCCCTAAATGGCCTTGGCCCAGTATACCTGAAGAAGCGTCTCCACCCCCATCATTCAGCCCAGCTTCTGAGGTCCAGGTCTGAGCACCTTCTGGCAGTTCCCTCACTGCAAGAAGTGAGGCTACAGGGAACCAAGCAGAAGGCCTTCTTGGTAGTGGCGCTCACCCTGTGTAGCGCCCTCCCCCATCAAGGAAATAAACAACTATCTGACTTTTAGCAGACATTTGAAGGCAGCCCTGTTTAGGGAAGTTTAAAATGTTTTATGTTTTATCGTGTTTTTAATATTCTGTTGGGAGGTGCCCAGAGTGGCTGGGGAAACCTAGCCAGATGGGCGGGGTGTAAATAATAAATTATTATTTGGAAATAGCAGGGCCTTTGCTTGCCCCTTTGTCCAGAGGAACCTGTGGACTTCCTTTGTTGTTAATATCTTACAGTGTTGTTGAACCCCAGTGGTCTAACAAGGTCTATCCCCCTTGGGAGTTGAAAGCTCAGCCCAGCCTCATAAACTGACCACCCTCATAAGAACTGATATAATACCTTTATTACGCTCTGACCCTTCCATTGCCTTGAATCCAGAGGGATCCTGCAACACACTGTATTTTATATTAGCATCAGACATAAACCAATTTATTATGCCATAGTATGGGGACAAGGGACTTACTGGAGAGAACTATGAGAAGAACACTTAGGTACCATCTATTGTTGTTGTTGTTTTTTAAAAAGTGAATTATTTAGACAAAAATGCCTGACAACAGATGCGATACAAAAGAAACTGCTGCGTCAGCTGCACACTGATGAGTGTCTCGAAGCTCCTCTCCAAGCTTTCTTAGTACTATATTGGGGGATTTTTGAAGCATATGAAGAAGGTCTCTGACTTTTCTCAAGTGATTGACTGTACAAGCTTTCTACATGGCAGGTGGATGTTGGCAGAATGGGATCACACAATTTGTTGGTGGCCCGTCTTTGCCATGAGTGCCAGAAATGGCACAGGCAGCGGGACAGCGGGACAACCTTGGGAAACAGCCTGTGGCTTGCAGCAGGAGTAGAGAACCTCAGCCTTGAGGGCCAAATGTGGCCCGTGGCACTCTTTCCAGCCTTGGCCTTCATTAGCCCTGCTCTACACCATCCTTGGGAGGACACGGGTGGCGGTGTGCTCTAAACCACAGAGCCTAGGGCTTGCCAACCAGAAGGTCAGCGGTTCGAATCCCTGCGATGGGGTGAGCTCCCGTTGCTCGGTCCCAGCTTCTGCCAACCTAGCAGTTCAAAAGTACATCAAAGTGCAAGTGGATAAATAGGTACCACTCCTGCAGGGAGGTTAACGGCGTTTCCGTGTGCTGCTCTGGTTTCGCCAGAAGCGGCTCGGTCATGCTGGGCACATGACCTGGAAGCTGTCTGCGGACAAACACTGGCTCCCTCGGCCTATAGATCGAGATGAGCGCCGCAACCCCAGAGTCATCTGGGACTGGACCTAATGGTCAGGGGTACCTTTACCTTTTTACACCATCCTTGAATGCTTTTGTGTGACTGGAATGTATCCTTGAACTGTGTTAATACTTCCTGCTTGCCTGGATGGAAGATGAAGAGATGTTTATCTGTGTAGAAACATCTGTCTTTTGTGTTCCTGAAATGTACGCCGCTGTGCAAAGCTAAGAGTTACACCTGTTGTTCCACATACTTTTTGGCTGCATTGCCACTTACCACACTGGCATGTGGCCTCCAGAAGGTGGTCCACAAGGGAAGGTAGCCCTTGTGCTGTGAAAGGTTCCCCAGTCAGACTTACACTTTTGTCTTCATTGTTGTGACTGCACTTACTCCCCAGCTTAGTAGGCTTGAGGGGGAAAAATAGGCCTAGAGTATTAAATACCCTCCAACATTTCTCCAATGAAAATAGGGGTGTCCTAAGGAAAAAGGGACGTGGGTGGGTGGGACGTGGGTGGTGCTGTGGGTTAAACCACAGAGACTAGGACTTGCCGATTAGAAGGTCAGCGGTTCGAATCCCCGCGACGGGGTGAGCTCCCATTGTTCGGTCCCTGCTCCTGCCAACCTAGCAGTTCGAAAGCACCTCAAAGTGCAAGTAGATAAATAGGTACTGCTCCAGCGGGAAGGTAAACGGCGTTTCCGTGCGCTGCTCTGGTTTTGCCAGAAGCGGCTTAGTCATGCTGGCCACATGACCTGGAAGCTGTACACCAGCTCCCTCGGCCAATAAAGCAAGATGAGCGCTGTAACCCCAGTCATGACTGGATCTAATGGTCAGGGGTCCCTTTACCCTTTACCTTTAAGGGAAAAGGAGACATTTTGGGATCAAATCAGGAACCAGGACAGCGTTTGTAAATCCAGGACCATCCCTGGAAAAGAGGGTCTGAATATTAGGGCTATGCACTGGATTCAGCAGAGGCTCAAATCCTGAGCCAAATTGTGCCTGCCTAGTTGGAGGAGTCTGGGCTGAGTGGCCCACAGCCACCCAAAGCTGTCCAGAAGCAAGAAATAAAGCAGTAAGGAGAAGGTGGTGTAGGTGAGAAAGAGGAAAAGCTGATGAAAAGAAGGGACCTACAAGGGACCTGCATATTTCTGGGAGACGGTTAAACATCAAAGGCAGGGAACAGGACAGATTTCAAAGATGGTGGCAGCGGAACATTTCTATTTTGACTAGAGCAGTGTTCTTAAGCTAGTGAGTGGGGTTGAGACTACAGCCTTTTATATTATTATTTTGTTTATGATTTTCAGTTTTATACACTTCAATAATTTTACAATCATTTTAACATTCCAAAACTCAACTTCCTTCCTCCTCTTTCTGCAGTTCCTTCAATTTTTTTTAAAAAATATATTTTCTGCATATTCCAAATTAACTTAATTTGCTCATTTATTCACCTACTTTAAATATATACTCTTATAAAACGACAGGCTATTACAATAATCCTGCCAATGTTCTTATCTGTTTGCAGTTTATTTGTAAATATTCAATAAACCATTTCCATTCTTTTATAAAAAGTTTGTTGTCTTGATTTCTCATTTTTCCAGTAATTTTTGCCATTTCTGTATGTTTCATAAGTTTTTGTATCCATTCTTCTTTCGCTGGGACTTCTTCTTCTTTCCATTTTTGGGCAAGTAACATTCTTGCCGCTTCTGGTTTTTTTTTTACAAATGTTATTTTAAACATATTTTCCAATTCATTACCGGTATATATATCATTTCCCAGTAAGCTTTAACCTTACCACCACATATGATAAAAAGAACCTTCTTTCTCTTTACATTTCCAACACTTATTTGAGGGACTGCAGCCTTAAGAAAGACGCTTTCCGTTTACAACATGGGAATCCTATCACTGGCCTACTTTACAGAGTTGTCTAAGCATTACTGAGATAATGCGTGTGAAGTGTTTTCACCACTCAAAAAGCACTATGCATCCTTTTTTATTTGGTATGTTTTACAGGTAGAGTGCACAGATTAGGGGCTGTAAATGTTTTATCCGGAGTCATCCTAGTCTGCAATGCAGAAACCTCAGTGCAGGGTAATGCTGAAACAGCTGGGACCCTCTATGATCTAACAGAACCCTTCTCTGAACGCTAAAATAATTTCAACGCTCCCCGCCCCGCCCAAAAGCAATACTTCCTGATAGGAACAATGCCCCACTCACTTCATGGTGTGAGAGCAATAAATGCATGTTTAGTTATTTATGCCTCACTTCTGACTGAACCATTTCAGCTGCTGCCAAACATGTCCATCTCATATTCTGGTTATGAACCTGAAGCAGATGGTCGAAAGGTATTTAACACAGTGTGCTTACAGACATAACATTTCTGCCAATAATGCCTTTACTGTATCATAATGTTTGTGCTCAGCTGAGAATAAGCCAGAAGTAATCCATCAATAAATGTTGATTGGGAAGTGAAAGCAATTCTTGAGGGAGATCCATAAGAGAGAGAGTAGCAATAGCTATTCAGAAGTTTGATCAGAGGGCAAAAATCTCCCACATATCACATACTAATACGGAACCTGTGTTCTTTAGTGTGGATTTATACATAGGGAATGGGCACCACCCATTCACAAAATGGAGGTATTGCCAGACCCAGGAGCGCCTTAATATTTGCAGAATATTGTAAAACAAGAGGCCGGGGGGGTAGATATTGTGAAAAACCACCTGAAATAAACTGCTCTCTGACTTTTGAGAGTGAGGAACCATCAGACAAATGTTGGAGGGGAAAGAGATGGAGAGGATGGAGAGGAACAATCTGGCTCCTCCCCTAAACTTCTCAATGTCTATGCCCTCATGACATCATAGCAACAGCACTAAAAGCAGGGGGCACTGTCCGTCACTGAATTTCCACATCTGCATAATGGATGAGACCTAATCTAAATTAGGACAAACAAGAGTAGGCATGTATATAGAACAAAGCATGTGTGGAAAACAAACCCTGTAATTACACGAAGGAGAAACTATATAAACTTATTACAGGATCCAGATTTACAATTTGGAAAATCCTACTTCCATTATATATATGCATATCTTCTCCAAAGCAGAAGTGCTCTGGAAACACAAGGTCAATTTTTGATATATCAAACCAAAACAGGTTTCACATCATACATTCCTAATTTGGATTCCATGAGATAAGACAGTGGCTGCCAAGCTCCATTAGCCAATTTAGGAGTTTTCTTAAAACCAAATTAGACTTGACCTTAATTGTGTGAACACAATTAATGTCCACATTTCTTGCATCTGCACAATAGACATCGCATCTCGTTTGGCCCTCTGCCCTTACGCCGAACAGGACATCAGGATGTGGAGAAGACAGAGCAATCTGTGCACCATTTGAACTTGCATGACTACTGAATGAAGGCGTTGCAGTCTTTGCTTTCTTATTGTGTCTCTACCAATGAATTTACATTTAAAAATAGAGATTAATTTTGAGATGAACCGTTTTTTGCATGCAACAGCCTCGTCTTGGAAGGTAAAAGCCAGTTACCTTTGCTCGGTCAGTAAAACGAGCACAAAATCTTTACACACATCACTTATCTTGTATTCAGCTTGAAATAATGCACGGGCATATTGTTTGAGATTCGGTGAAATTGTGTAGAGAAGGCTATTTGTACTAGAAACTTTTATTTCTTTGTAAAGTATGTATTTAATTATTTCAGTGTATTGACTCAGCCTCGATCAACCTTCCAAAGGGAGGGAAAAAAGTACAAATTCCATTTTCTCGGCACCTTTTGTTAACTCGGCAGATTGCAGACTGTCCTAGATGGCTTTAAATTAGTGTACTGGAAGGCTTTGAGGTGAACGATAATGGAATAATTGTCCCATTTTAAAGCAAATGATAATCTTCCCCTTATGTCACGGTTGCATTTTCTATGACTGCAGGAGGGGGAAGCACATAATCACACATGCCTCTTGAGAATGTTGATGTGCGGGAGAAGGAGAAGACCAAGCAAATAGAGAAATACAGGATGAAAGATTTCAGGGTCTGAGTGGGGACTAAGAGTGGCATCCAGTGCACTTGTTCCATTAGTGCAAGAATTTCCATTTGCACACTGGAATGTCCACCATCTCCTCCCTCTGCAACCTTCCCAGATCTGCTTCAGAGGTTTGGGAGAACACCCAGAACAAATTCAGAAGGTATGGTGAGGTACGGGGAGAGAAGCAAGGGGAGCATTTATGTTGCACATCTAAAAGTTATTGAGCTGATGGAACGAGTGCACTGAATACGTCCCCTATAGATTGTCATCATCATCTTGGCTCCAAAGAATCCCGCTGACATACCTACAAGACTACATGGGTTCCACCACAACCACCCTGCTTTTGAATCCAGCTGCATCTCCTTGTGAGGATTCAAATGCTGTATTAGATGCTGACTTGGAGATCTTTTCGCAAGCTGCACTGAACTGCAGTAGAGAGGTGGGAATTGAACACTTCTTTCTTCTTCTTTGGCGATCACTTGTAGCCAAGTACAGTGGTACCTCGGGTTACAGACGCATCAGGTTACAGACGCTTCAGGTTACAGACTCCGCTAACCCAGAAATAGTACCTCGGGTTAAGAAATTTACTTCAGGATGAGAACAGAAATCATGCGGTGGCAGTGTGAGGCCCCATTAGCTAAAGTGGTACCTCAGGTTAAGAACAGTTTCAGGTTAAGAACGGAACTTCAGAACGAATTAAGTTCTTAACCCGAGGTACCACTGTACCATGAGACCGTAAATGGCTGTGGAGGCCAATTCTGGATCCACATGTCCTTCCACAATGGGAACATAGGTTTCCAGATGGGAATTGATCATGGTTTGGGTTTGCCAAACGTGCCTGGCTCTTAGCTCATTTCTCCTTTTTGCCCTGAGTTTGTGCTTCTTCAAAGTCAATGACACCTTTGGTAAAAGTTGTTCTCTAATTGGAGTGCTCACAGGCCAGTGTTTCCCAGTTATCAGTGCTTACACTACATTTTTAAAGATTTGCATTGAGAGCATCTTTAAACTGATATTTTGCTTTCCATTCTTATGTTGGGAATAGAATAGTTGCTTTGGAAGATGATAATCAGGCATCTGAACATGACCAGTCTAATGAAGTTGATGTTGAAGAATCATTGCTTTGACATCGGTGATCTTTGCTTCTTCCAGTACACTGACATTAGTTCGCTTGTCTTCCCAAGTGATGTGTAAAAAATTTCGGAGACACCGTTGAAGGAATCTTTTGTGGAGGTGGAGATGGTGTTTATAAGTGGTCCATGTTTCACAAGTGTACAGTAAAGTTGGTAGTACGATAGCTTTGTAAACAAGTATTTTGGTTTCCCTGTGAATTTCCTGGTCCTCAAACTCTTTGCGCTTCAGCTGGGAGAAAGCTGTGCTCGCAGAGCTCAGGTGATGCTGGATTTCAGCATCAATGTCGGCCCTTGTGGGAAGATAACTGCCCAGGTAGTAGTAGTAGTAGTAATAATAATAATAATAATAATAATAATAATAATAATAATAATAATTTATTTATACCCTGCCCATCTGGCTGGGCTTCCCCAGCCACTCTGGGCGGCTTCCAAACAAAATATTAAAATACTGTAATACATCAAACATTAAAAGCTTCCCTAAACAGGGCTGCCTTCAAATGTCTTCTAAAAGTCTGGTAGTTATTGTTCTCTTTGACATCTGGTGGGAGGGTATTCCACAGGGAGGGCGCCACTACCAAGAAGGCCCTCTGCCTGGTTCCCTGTAACTTGGCTTCTCGCAGTGAGGGAACCGCCAGAAGGCCCTCGGTGCTGGACCTCAGTGTCCGGGTAGAACGATGGGGGTGGAGACGCTCCTTCAGATATACTGGACCGAGGCCATTTAGGGCTTTAAAGGTCAGCACCAACACTTTGAATTGTGCTTGGAAACGTACTGGGAGCCAATTTAGGTCTTTCAAGACCGGTGTTATATGGTCTCGGCGGCCGCTCCCAGTCACCAGTCTAGCTGCCACATTCTGGATTAGTTGTAGTTTCCGGGTCACCTTCAAAGGTAGCCCCACGTAGAGCGCATTGCAGTAGTCCAAGCGGGAGATAACCAGAGCATGCACCACCCTGGCGAGGCAGTCCGCAGGCGGATAGGGTCTCAGCCTACGTACCAGATGGAGCTGGTAAACAGCTGCCCTGGACACAGATTTGACCTGTGCCTCCATGGACAGCTATGAGTCCAAAATGACTCCCAGGCTGCGCACCTGGTCCTTCAGGGGCACAGTTACCCCATTCAGGACCAGGGAATCCTCCACACCTGCCTACCTCCTGTCCCCCCAAAACAGTACTTCTGTCTTATCAGGATTCAACCTCAATCTGTTAGCCGCCATCCAAGTAGGAAAAGTGATTGACATTTTCCAACATTACAAGATTAAGTTGTATTACACCATTAAGTTGAACAGTTCCAGTGTCCATGCAGAGGTGTAGTAGTTGAACATCAAAGGTTGCCATTCAACTAGTACCATTTGTAGCTTCCAGTAAACTGCCACCTCCCTCAGAGGAAGCGTGCATCATCATATGGAGTTGTCCATCATCAGAGGCAGAAGCCATTTTGAATCAACTCAGTAGCAGGGCACAGAGGACAAGAAATATATAGAAATGGTCACCCTAAAAGTCCCTATAGAGGGACAGCAACCCCAGTAAGTCATTGGGCAATAATTTTGCCCCCCATACACCAAAACCTGACTGCACCTAGAGTTGAGAGCGAGGAAAGCAGCGAAGAAAAATGGTGGGGAAAGTGACAGATAGAAAAGAACATTTTTTTAAACTCTGTGAGAAAAGAGCACTGTTAAAGACCACAAAGGGGACCAAAGAAATGGAGAAAGAATATCCAGGAGAAAGGCTAAGGCACACCAGGGAGAAACCAACAGGGAAAAGGCAACAAACACTGGAAGAAAGCCATGGCAGCAATACATAGGGATGGGAAAAAAATGGAGCTAAGGCACCAAAACAACAGCAACAAACCCACAGGGGGAAAAACCCAGGAACTCCAAACAGGAGGAGGATTGTAACGGCAAATATGTGTAAGATTAAAACACCACACAGCCACCAACCACAGAGAAAGAACACAAGTCGGGGAATAAAAAGCTAAGTATCCTGACAAGAGGGGGGGGGCAATGAACACATTCAATCACTCAGAAGGACTGACCTAAGATGCATGGAGCAAGGAATGTTGTTGTTGTTGTTTAGTCGTTTAGTCGTGTCCGACTCTTCGTGACCCCATGGACCAGAGCACGCCAGGCACCTCTGTCCTCCACTACCTCCCGCAGTTTGGTCAAACTCATGCTGGTAACCTCGAAAACACTATCCAACCATCTCGTCCTCTGTCGCCCCCTTCTCCTTGTGCCCTCCATCTTTCCCAGCATCAGTGTCTTCTCCAGGGAGTCTTCTCTTCTCATGAGGTGGCCAAAGTACTGGAGCCTCAGCTTCATGGTCTGTCCTTCCAGTGAGCACTCAGGGCTGATTTCCTTCAGAATGGATAGGTTTGATCTTCTTGCAGTCCATGGGACTCTCAAGAGTCTTCTCCAGCACCATAATTCAAAAGCATCAATTCTTCGGCGATCAGCCTTCTTTATGGTCCAGCTCTCACTTCCATACATCACTACTGGGAAGACCATGGCTTTAACTATACGGACCTTTGTTGGCAAGGTGACGTCTCTACTTCTCAAGATGCTGTGTAGGCCTGTCATTGCCCTTCTCCCAAGAAGCAGGCGTCTTTTAATTTTGTGGCTGCTCTCACCATCTGCAGTGATAGGACAGGAGAAAAAGAAAGCCCAGAAAAATGGTCAAGCTAGGAATAAACTCGGGGGCGGGGGGATCACCTGGATGAGAAGCAGGAAAATGGATTGGAGGATATCTTGCAAGCCTTGCTACTTCCTCAACATCGATTTTGCTTCTTTTGGATGATAGGTGGCAGTATCATCATGCATCCAATGGGCTGCCCTCCAGAGAGAAATATCAGATCACATACATAGCATACAATGCCTTTACAGTATTGCAGTTAAAGATTTGAGGGTTTTGTTTTGGTGTGCCCCCCCTTTCTTGTTTTCTTTATTGATTGCTTCTGTTTTATTGTACATATCCTCAATAATTATTTTCTTCAAATTTTCTTTCTTTGTATGAATGCATATTTAAACAAAAAGGAAAAGAAAAGAAAAGAAGAAAAAGAATGAACATAATGACCAGTGTCATAGCAAATGAATTTGCACGTCTCAGAAAATCTAACCACTATATTAAAAAAAATACTGTACCCTTCCTATAACTGAAAAGACAAATTTCAGTCAAACTCTGATATTGTGATGGGGAGCAAAAATATATGATCTGTGTTATTGTCCTTTCATTCACCTTCCTTGTTGCATTGTTTGGAAAATCAAAGCAGAACTTGGAGGGAGGGAGGGAGGGAGGGAGGGAGGGAGAGAGAGAGAGAGAGAGAGAGAGAGAGAGAGAGAGAGAGAGAGAGATGGGAGAAAATGAAAGAGAAAGAGATGGAGAGGGGAGGAAAGAATTCAAGCAAGAACTAATATTCCTAGATTTGCTGATAAGGATATAAGGATAAGGTTTTACAGCACCTGGGGCAGTTGGGTTCACCAGTGAATTTTGGAAGAAGTATTTTTGTTTTGTTTTTTAGTTTATTGGCAGGACATTTATTTAAAAACTGTTAATGAAATTATGTAAAAGTATAACTTCCCAGGAGCATAGCTAAGGTGATAGCAATTGCCAAACCAGGGGAAGACATCTCAAAACAGATACATTAAAGGCATTTATTTTATTACTATTGTTGTTGTTAAATTGTCTGTTGGAATAAAATAAGGCTTCAGTAGGCATTAAAATCCATTAAAGATTTAAAAATTTGGACCAGTGTTCTAGATAATCAACTGAACACAGTGGTGGGTAAATATATATTGAGAGACTTGCAGTCTTTCCAGAAGAGCAAGGCTGGTTGACGCCCCTGAATATCTTCCTAATGGAGCCTAATGGAATAATAAAACATTTGTAAGCCAGATGAAATTTTCCCAAATGATAATGATATTTCAAAGTATATAGAGTTGCTAATCTTTTGATTCATACTAAAATCAAGTTCGTTAAGCGTGGAAGAAAATGAAGTGTTGTGTACTCCTGGTCAGGTGGCAAAGCTGGATCAGGACAGAGATTTCTTCAGAGTTTATGATTGTGTTTGAGCTCTGACCTCCGTGTTCTCTGGGCTCCAGAATAGGAAGCACTGTTGGAGCCAGGCAGAAAGTTGTTTGACTTCAACCTTCCTCCAATTCAGAAAATTCTGTGTAGCACCATGTTCATGTTTTTGTGGGATGTAATCCATTGGAACAGTCAAGTGCAACATTCCTTATTTCCCTAGAGTGGGCACAGGAAGGGGGACATCCAGTCAGTGTAACTTCCTGTTCCACTGGTCTGGAGCTTCCTCCCCCTGCATGTGATCTGGGAGATGGGCATGGCTCTGGCTGACTCCATAAAAGAGCCGAGTCATGAAGCCATTGTCTCTCTCTTGCTGCCATGCTGCTCTCCTGCAGCCATTTTCTTCTCTTGGTGCTGTTCTCTCAATGTATTTTTGCTGTCTGCTGCCTCTCAGCCAGCAGCACACGAGCTCAATCTCCATACGAGATCAAACTGAACTGAATGTGAGTAAACTTCTTGTTACTTTTAAGAAAAAAACTCTTGTGTCTTTATTCTTTTGTTGTTTAGTCGTTTAGTCGTGTCCGACTCTTCGTGACCCCATGGACCAGAGCACGCCAGGCATTCCTGTCTTCCACTGCCTCCCGCAGTTTGGTCAAACTCATGCCGGTAGCTTCCAGAACACTGTCCAACCATCTCGTCCTCTGTCATCCCCTTCTCCTTGTGCCCTCAATCTTTCCCAGCATAAGGGTCTTTTCCAGGGAGTCTTCTCTGCTCATGAGGTGGCCAAAGTATTGGAGCCTCAGCTTCACAATCTGTCCTTCCAGTGAGCACTCAGGGCTGATTTCCTTAAGAATGGATAGGTTTGATCTTCTTGCAGTCCATGGGACTCTCAAGCGTCTCCTCCAGCACCATAATTCAAAAGCATAAATTCTTCAGCAATCAGCCTTCTTTATGGTCCAGCTCTCACTTCCATACATCACTACTGGGAAAACCATAGCTTTTACTATACAGACCTTTGTTGGCAAGGTGATGTCTCTACTTTTTAAGATGCTGTCTAGGTTATTTTATGCTTTTAAGAGGTATAAAAGGGGACACCAGGAATAATCCATCTGAGCAAGCCAGATTGGATTACGTAACTAAAGAGATTCAAACAAATATGCAAACTAGCTTCCTGCTTTATTGAGGGGAATCTGCTCTGCTACATCAGTCACTAGAGTGAGTGAAGGAAGGATAATACTTAATAATATATCCTTTCCTACTATCCTTAACATTCCCACAGTTTTAAGATGCTTTCCCCACATCTCACGGGCTCCAGTGGATTAGATAATTCTTTCTCGATTTCCCTCTCTTTATTGTCTCTTTGTGAATATGTTTTCTTTGAATGTGTGTGTGTGTGTGTTTAATGAGAAAGTTCTGGGACTGGGACTTTAGAGGCTGCTGTCAGCACTTGTCTCTTGAGCCAACATAAACTGTCACCAAGCTCCTTTAAGACCCCAATATATGTGCATCTGTACAGTGGTACCTCAGGTTAAGAACTTAATTAGTTCCGGAGGTCCATTCTTAACTTGAAACTGTTCTTAATCTGAAGCACCACTTTAGCTAATGGGGCCTCCTGCTGCCAGAGCACGATTTCTGTTCTCATCCTGAAGCAAAGTTCTTAACCCGAGGTAATATTTCTGGGTTAGCGGAGTCTGTAACCTGAAGCGTATGTAACCTGAGGTACCATTGTATTCCCTAACGCATATAGTATTCCATTAATTAAACAACCACCTTAGTTTAAAATTCATCCTGTCCAGTGTTGCTGTCCATTTTACACCTAAACCTAATATATCAGATACCAGGAGGTTTTGTAAGCATTCTGACGTAACTGATGGCAGCAGAAAACTAAAGAAACACAGATACCTAAACCTGTCTTTATACAAAGTTGGGCTGAAGGAACCAGGTATGCCTGACAGACTGATAGACAATAATATCCCTAAAAATTGTCTAGCAACCTCCATGCCCAAGACTTCAGAACAATTTATGTGCTTGCTTATTATATTTGTCTAACACCTGATAGTAGAACTCTCAAGGCGTATGATATTTCAAAAGCAATATGATGTTATCCACGTTTGCAGAAGCTAGTTCAGGTGCACATTTGCTATCAAACGTTTGTTGCAGGAATGTGAGGAATGATAAGGGAAAAGGAGATGTCATTTGAAGGATTGTGAGAGGTGAATGGACTACTACAGGCAAAAGGAAAGACCTCAGACTAGAGCTAGTGGAGCAATCACTTCAAATGCTCTCATGGTGGGAGTCTCTACTCCGCCTGTTTGTATATTTAGCAAATGCAGAATCCTATGTTGTGATGGTTTTCTCCACAATATAAAGACTCACAGAGTATGATTTTTGTGTGGAGGTGGGATGAGGGTGGAGTGGAGTGGAGTAGGAACACCAATAATGAAGCTAAAATCTTCAGGATCTGTTTCTGGAACTGCTGGAAATGAAGTTATGTGATCCTCTCTGCTGTTTTGGCTACGCAGATTTCAGAAGTGTCATCACTTACCCTTTTGCTTTTTTAACAAAGCGTCCCACACTGCGTTTTGCCTGTCTTGCACTCCGGCTGACAACTGGCTGCAGGTCGTTGGACAGCCTTGTTAAAATTGCTCCCAAATGGACCACTTCATTGATTTCCTGTGAAAGCAAACATAAACGAAGGAGAAATTCAAACATTAAAGGCGGTTGTGGCCTGGTAACATTTGGAGGGCCAATGGTTCCCCACAGTTGTTGTCAACTAAAAAGTCAACAAACAGAGATGTTAATTGGCTCATGGGGGCTTTCAACCCCAATAGAGTGATATACTTTAAAAAATCACACTGCTCTTTCGGCCGTACTTCTTTGTCTATGTTTTCCGGGCAGTCGTTAGTTATGTTAGGGCAGCTGAGTGTCCACCTTGCAAGGAAAAGGCAACACCAAAGAGGGAAGCTGATGCTCTTGCCAACTTGGGTGTGTATTTTTTTAACAAAAAATTTTTTAACAGTGCAACCCAATCTGCATGCAAAGTCAATGAAAGATGAGGCAACTGGAGCACCTCAAAACTGAGCCATGCCACTATTCTTGGTGCAAAAGATTCACAACGTTTGAAGCTTAAAAGTATGTAAAAGGGGTTCAGTGCCACTGAGTTGGTCCCTCAGGAGAATGTTGCCATCCATTCTGGAAATTATTTGCTCATAACAGTGCAGGATAGGGATGCTGTGGTCTAAACCACTGAGCCTCTTGGGCTTGCTGATCAGAAGGTCGGTGGTTCGAATCCCCGTGATGGGGTGAGCTCCCATTGCTTGGTCCCAGCTCTTGCCAACCTAGCAGTTCGAAAGCACACCAAAAAGTGCAAATAAATAGGTACCGTTCTGGCGGGAAGGTAAATGGTGTTTCCGTGCGCTGCTCTGGTTTCGGTGTTCTGTTGCGCCAGAAGTGGCTTAGTCATGCTGGCCACATGACCTGGAAAAACTGTCTGCAGACAAACGCTGCCTCCCTCGGCCTGTGAAGCGAGATGAGCGCCACAACCCCAGAGTCATCTGTGACTGGACTTAACTGTCAGGGGTCCTTAACCTTTTTTTTAACAGTGCAGGATGGTGTCTAGCTGGTTATAGAACTGGTGAAAAGACATAAAAGAGTATAAGAAAAGAGTTGCTAAGAGTAAGAGAGTTGCTGAGAACCTTGTCCAAATTTTGTAGCATGCCTTAATTAGTAAAAGTGAGTTATTATTGGAAACATTGTCTCGCACTCAGAACTTCTACTCGTTTAAATAGCATTTTTGCTACCATCTGGTGGCATTGTCAGCAACAGAACTCTTCTTGGTAAGCACCAGCTGCCAGCCACAATTGCTCCCCTCCTTCTTCCTGCAAGCCTATGCAATGATGCTATGGCATGGCATGGATTTCAAGTTTGACATGGGATAGCAGCTTTTGAAAAGAGTTCCTTTCCTGCCATTGACAGAAATGGCAGCAAACAATACAATGTAAATGAAACAAAATAAAAGAATTCCTTCCAGTAGCACCTTAGAGACCAACTAAGTTTGCTATTGGTATGAGTTTTCGTGTGCATGCACACTTCTTCAGATACCAATACAATGTAAAGATAAGGATAGATAAAGACAAACTTTCACATACGGTAAGCTAAATAATAAAATCATTGCAGGTTTGTCACCAAATACTACTGTGAATTCATACCACATGTTAGATGCATGCCCAGTGAACTGTCAGTGTACAGTAGTACCTCGGGTTACAAACGCTTTGGGTTACAAACTCCGTTAACCTGAAAGTAGTACCTTGGGTTGAGAACTTTGCCCCAGGATGGGAACGGAAATCGTGCGGCAGTGGTGCAGCAGCAGCGGGAGGCCCCATTAGCGAAAGTGCGCTTCAGGTTAAGAACGGTTTTGGGTTAAGAACGGACGTCCGGAACTAATTAAGTTCGTAACCCAAGGTACCACTGTAGTTCCAAGCAGTGCAGTTCCCCGGTAGTGATAACCTTGGAATCAGACAGAAATCAAGCTTGGCTCTCACTCTCAGGCTTCTGCTTGCAGCCTGATTCCAGCTCAGCTCTTGTAGAACTGCCCTGGTTTCTGTCTTTTTACTGCCTGCCAGGTGAGGGGGCAAAGGCTCACTCATTTGCCCTCTGGCACAGAACAACTTCCTTTTGTTATACTAATGATGGTGTTTAGGTGTGATCATTATCTCACAAAGAAACTTGCCTGACTAGTTCAACAATGGACTTCTCCATTAGATGTTAACCTTTGCTAGATCCAGGACCCCAGGAATAGAAGGGTCTTGGGCATCATGCAGACTGACTCTTCAAACTCATAACACTATATATTTGCAGTATATTTTAATTCTGTGTTAGATTAATACACACACACACACACACACACACATACATATATGTATGATTACTCTGTAATTATACTGTTCTGAAAACTTTTATTTTTATTTTTATGCCAGATACTGGCCGGTGTACATTTAGCCCTGGTGAGCATGAGAGAGACAATATGCTGAGTTAAGTGGGCTGTTGGTCAGAATAACTATCACAATTAAAAGCTCATGATGTCTATCTATTTACAGGCTGTGTAGCATTTGACTGATGCATAGCTTCTCCCATCTGTGCAGCTATTTTTGGCCAAATGCTTAGTCTTCCCGTTCAGGGTTTTCTCATTCTCACTCTAGGGTCATACAGGTTCTTTAGTTTGACATATCATCTCACTTTCCCCTAGCTGAGTGGTGGGACCATGCTCCTGCAGACCAAATTTGGCCCTGCAGGGGTCCCAATTTTGCCCACCCGGCCTTTGCTGATATACTATACTAGCCTGCTCCACACCTGACATCAATGTGGTTTCATAGGTTGTTGCTTTGCTGGAGCAAGGCACTCTTCCACCCATCAGCTGATGGGTGTGCACCTTGGCCCAGGAACAGTATTCTAGATAATTTATAGATATGAAATGTCAACTCAGCAGTTCAAAAGCATACCAGCTTGAGTAGTTAATACCAATTCTATCATCCGTCCATCCATCCATCATCTATCAATATCTATCTATCATCAGTCATTGTCAAGAATAGATCAAATTTGGGTCTCAAATGAGCTAACTCCAAGAATTCGATAAATTGAAATTCAGCCAAGAGTAATTTCAGACCACAATCCGATAAAATTGGAGATTAAAGGTTATGAAGAGAGGTCATTCAGATGGAGACTAAACGATTATTTATTGGAGGATCAAAAATATCTATCTATCATCTATCTATCTATCTATCTATCATCTATCTATCTTCTATCTATCATCTATCATCTATCTATCATCTATCTATATCATCTATCTATCATCTATCATCTATCTATCATCTATCTATCTATCTATACAAGGAGAAGGGGAAGACAGGGGACTAGATGGCTGGATAATGTTCTCGAAGTTACCAGCATGAGTTTCACCAGACTGCGGGAGGCAGTGGAAGACAGAAGTGCCTGGCGTGCTCTGGTCCATGGGGTTGCGAAGAGTCGGACACAACTAAACAACAACATCTATCTATATCTATCTATATCTATCTATCTATCTATCTATCATCTATCTATCTATCATCTATCTTATCTGGGACGCGGGTGGCACTGTGGTCTAAACCACTGAGCCTAGGGCTTGCTGATCAGAAGGTCAGCGGTTCGAATCCCCGCAACAGGGTGAGCACCTGTTGCTCAGTCCCAGCTCCTGCCAACCTAGCAGTTCGAAAACACGTCAAAGTGCAAGTAGATAAATAGGTATCACTCTGGAGGGAAGGTAAACAGCGTTTCTGTGCACTGCTCTGGTTTCGCCAGAAGCAGCTTAGTCATGTTGGCCACATGACCTGGAAAAACTGTCTGCGGACAAACGTCGGCTCCCTCGGCCAGTAAAACGAGATGAGTGCCGCAACCCCAAAGTCGTTCGCAACTGGACTTAACTGTCAGGGGTCCTTTACCTTTATCTATATCTACCTATCTATCTATCTATCTATCTATCCATCTATCTATCTATCTAGAAATCTTCCAAAATTGTTCATCAAGTGCATATAGTTCTCTTCAAACAAAACGAGCCCTTAATCCTATCTTCCGCACTTAGACTATGACAGACTCTCCCAGTTCTCTGCACAGTAGCAGCTAATTAACACTGTCCTATGCTCCAAATTGCTGGTGAAATACTATCTTTGTGAGCCTTGTAGCCTCAGCTGCAAAGGACAGAGAGTCAGAGCTTTGAAGCTCATCTCCCTTCTCTTAATAATCTGACTGCCAACACCTCCATAGTTTCTGCCAAGGTGCTTCTCTAACACCAGTTTTAGCTCTCTGCGTCCTGGTGAGGTCCAGCTGGCCCCGCTTTCCAGGGTGACAGTTAATTAACACTCTCCCATGCACCAAATTGTTGGTAAGTTTGTGCAAAGAATGTGTCTTGCATAGTAGCTGAAGCAGTGAAAGTGAGGCTAGAGGGTGTCTGCAGTTGTGTCATGAGCCTGCTGGCTGCAAGTGACATTTTAAAAGGTGAAATAAAATTAAGATATAAAAAGTATTGTACTTTGGCATGCTTTCATATTTCTGGACGCAATTCCAAGGTCTGTCGCAAACAGTTCATGCTTCACATCTGCTTTTGGTATGTGTATAGTGCTTACGACACTCAGATATCTTCTAGGGACAGCAAACCTTAAATATGTAGAACAGTACAGTCCACTTTCCACTTTGGGATAAAAATACAAATGTAGCTGTTTTGCAAAGTGTGTTCACCTTCATGGAGAGCACGTGTTGCGGTGGGGGCCGCCATTACACTCCAAAGTTGTGGGGCGGGCTAATTGACCGTTGGCCACTGATGCGATTGGGCTTCCCTTGTTGGGAAGAAATTAATGTTGCCATTTGTTGATTGACTGCCAGAAATGCTAAAACTCCTTGCACGAGGCTAGGGCTTCCTCTTTTCGCCCGTGCATCGGATTGCCCATCCCTCCCTCCCTAGAATTAGGGTTGTTCGCTTTGACCTTGCTATGCCTCTCATGGGGTCTTCTGCTCTTGGGGCAGGGGCCCGGTAGGAATTTTGTCCATCTGGCTGATTGGCTGGGGCCATTTGGTTTTTGCCTACTGCGTAGCAAATCGTCACAACTTGTAAGGTTGCGGTTAGGCATTGGTTTATGGTTTGGTTGGTTGAGGGGCATGGATTGGCTGTGCCTGCCCCTCTAATGCTGCTGCTGCAAGGGATTCCGTTAAAGGAACCGGGGGCTAACTATTGCTTGTCCACTCTGTCAAGGGGGCTCGGGCCACTGCAAGAGCTCCTGGCGGCATTTGGGGAGGGCTGAGGGCAGGTTCCCTGCTCCGTTGCTACCCCCAAGTGTATTCCCCTTTTCTGACTTTCACAGGCGTGCAGAATGTCAGTCTGTCCCCCATGGTGGGGGCAGATAGTCACAACCAATGCCTAAGCAACCACTCACTTGCTTGTATTTTAATAAAGTTGTGGCCAAAATTATGCCAAAAACCTTAAACAAAAAATTTTGTGTGATGTGTGAGTTATTGGGGTGGCCCTGGGGACCTCGACATGCAAAAATCAAACAGTGTTCATTTAATGTTTTGAGATTGTCAGTGTAGAAAACCTGTGTGCATGTATGTTACAATTAATTTGTAAATAAGTGGAGTATGGGAGGCAGCTTCCCTGCTAAAAGCTTCTATATATTAAAAGCCCCAATATCCAACCATAACTAGAAGGCTTCTTGCCTCTTCCATTATGATAGGAAGCTACCTGTCAGGGACTGGCTGGACATTGAGGAGTGGTGGCTGGATTCTGCTGAGTGGGCACCGGGAGATGTAGGGTTCGAGATTGACATTGAAGAAGAGATCAGTGAACTGGGGGAATTTGTAACAGAGAGTTGGGGGCAGGAGAAGCTGCAGAATTGGAGAGGGAATAACTGTCAGGGACTGGATTTAGAAGGAAACGTTGGAGCCCCCTGTGACATTAACATAAGAGAGAGTGCTGGAGATGAAATAGTTAAATAGGTTGCACAGTCAGGACCCGGGGGTGGAGCCAGTCGGACTATAAAACAAGTTCTGGGAGGAGTTCGGGGGAGGAGTTCGTTGGGAGTTGTTGGCGGGTAGTTGGTTGGTTTGAGTGGGTTGGCTGGTTGGGAAAGGCAGTCGGTGGGTTGGCTGGTTGGGAAAGGCAGTGGGTTCTTGAGTGTGGGGAGGTAGAAGAGATAGAGAGAGGATAATAAGACTAAGAAAGTAAAGAGCAACAATGTTTGGAATGCCGTTAAAGTTTGTTTGTGTCTGAAATAAAATACACTCTTCTTTAATTGAGAACCTGACTGAGACTGAAGTTTAACATTAGTTAAGAAAGTAAAATATTTGGGGGTTAATATGACTGCTAAGAATTTAAATTTATTTAAAGATAACTATGAGAAATGTTGGATAGAAGTGAAAAAAAGATTTGGAAATATGGTCAAATTTGAAGCTTTCCCTGTTGGGTCAAATTGCAGCTATAAAGATGAATGTATTGCCAAAAATGTTATTTCTGTTTCAATCATTGCAAATTTTGGACAAGATAGACTGTTTCAAGAAGTGGCAGAGAGATATTTCCAGATTTGTCTGGCAGGGCAAGAAGCCTAGAATAAAATTTAAAATATTAACTGACGTAAAGGAAAGAGGTGGATTTGCCCTGCCAGACTTTAAACTTTACTATGAATCAGCAGCATTCTGCTGGTTGAAAGACTGGCTGCTTCTTGAGAACACAGACATTTTGGACCTAGAAGGTTTTAACAACGTTTTTGGATGGCATGCATATTTGTGGTACGACAAGGTTAAAGCACATAAAGCATTTAAAAACCATATTGTCAGGAAAGCATTGTTCAATGTCTGGATAAGATACAAAGATTTACTGGAAAATAAAACCCCAAGGTGGTTGTCACCAATGGAAGCGAAGGCTCAGAAAAAGCTCAATATGGAGGCCAAATGGCCGAAATATTGGGAAATATTGGAACAAGAAGGAGACAAATTGAAATTGCAGAGTTTTGAGAAATTAAAAGATAAAGTGCGAGACTGGCTTCATTATTATCAAATAAGAGAGGCCTATAACTTGGATAAAAAAATTGGCTTCCAGGTGGAAAAATCAAAATTGGAAACAGAACTGTTAGATCCCAAAACTAAGATACTTTCAAGAATGTATAACTTGCTGTTAAAATGGAATACGCAGGATGAAACGGTTAAATCTGCTATGATCAAATGGGCACAAGATATTGGTCACAACATTATGTTTGCTGACTGGGAACAGTTGTGGACCACCGGGATTAAATTTACGGCATGTAATGCCTTAAGAGAGAATATTATGAAAATGATTTACAGGTGGTACATGACACCAGTCAAGCTTGCAAAAATATATCATTTGCCCGATAATAAATGTTGGAAATGTAAAGAAAATGAAGGTACATTCTTTCACCTTTGGTGGACGTGCCCAAAGATTAAGGCTTTCTGGGAGATGATATATAATGAAATGAAAAAGGCAGTGGCGTAGCGTGGGGGGTGCAGGGGGGGCTGGTCGCACCGGGGGCAACATCTGGGGGTTAGGGGGCGCAAATCCACGGGTTAGGGGGCGCAAATCCACGGGTTAGGGGGCGCAAATTACTTGCCTTGCCCCGGGTGCTGACAACCCACGCTACGCCACTGGAAAAAGGTATTTAAATATACCTTCCTGAAGAAACCAGAGGCCTTTCTCCTGGGCATAGTCGGCCAATTGGTGTCAAAGAAGGATAGAACTTTCTTTATGTATGCAACAACAGCAGCAAGAATACTTATTGCAAAGCATTGGAAGACACAAGAGTTACCCACCCTGGAAGAGTGGCAGATGAAGGTGATGGATTATATGGAATTGGCGGAAATGACTGGCAGAATCCGAGACCTGGGAGAAGAGTTGGTGGAAGAAGACTGGAAGAAATTTAAAGACTATCTTCAGAAACACTGTAAAATTAATGAATGTTAAAATGATGTTGGATTGAAAATAAGTGGCATTAGCAACAAAGTTAATAAGAATGTGCAAAAATGAATTGATAATGGATGAAAATATAGAGTTATAATATGTTAAGATATAGAGTTAAGATAAACGAAAGAGGGTAAGGATTTGCTGATTTGATTATTTAAATGGGAATACAAAAAGGGGAGGTGTGAGGAGGCCAAGGAAACAAGCTAATGAGTTTAAAGTTACAAAAAACGGATTTGTTTTTAATTCTTTTTTATCTATTTGTTTTTTGTATTTTGTATTTTTATTCTTCTTTTTTCTTTTTATGTATTTTTCTATGTTCTCTTTTTTGTATCTTTTTCTTTCTATATGACTTTTTTCTATTTTGTAAACTTATGTTTTTGTAAAATCTCAATAAATATCTTTTTTTTAAAAAAGAGACTGAAGTGATTTTACCAGGGAGGGCCTGGTTGGTGGCAGCGGATTAGTGGTTTACGGGTCAATAGTCCGTGAGACAACCGGGGGCTCCGTACGAACGCTGCCACCCCCCATTTTTTATGAACCTTCCCAAGCGCAAGACAGTATTGATTTTGAACAGTGGTTTGCAGAAGGGCATAGTTCAGAGGGGAAAAGCTGGGAAATACTGGGTGAGGAGCAGCTAGAAGAGCATATTCTAGGAGAGAGACCGCCGGCTGAATCAGTGTCCTTGGACAGCATTCCTGAAGCCCCTCCCTTCCCCTAAGACTAGACGGGCTTGGAAAGTGATGGAACAGAAAGCAATGGCAATAAGATCAGATTACCCAACGTAGGAGTGACGTAGATGAATGGGGACAAAGGGGGTGAACCTTTACTGGGAGCAACACCATTTTTTAGCGTGATATGCCTTCCTTTGTCTCTTGCTGTAATTATTAAAAAACTTATCTGGTAAGAATGCTCCTTTCGTTTGACCTGCTTAATTACTTCCACCGGGGGAGGGATCTGTTCACCAAAGCCTGACAATAACAGGTACACGAGGAGGGAGAAATAATTCAGGCTGGTGGAGAGTCATGGACTTCCACCCATTATCCTTCTACAGCTCCCACTTCTCCTGTTCCACTGGCTCGGAGGACCAGAAGAGGATTGAAGCAGGAGGAGCAGAAGGTTACACACAGGGAGAGTCTTCACCTGCTTGTGCACAGCTCAGATACATGTATTGCAAACACATCTAACAGAAGCAACATCAATGAGGATACACCCCACATATCTTGTAGAATGTTTTCCTTGGATTGAGCCATTCAAAAACATTTCTGGAGCTTTTAAATCCAATTACAGTACAGACAGAAAGGGTCTTGGTTACTCCTTCCTGGCTTGGAAACTGTTTCACAAAGTCCCGACTATATAAAGTCCTTTAGGTTAATTCACACATACCCCTTCATCACCCAATAGACCACACATTACTCAGAAACAGTCATGAGGCTTCAGAACTTCACTGTTATACTCCCATCAAGCCCCATGGGTAGTTTGATTTTGATTACTTAGGACACCTTGGAGCCATGTATTGTAGCTGTGTTTATTAGTTCTTGGTAGGTACAGAGGTTTTTCAGAGCTTTGATGGATTATTCCCACCTACAACTATGCAACGTGTATCCATTTATTGCAATGTGTTGGAAATGTGGCTTCTTGGAAGAACCAAAGCCATCTCACATTTGTCATCACCATTGCGCTACTAGGGAAGCATCAGCTACCGTCAGAAACAATATAAAACAAATGAGTACCCAGTGTTAAAGTAAGGCCCATCTGTTTGATACAGACAGTAGGATGGTGTTGTAGATAGACAGTAGTCTGTTCTGGGGCTGTGCAACTATAATCATACAGTGTCTGGCTGTGCAGCAAATCAGATAGTCACAATAGCACCAAAGCGCTATTCATAGGATAGCGCTATTCCTAGGAGAGGAAAACTCCCTGGGGTGCCCCTGCAGCCCCTGAACTCCGAGCATCCTCCAGTATGTGCAGCTCTGGAAAAGGCATTTCTCTTCTTCTCCAGTGCGCTTCAGTGACATATATCAAATGATACGTGCAAACGAATCTTCTAGCATAACACAGCAAGAAGCGTGAGACATCGTAGAGCTAATCTACGTATTTATTTACACACTATGTACAGACAAAGGAGTCATGGCATCCTCTCTGTCCCCCTCCAAGAGAAGAACCAGGCAGAACTAAAAGCAAAAGTACAGTAAAATAAGTACATACAGCGGAAGTGTTAAGACTGCCTTCTGTTCCCACACTCTTCCCAGACAGGCATGTGATTTACTGTACACCAATCTCATCTGCAGCACCAGAGGCATGAAATTCTAACAGGACTGAATCAGGGGATTTAGTCTGAAGACTCATGAAGCTAAGGAAGCTTGGGTCTGGTTAGCTCCTGGAGATCCATCGATCGATTGATCAATCAAACAATCAATCAATAGATAAATAATGAATCTAGCCATAAAATCCTCATTTTGAATAGTTGCCTGACACTACTGTGAATGTCTTGCTGGGCTATGCTTGCTTGACCTTGCCTGGATCAATGGGCTGGGGAATTGGGTATGTAGAACCTATTTGTATATAAATAGCTCATCAGCCTCAAGACACACCTCTAGGTGAGTTGGGGTGAATGCATATTTTTTTGGTTAACAGTATTTCGTTTCTTTTATGTGAGGCTCCCCGCCCCCTGCCTTGCCCTGATTGATATTTTTCGGTTTTTTAAGATGACCTTGCTTCACTTTCCTACCAGACATCATAATTTCTTTGTCTGGTTCTGAATCACTAAATATACACTTGGCATTTTCTACAGGTCTGTAATTTTCCTTATCCTTGACAAGAGGCCTGCTCATAACATCATAATGCCAGTTTAAAACAACAACAACATGACGTGCTGATATAATCAATATTCAGTTTGCCTAGGTTATCTCAAACAATTTAATGAGGTCTGAAAAAATATTCTTAAATCAAATGGGCTTGTAAATCCGTGCTGCAGTAAAGCACATAAAATTATGTACTATAATGTACTAGAAGTCTTTTTGTATGTGTGTGTGATGAGCATTCCCACCCTTCCCAAATAAAGTTAAAGCAAATTATATAAGTACATTCATTCATTTACATTATGTGTCATATCGTCTGTTTCCATTAAATTAGAAACCAGTAGTGTCTTCAATCATGCGTACTCTTAGGAACAAACTAGGTAGCCTAGAAGAATAATCTGTAAGAATATATTAAGAGCTGAAAACACATTAGATCTGCAAGTTGCAAAGAACTGTGAATACCAACATACCTTATGCACATTTTTTCGAGGGTACAATAACATTAGACATTCTGATTCTGAAACTGAATAATAAATATTCAGTACAGAAGAAATGTATGTGGGTATGGTGGGAGAATAGCTGTATATTGCAAGTGAAAACAAAATAGCTGGCTTTCCAAGGATCACTTTGCTATACAATATTTACATGGCAGATGCTTTGTTTCCCATATTTAGAATTGCGGGCTTCTCAGACATTCCGATTCAGAAGCTGAACAATAAATATTCAGTGTTTGCTCAATAAATGGAAAGAAGATTATACACGAAGATGCTGGATTTTAATTTTAGCATTGTATGGTCTCTAGCCTGGCAAGCTTATAAAAACCAAAGTATTCAATTGTAACAAAATTAGTCCCATTTATTTAAATGGGAATGAAATAATCCAAATATATCTAGTGCCAGATTTATTTATGGAAAGACACAATAAATCATCACAAGATCCTTTCAACAAAGAGTGGCTCTTGCAGATTTTGGATATGATGAAACTTGTCAAAGTAACTACCTTACTAGCTGAATGGGAGCAAAATTCAAGTTATTAAGCAAACCTCTACACAATAATGTATTGTAAAGTGCATGAACTTAATGATAGGTTTTTACAGAGGGCTCACTTTTTAATATGTTAAGGTATAAATTTTAAACGCAGCTGAGCTTGGCAAAATTGAGGTGCCATTTAGAATTTTTAGTTGTGTATAGGTGTACAATCATTTTAGTCTGGCACCATTTAACGTTGTACCTATTACTTGTGGTTATTGTTATTTTGGGAAAGAAAGAGATGTATCCAGAAATTGATGGGACTGAGAGGCTGCCACCTTATTCACACTTTCCTGGACGTTGGACCAATTTAATTCAATAAAACTCACTTTTTACATCCATAGGATTGCTCTGTGATTCACTGAAATGAGGGTTTGGGATACAGTTCACCAAGTTGTGAGGCTTTTCCGTTTCAGATGAAAATTTACATTTTTGTTCATCCCAGTAAGGAGTGTGACAAGGTGTGCTTAGTGTCTGAACAACGTACAGCATACATAAAAAGAGGAGTCATAGACTCTGAAAGTGTGCTTACCATATTCTTTGTCATGCATACCTAATGCTCTGCATACTAAATATTCTAGTTTGCAACAGGCAGTTCCACAATATGCTGATTAGCTGACATTTGGAAAATCATGAATCCTTCCTCCTCAAAAAGGAGCAATGCAGAAGCGAGCTCCAGGTGGCTGGAAAGCCAAACAGGATGTTGACGTTATGGGACTGTACCGTGGGAACAAGGGACGGTCTATTCAGTGCACTGAGCACCGGATGTTAGCTCAGAGTGTCACATGACCCTGTACTGGAAGTACATGGGAGGAGTTTTTTCTCTCTCTGCTGTTGGTGATGAGAGAGTGCAGTCACGTTTTCTCTGTACTGCTGGAAGGACAGAAATAAAGGCATGTAAATACATTTCTGTCTGTCTCTCTCCCCTCCCTGGGAATGGGAGGGGTGAAGTGGTGTGTTCTTCTTCACGTTGAGAAGAATCGCCGATTGAGACCTCGCCTTGTCTTGCCGGGAGTCGCTGACAGGGAGGTCAACAAGGTTTCAAGCCGGGCACCTGGAGGGTGGCCAATTCCTCTGACTTTTGGCTTGAAAAACCAACAAAATGCACTTATGTAGCATTTAGAAACCGATGCTTTTCATCGTAGGGTTGCCATAAGTCCAGAATCTCCTGGACATAGTTGGGGTTTGGACTTTGTGAACAGCGTCTGGCCAGGAATCACTTAAATGTCCTGGAAAACTGGTTGTATGGCAGCCCATGCTGGAGTGTAGACTTTGGCTCTTTTTTCTTTCTTTTTTGGAGACTTTGCTTAACCAATTTGGTTCCTAGCTGCAATTTAGCAAACTCTGCCAACATTCCCAGCCCTACCTAAAGATGCCAAGCATTGAACCTGGAATTATCTTCATGCAAAGCTGATGGTCTGCCTTCATGGTTCTTCTGTTGCCTCCCCTTCCCCCAGTTTCAGGAAACCCAGCCATGAGTTCCATTTGATTTGCACCTTTGTAGGCAGAAATCAGGGACGCGGGTGGCACTGTGGGTTAAACCACAGAGCCTAGGTCTTGCTGATCAGAAGGTTGGTGGTTCAAATCCCCGTGACGGTTTGAGCTCCTGTTGATCTGTCCCAGCTCCTGCCAACCAAGCAGTTCAAAAGCATGTCAAAGTGCAAGTTGATAAATAGGTACCACTCCGGCAGTAAGGTAAAGGGCGTTTCCATGCGCTGCTGTGGTTCGCCAGAAGCGGCTTAGTCATGCTGGCCACATGATCCGGAAGTTGTACGCCCGCTCCCTCGGCCAATAAAGCAAGATGAGCGCCACAACCACAGAGACGTCCACTACTGGACCTAATGGTCAGGGGTACCTTTACCTTTTTTTTAGGCATAAATCAGGTAAACCATACCTGATCCAAACCAGATCAAATGCGCAAAAACGATACCACAGATTCTGGTCTGTGCGGCACTGTGCATACTTTTAATTTCTGCCACAGTCCCAAATAAAAGATCTGATAGATTCCACTTAAATTTTAAGTTGGTGGTGAAGTGTTTGTCCCTGTTTTAACCTGGGTTAGTTACCTGCCAGTCAGGGTGGGGTGGTGGGGGAAAGATGTGTTGTGCTTGGCCTTGTGAAAGCTTAAGGAGAAAACAGTGCAGTGTATACCCACATTTTTTGTTGCTTAGTCGTTTAGTCATGTCCGACTCTTTGTGACTCCATGGACCAGAGCACGCCAGGCACTCCTGTTTTCCACTGCCTCCCGCAGTTTGGTCAGACTCATGCTGGTAGCTTTGAAAACACTGTCCAACCATCTCATCCTCTGTCGTCCCCTTCTCCTTGTGCCCTCCATCTTTCCTAACATCAGGGTCTTTTCCAGGGAGTCTTCTTTTCTCATGAGGTGGCCAAAGTATTGGAGCCTCAGCTTCAGGATCTGTCCTTCCAGTGAGCACTCAGGGCTGATTTCCTTCAGAATGGATAGGTTTGATCTTCTTGCAGTCCATGGGACTCTCAAGATTCTGCTCCAGCACCATAATTCAAAAGCATCAATTCTTCAGCGATCAGCCTTCTTTATGGTCCAGCTCTCACTTCCATACATCACTACTGGGAAAACCATAGCCTTAACTACATGGATCTTTGTTGGCAAGGTGATGTCTCTGCTTTTTAGGATGCTGTCTAGGTTTGTCATTGCTTTACTCCCAAGAAGCAGGCGTCTTTTAATTTTGTGACTGCTGTCTAGTCCCCAAATTTTTAGTTGATAATTTTCAGCAGATACCAGATCAGATCAGATAAATGGCCATAGTAGAGCATCTGTTTTACATGCAGAATATCCCAGGTTCAAACCTCAACACTTCTAGGTGGGAGAGACCAATGTCTGAAACCCTAGACAGCCACTGTGAGTCAATGAATCCTGAACTAGATGGGTTAATTTGGTCTGATTTGGTAAAAGGCAGTTTCCTATGTTCTTTTACCGTATTTTTCGCTCCATAAGATGCAGT
Source organism: Podarcis raffonei (assembly GCF_027172205.1). NCBI lineage: Eukaryota > Metazoa > Chordata > Lepidosauria > Squamata > Lacertidae > Podarcis > Podarcis raffonei. Next base: position 89,694,448 of record NC_070605.1, on the reverse strand, counting down.
TTTTCCCTCCTAAAAAGTAAGGGGAAATGTGTGTGCATCTTATGGAGCAAATGCAGGGGGGAGGCAGGCAGGAAAAGCCCCCAAGAGCCACACACAAGCTCCGTGCTGCTCTTGCAGGCTTTTCCCCAGGAGGGAGAAGGGACTGACGCGGCCAGTCAGTCCCTTCTCCCTCTTCGTAGAAAAGCCCGCAGGAGCTGTGCGCTCCTTAAAGGGTGTGCAGCTCATGTGGGCTTTTGTGGGAGGTGGGGGAATTGCCATAGCCATGCGCAGTCTCTCCCGGCCAGAGAGGCTGCACGCAGCTAAAGAGGAAGCCAAGACAGCGAGTGGGATCTCCCGGCCTGTCCACTGCTCTTTGGGGCTGGGGGGGGGGATAATATTTTTTTTCTTGATTTCTCACCCTCTAAAAACTAAGTGCGCCTTATGGTCAGATGTGCCTTATGGAGCAAAAAATACGACAGTTTGTCCCTGCAATTACAGTTAAGATCCTCATTTGGGATTTGTTGTTTCCTTTTCCCCTCTGTTGCAATTTGTAATTTGTAGGTGGCCAGATGATCTTACCAGTCAATTACCTGTAGCGTTTATAACATTGGTGGAGTGTCCCCACCTCTGAACATTACAAAGCAGGAAGCATTAATAGAGTATCCTCTGAGTACCACATGGTTTTTCTGTTCTCCTTTAGTCACTAATTTATGTATGGAATAATTTTTTGATTGAGATGAAAGCATGTATCTGAAACCGTGACAATGTTGATTCAGTAGCCCCGCTTAAAGTGGCTGTAGCTTTCTAATTGCCAAATTGCCTCAGGCCCAATATGTACGACATTTACCCATCTGCCGACCACTTATCCGTACTCGGCCGTATCCTTCCTGCTTTTTCCCATTTGGAATGCGATAGCAAAACCAGCCACCACAGCAGGGGCAACATATTTCCATCAGAACAGCCATTCTCTAAATTGCTACACTCCTGCTACAAGTCTCTCAGTAAACAAAGACCTAATTAATCAGTGAATCATTGGAAATTGTCTGAGAGCCTTGTGTGGGTAAGCATTTGTTTCCGCCGACATCTTAGGAACTGTCGGCATAGACAAGTAGGATTCGGCTTCTAAATAAAAACTGGGGTGAGATAAAGCCTCATGAGATGTGCCATGGTGACACAGAAGTGTTTTAAGATGAGAGGTGCTCATTTATTTAACCACAGTTAAGGCATTGTGCCTGAGTGGGGAATAGGGACATAGATATGGGGTTACAGGGTAGTGCATACCCCCCACCTCACCCCGAATCTACATAGAATAATAGAACTGTAAAGTTGGAAGGGAATGCAAGGGTCATTGAGGAAGCTTTCACCCAATGTGGGGCTTGAACCCACCATTTGGAGTGTCTAATGCTCTACTAACTGAGCTATCCATATATGTGCCTGCTCCATCAACCTTTTTTTTTTTAAGGTTTTATTGGGTTTTGTGTGTTACAAAGCAAACATATAAACTAGGAACAGTACATCTATTGTCTCCACTTTCAATTCATAGTCTTTTTCACAGTTCGCTCACGTTTGATGAGAGACATTTTTGTCCTAGACATCTTGCAGTTGGGGGAAAGGGGAGTGGGGGAAGAGATGGGGATATTGTTCTTTCATTCTATTGCCTATTCTTAGTGAGCGGTTTGTGTCAGCTTCACATGGGTAGGCCGTGTGTGTGTGTGTGTGTGTGTGTGTGTGTGTATTTATTTATTTATTTTGATATTGTGAGAGGTTAGGGGTTCCCAAACTTGCTTGGTTGTGTTTAGTTGATTGTGGTGTGGCTTCTTTGTTGAATGCCCTCTCATCAGATGTTAAGGAGATGAGTAAGAAGATCAAACGCATCCATTCTTAATGAAATCAGCCCTAAGTGCTCACTGGAAGGACAGATCGTGAAGCTGAGGCTCCAGTACTTTGGCCACCTCATGAGAAGAGAAGACTCCCTGGAGAAGACACTGATGCTGGGAAAGATGGAGGGCACAAGGAGAAGGGGGCGACAGAGGACGAGATGGTTGGATAGTGTTTTCGAGGTTACCAGCATGAGTTTGACCAAACTGCGGGAGGTAGTGGAGGACAGAGGTGCCTGGCGTGCTCTGGTCCATGGGGTCACGCAGAGTCGGACATGACTAAACGACTAAACAACAACAAAATTACGGTATATAACATTTAGGAGACATCTGAAGGCAGTCCTGCATAGGGAATCTTTTTGAGGTTTAAAGTTTTACTATGTTTTTATATTTTTTCCGGAAGCTGCCCAGAGTGCCTATTTTACAGGAATAATGTGTATAATCCTAGAATAACTGGTTGTTGTTGTTGTTGTTGTTGTTGTTGTTGTTGTTGTTGTTTACACATGCTTTTGACTCTCTGACAACCTGTGCTTAAATTATTCTGCAATTTTGTGTGTTTCCTCTAGTAACTTTTGTACTTGACCAGGAGGAAATGTTCAAGCAGTGTTACTGATATGGAATCGAATGTTCCTATTTTCATCTCAGGAATATTGGAGGGTATGATGGGCAAGCAGGCTAGGAAAATTGTTGTTAGCTTGCAACTCTTGCCGACTTATTTGCAAAGCTAATAAAGGGCAATGAAAGATGGATACATCGGTGGTGTAATTCTATATATGCCTACTTGGATATAATGCAGAACCCTGCAGAATTGCAGGAGGCGTAACATCAAATATTGCAAGGGGAAAAGCTCTACGTTGGTGGGGATTTTATAGGTGATGTAGTTATGGAGCAGCCTTGCCAAACAAAGGTAGCCTCCCTAACAGAAAAGGGTCTCAGGGCATCACAGGCTTGACTAGAAGGCAGAAACTAGGCAGCATCAAGTTCCACCACTATCATTCCTTTTGGAAGACACAGTGGAGGGTTACAGCTGTGTATCCTATGGAAAGTGAAGAGTAAGCAATATTCAAGAGTGGCTTGGCAATACACTGAAGAGGACAGTGCTTCATTCAGGACTGCAAGCGACAGATGATATTTACAGCCAAAGATCGCATGCCCATTAAAATGCACTTAGGTGGGACATCTGTGAATGCACAGCTTGACAGAGGGCAGCAAAGCCAACTTTGCGAAAAAGCAGCGCTTGAAGTTTCAGCCACACTTATCACCAAAGAACATCATTATCCAGTTAAAAACCTATTAAGAAGAGAAAGGGCCTGTCTTCATAAAGACTCCCTGTAAATATAAAAGGCACTCAGCAAGGCTCCTTGTGGCACACAGTAAAAGAAATAGACGGACTTTATTGCACAGAAAGGAGAGAGCATCTGTTGCCTAAAACTCTAGAGAGGAAACTAGAATGGTGCATCACCCCCCCATTCCATGTCGGCATTTTTAATTCCAAAAATGATAGCCACATAGTCTACCATTGGTGTCTTGAGTCTCAGACTGGTGGGGTGGAGAACAAGAAAGTCATGAGTAGGTAGAGCCAAAGCCAAGGGCAAATGGAGCCAGAGCCAATGATTTATGGAAACTATTTATGGTTTTGTCCCCATCCTCCTCCCTGCTGATTTCAACAAATACAATACTGAGATTAAGGAGGCGGTTGACAGCCGCTACCACCCCCTGCATCACCTATAAGTAAGGAGGCAAGCAGGTGGTGATTGTTTCTTTCAAACTTGAAAATAAAATGTTTAGGTCGACTTTAGAAAAAGGCTTTAAGAATGAGAACAGATGTGTAATTATTGATGTTTATAAGTTATAAGTTATAAATTTACAAGTTAAAAGTTTAAAAGTTAAAATTGGTTTTTCTAAAATGATTGAAATGTAAAAAGGTTAAAAATTGGGGACAAGAACTTGTTGAGCCAACAATTTGAACTGGAATACAAGAGGGGGAGGTGGGGGGAAGTCAGGAAAATATGTTATTGAAAGTGAAGACTTTGAATTTTATGTGTTTTTTAATTTTTTTTTGTTCTTGTTTCGTTTTCTTTTTTGTGTTTTTGTGTTTTTCTTTGATTTTTTGATAATGGAAAAATTTTAATAAATATCATTTAAAAAAAAACAAACTTGAAAATAAAATGCATTTAAGTTATACAGTGGTACCTCGGGTTAAGAACTTAATTCGTTCTGGAGGTCCGTTCTTAACCTGAAACTGTTCTTAACCTGAGCTACCACTTTAGCTAATGGGGCCTCCGCTGCCGCCGCCATGCAATTTCTGTTCTCATCCTGAAGCAAAGTTCTTAATCCGAGGTAGTATTTCTGGGTTAGCGGAGTCTGTAACCTGAAGCATCTGTAACCTGAAGTGTCTGTAACCCAAGGTACCACTGTACACATTTTGTGCGCATATTTTATGCATTCTTCCCCCAATTTCCCCTCTCCCTGCAAGCTTTCCAATTTGTTAGTGTGCATGGATTTGTTGTTGTTTTTAAAAATCAAAACTGCATTATAAACTGCATTGGCAGAAGTGCATAATCCAACTGATAGCTGTGTTTTGATCCAGATATGTCCAGTACTGGTGAATTAGGTCAATACACTTCAAATGACAGACTGAACAAATTTATCCTCCGTCTCTTTATGACTCCAGAATCATATGAATCTCTCCTCCCCCCCCATATAAATCACTGATATCCACAGAAATCACTGAGAAAAAGTTCGCTCTTCCCTCGTAGCTATGCTCTCCAGCTTATATTAAAGTGAGTGTAAGAAGGAACAGGAAGGGACGTGGGTGGCGCTGTGGGTTAAACCACAGAGCCTAGGACTTGCCGATCAGAAGGTCGACGGTTTGAATCCCCGTGATGGGGTGAGCTCCCGTTGCTCGGTCCCTGCTCCTGCCAACCTAGCAGTTCGAAAGCACGTCAAAGTGCAAGTAGATAAATAGGTACCGCTCTGGCGGGAAGGTAAACGGTGTTTCCGTGCGCTGCTCTGGTTCGCCAGAAGCGGCTTAGTCATGCTGGTCACATGATCTGAAAGCTGTACGCCGGCTCCCTCGGCCAATAAAGCGAGATGAGTGCCGCAACCCCAGAGTTGGCCATGACTGGACCTAATGGTCAGGGGGTCCCTTTACCTTTTAAGAAGGAACAGAGCCGCTCCAATCATATATTGCATCTTAGGCAGGGGTTAGGTACAAAAGTCAGGACATAAGGCAAAAATTACATATAGTCATAGAATCATGTATTTGTAGAGCTGGAAGGGACTATGAGGATCATCTGTGCCAACTCCCTGCAATGCAGGAAGAGGCAGCTTCCCCATACAGGTATCAAACTGTTAGGAGCGTCCTACTCTAATGTAGGACCCTGGTAGAGACACATGCCCGACTGGCATGTTCTCTCCCTCCTGGTCGATCGTTTGGGAGCTTCAAAAGCTTTCTTCAGCCTGAACATCACAGTGACTGACACCAAGAGGCATCAGCACACTCAGGGATCTGCAGAGTATTCATAGTTTGTGTAACAGAACCAATAGCACAGCATTTTGGCTAATCTACTTTATTTACATATAATACACTCGGAGCATTCTGACTTAGCTCCCTCCTCTTTCTCATCAAACAGCAAAGAGAAAGAACAAAGGACAATAGTCCCACTTCCCAGAACACAGTAATACCAAAACTTCCTGTTTCCGTCACTTCCCACACTGTGGAATGAAAACATACACCGTCATGTGATGGACAACAATCCCATGACTGCAGACACGGGAATGAATCTCCAACATCCTCCCCCGATTTATGAACTGTGTTGCAGTCATCAGTGTAATTTCAACATACAGATGTCATACACACAGTATACCCCTGTATCACCCGTTCCATCTTTGGAACTACCTGCAACTGGATTAGCCTTGGGCCTTACCATCTTGCACTTCTGACTAGTCTTGGCGTCATAGCTCTCCTGACCTGGTGTTATCAGCGCCATGCTCTAACCAAATTACCTTAAATCGTCCATAAAGTACACTCCTCCTCCTGAATGGCCTGTAGTTAGGGAAGAGAGCCTGGGCTTCAAGGAGCCTTCTGACTCATGCTGCTTCCCCTGTCTGGCTGTGAAGTTTGACGTTTGCTCCGATTTGGCAGTAAAGAGTGGGTTTTCCTGGGGAAAGTGGGAGGGCAAATGGAAAACCGCTCAGATCCACACCCATGGGACGAATGGAAAACTGCTCAGAGCCGTGCTTTCTTGGCATGGCACAAGAGGAAGTGTAGACGAACCCTTAGAGATAGAATAAAAAACCCCCATGTACTTAAAAGGCTTGTTCAAAAAGGAAAGTCTTTAATACTTGCCAAGAATATGACGGTCTGATATGAAACAGCACAGGGTTCTAAAGGCCGGATTGCTTCTCCAAATGGAACTGACCTGCTGAGCAGATGGTATCTGTAGGATGCCTTCTGAAGAATGCAGTGATCAGCTGGATATATCAGGGGTGAGTTTATCTGTTACGTATCCTGGTCCCAAGCTGTTCATGGCTTTGTGCAGCGGGTTCAGCACCTCGAACTTGGCCCAGTAGTTAATTGGTCACGGTGATACTTTGCCCAGGTGAAAATCCCCAGCGATGTGCTTGACTTTTCCCCATAGATTGAATAATGTCATAGGCTAGAGCTGAGCACAATAAAGCGATAATGATATCTATAGCTGGGCTTTTGTGAAAAGCCGTGTAATTTACAGATGCTAAGTATTATTCCAACTATTATTATTATGCTGCTTAATAATACAATTTGTTGCAGGGTAGCATTATTTATAGCCGTTCCTCTGTCTAATTAGTGGCTTTTCATCTCCCAACCCCATGTTTAAGGGGCAATTGTGGGGCTATATTTGTCGTCATCACAATTAAGTTGTACTTTTATGATTCAAGCAGCTCCGCGGTTGTAGGTGTTTTGAAAGAACAAACAGTCACTTTCCAAGGGTTGTGTGGGAATCACAACCACCTTCTTTGTTCATCGTGCAGCCTTGATCTGTCACCCATATACACACAAAAGAGAACTTTATATTATGATAAGGCCTACCTAACTCCCACACACTGTTTTGGGGGATTAAGAAAATGCTTTCATCCTAAATAGTCCACCTAAATTGAATTTAAAATCTACTTCACTAAATCTAGGACTTGCCAAATAAAAGGATTCTTGCACACAAACACCATTTTGTTCTGTGCTGCAACAAAAAGTAGGGAGAAATCCTGTCTCAAGATCTGCTGGGATGAGTGAGGTTTGATTCTAGCAGATCCCTGACTGAACTGGGAGGTTCCCAGTGCAGCCGGGCTATGCTAGCTTAATTCTCTCATCTTCTACTCAGCCTGAGATCCTCTGGATTCTAACCCGCTCATCTTGGTGGATATAGAAGATTGCTATCAAACTATTTCTGTTGCTTTATGTACCGCCGCAGATTGTCTTCGATGTGCTTCACAGTTCTCATTTCAAGCAGCATGCATAATCAGGAACGCAAACTCCTGCTTAACTTCAGAGGTGGAGAAGGATGCTGAATGGTTGCTTTGCTGATAAAAAGGACACAATTTCAACACAAACTGTAGCAATGAGGCTTCAAATGTAGACCATAGCTCAGTGGAAGTTGCACAGAAAAAGGTCTCTCCAGCATCTCTTGTGAGAAAGCGCAGTCTTAAAGCATGGATAGGTGCAGTACTGAGTTAGGTGAACCAATGGTCTGACTCTGTATAAGGCAGAGTCCAATCTTCTTAAGGTGAACCTCTTGAAATTTTTGCTGCTGTTTGCTTAGGAAACAGCATAGCTACGTTTCCCTAGTCCAAATGTGTTTGATGGTGGGAAGTGACACAGATTAGATATGCAACTTATTTATTGATATAATCAAAGGAATGTAACAGTGTTTACTGTCTCCACCTTCCGCCCAGCAATCATTAAGGGATGAATTGTGCAGGTATCTCTTTCTTCTTGAATTGCAAAAATAGTAATCTGAACAAATGCAAAAATAGCTTAGTCATCTTTTGTGCATGTGTTGTGATACATCCTGTTTTAAATCTAAGTATAATAAATAAATACCCATTTAACATATAGCTGGAGAACCTGTGTCCGTGACCATTGGGCATGCTGCCTGATAGGAGTTGGAGTCCAACAATATTCAGAGGGACATAGGTTGGTCTCCCATCCCTAGGACATACCCCAGATTTTATTTTATTTTTAAATCTGAAAAAGTGGTTCCAGAATGAAGCAAGCACCTGGATCTTATTCAAACTTCACAGTGGGTTTTTTGTTGGTTTTGTTTTTGATCTTCGCCCAGTCTATTGTTCTGGATCCCAGCAAACCACCTTAGCTTCTCATCCAGATATTCTGCACTCCCTCCTTTGTTCTTTATGCTTTCTAATCTCACTCTAGGGCAAGGATGAGAAATTTCAGACCGAGGGACCAAATATGGCCCTCTACACTTCACTACCTGGCCCATTCCCAGCCCATGCTTCTTCTCCCCAGGCCAGGCCCCTCATCAACCACGCTCTGTGCCCCCTTTGCATGTTTTTTTCCTGGCTGGAATCTGCCTTTGCACTTTCATAATGTTTCATTGCTTGCCTGAATGGATGATGAACAGGGCGGTGTGCTAGGCCTGGGTGATGTATCGATACCACCTGGCAGTATATTGCAGCTGGAGCTTGCCTGCTGTCCATCACATTACCTTACTTCTCAGACTGCCTCCTTCCTCCCTGTGTCAAGTGCTGGTGGTGGCAGGAGAGGCAGCGGTTTCACACGACCCCTTGTGGGGCAGGGACCAAATGATGCTCCTTCCTTTTTCAACATCGCAGTGTATCACTATATTGTGATATTTAGCCGGTGAAACACTGTAATGTTGAAAAGCTGGTATCGCCCAGCTCTACTGTATCCCTGTCTAGAAATCTGCCTTTTGCATAGCTTGAATGTAGCCTATTGTACAAAGGTAAGAGTCACCTTTCGCCTCTTTTAATTGGTCTGTTCCAGAGTCAGTTAAAGGGAAGGGTGCAAAATGCTCTAAATAAATAAATAACACGCCACCTTTGTCAATGCTGACACCAGACAGTACCAATGGCCTGCCAGAGAAAGCTGTCCTTTCCCTGTGCTAGCTGCTTCAGTGTGAGGCTGTTCCAGCTGTTGGTAATGGTGATAGATATGGATGGCTCTTGAAATTACCATAAGGATTGCATTGAAATTGCATTTGGAAGCCAACCCAGCAGCATTTTTATGTATGATCATCATAACAAAAACATAAGTGTGAACCTCTATAACCTCCGCAATTGCCGAGAATGATCTGTTACTGAAAAGAGCAATACTCGGACCAATTTGGAATCCATTCCAATACATACTGCAATATGTCATGCCTGAATTAACAACAAAACCAAACCGCCTATTTAATGAACTCTGAAAACCTGCAATCTCCTTCATCTCCCAGCTTAATAGAAATCAGATATAGTGATGTTGTTGAGTTGTAAACTGGAAATTCGAGAACATAAAGCAAAGCTGTAAATTTCTTTTCAGCAGCATGCTACCATCAGGGTAGTCAATAATAATTGTTTGTAGAAAATTGCTCAGCCTTTCTTCAGCTTCTGCTTAGGAAGTGATTTCATCTGAGTGCATTAGATTTTATCTGACACCGAGGAATCTGAACAGGAAAGCCGTACTAGATCTATAAAGTGCAAAGGCATTTACATCCAAGGCATTTTGCAAAACAAAACGGTGATTGGAAAGTTTACATCGCCAGAGTGTCAGCTGCGCACGTTAACAAGTGGACTGTTTCTGCTCTTGTTTATCTGTGGCCTGGAACATATCATGTGGGAAAGCACCATGTAATGAGATGTGCAATTGGACATTATGCTCAGGAGCATGAAAGGACAAAGAAGGAGATCTCAGGAGAGGGATAGAAATTGTAGTAAGTTCCTATGGAAGATTACTTCCCTGCCCACCTCCTTCCCAAGCAGCCCCCTGTATCCTCTCTGAAGAGCCTCTCCTGATATACAAAGTGTGACCAGAAAGTTTGGTGAATGGTCACAGAAATTGGACAGTGAGAAATATTTGAACTTGCATACCTTACAGGCCTTCAAAGTAGCCCCCCTCTGATACAATGCACTGCTGACAACATTCATAAAACTGTTGGAAACTTCTGGAGAAGTCCCCTTTTCATACTGCTTTCAATTCCCTCATCACAGCAACTTGGACATGTGGAATGTTGGGAAATCTGTGCCGTTTCAGTGAAGAGTTCAGTTTTGGAAAAGGAAAGAAATTTGGTGGGGCCAGATCGGGATAATATGGAGAGTGGGACAACTCAGTTACCTCAGTAATGATTTCACGTGGAATATGCAATTCTTCTGCCATCATTTAGATGGACAAACGCCAATCCCGCATCAATAACTCATGAACTCTGTCGACATTTGCCGCCGTTCTGCTCGTCGATGGTCTGCCAGACTGAGGGTCGTATTTGATGGTTTGCTGCCCTTCACGAAAACACTTAAACCACTCATACACTATCTTTTGAGTTACAGCTTCATCTCTGTACACAATTGTGAGCATTTTGTGGGTTTTTGATGCCAATTGTATGTTTGAATATTTCTCGCTGTCCGATTTCTGTGACCATTCACTGAACTTTCCTGTCACACCTTGTATGAAGGATGCTGCTAACAGCAGAATATTGGTGGGATGCACTTTCCGTAAGTGGAATCTTACAGAATTCACTCACTTCAAAACAATGTTGTCACGTGTCTCTGATGTTTGTTTGGTGGGGTTTTCTAGTACAGAGAGGGTGCCTCATTTTGATATTTAGCAATCCCCCAACAAAGCGCACACCATTCAGGAGAGTTCCCTGATGCTCAGAAGAAGCTTTATGAGGGTTGAGGAGCTACTGAGGGGGAACAGGATGTGTGAAACTCCTTTCTGCTAACTTCTTTGGATTTGTAGATTCTTCTATACACGGCCCTATCCCAAGGAGGGTGTGCGTGCCTTACATCTACTGCGCAATGGCCATGTAAATGAGATCTGAATTAAAAAGTCTTCAGGAACGTGCAAATCCTACAACGCTCTCCATCACCAATTCCTTATTTGCTGAATTCACTGGAAGGCGAAAAACCCTACGAACACTGCCTGGAACTTTTTTTGAAAGGTTTTTGGCAACATATGCTACAATATGTTTGTACCTATTGCGCACCATCTGCTGTCTGGGCTTAAATGCACATTCATTTTACTTATAATTCATAAAGAAAAAACGAAGAATGGAAAGTGACCCACATACAACAATTTGGCTGAGATATAAGCAGGTGCAGCTTTAAACATAAAGCATATTTGTGACTATGAAATGACTGTTCACTTGTTCCCATGTGGGTATCTGGCTGTTGCTAACAAACAAATGCATGCCAGCTCCTTATGTTCTCACCCAGTGTGCTGGGAAGAAAACCAAGCAAAACTATATCCATTTTGTTACACAGTGTTAAAGTTGTGTTTTGATGTGAATTTTACAAACAAAAAACGGGGGGGGGGGAAGAATGGTATATTGATTTTGAGCATAAAAGGACACACCAATGTCTTTAATATAGGCTTAGGAAATTAATAAAATCTATTACGATACCAGTATTTTAACATTCATCTTGTTAGGTGTGGATGGTATATTGAAGTCATCTGTTGGGGTTTTTAAACAGAGGAAGCATAACAATGATTTCATCAGATATTTTAATTTTCCTGCATTGATATATGTGCAATGGTTTGCTTCTCTGTGCAGATCTTGATCGTGATTATACGTTCCTGCTTTGTATACGCACAACATTTGTGCCTATATAAATATTTAGGAAATGATTGTGCATTGGCTTATGGCTGCAGAATATTTCCTATGCACAATTCTACAATGAATACATGGCTACATACAGAGAAATGTGTCATCTGTTCCACTATTAGTTGGCATGTCAGTCAGATATTTCCTGCTCTGCTGCAACTGTACAAGTCTTTCTTCCATTTTATAGTCCATTAGTGTGGAAAAAAACATGTTATGTTGTTGTTACATTTATCATAGTGCATGGCAGACACGCAAATCTCAGCCACCAACAGATATTTGCAAAACAGTTATCTTCCCAGTGTGTTTCCTATAGAAGTTAATGAATTTTCAGAGTTTCCCAGTTTGTCTTTTGCAGTGGCTGGATGAGGAGGAGTGCTGGGAGACTCCCATCCAGGAGTCCCCCAGGGAAGTCGGAGAAGATGAAGACTTAGACCCTGGGACCTGGTGGTGGTGCAATGAGGAAGGGTTGAGCTGTGGGGTGCTGGAAACAGGAGGGTGGAATGATCAAGGGGGTTCAGAGGAAGAAGGGCCTTCCAGGACGGGGCTGGAGGTTGAGCATCTCAGGGTGAGCGCAGACAGAGACAGGGAGGAATCAGAGGCTACCTCTGCCATCCCACAACAGGGCAGTCTTAGTCCTGCTGGCTCTCTCCTCTCACACTCCGAGCTAGGAGAGCCTTACACATCACTGAGCAAGGAGCCAGACAGATATAGAGTAGGAGCTCACCCACCCCACACATGTTGCAGTCTCCATCTTTTGGGGAGAGCTTAGGTGGCGCTGTGGGTTAAGCCACAGAGCCTAGGACTTGCCTATCAGAAGGTTGGTGGTTCGAATCCCCGTGACGGGGTGAGCTCCCATTACCCGTTACCTGCTCCTGCCAACCTAGCAGTTTGAAAGCACATCAAAGTGCAAATAGATAAATAGGTATCGCTCCGGCGGGAAGGTAAACGGCGTTTCTGTGCACTGCTCTGGTTCACCAGAAGTGGCTTAGTCATGCTGGCCACATGACCCAGAAGCTGTATGCTGGCTCCCTCGGCCAATAAAGCGAGATGAGCGCCACAACCCCAGAGTCGGCCACGACTGGACCTAATGGTCAGGGGTCCCTTTACCTTTACCTTTTAGATTCCTGCAACTTTCCGAGTGGAAGGAGTCAAACTGGGGAGACCTCTCAGTGTTACTTTCTTTGAATAAAAAAGTTGATTGCATTCCAAGCCTCCGGCCTCTTCTTGACATGAGGGGGTCTGGCACTTCCCTGCCAGTCCTCGTGACACAATGACTGTTGAAGTGGTATATGCATGCATGTGGATTTGGCCTATGTGTAGTGATTATTTGAATTTCAGGCCATTGAGTAGCAAAGTTCAGCAACATCACCAGTTGTTACACTTGTGGATCAAACTGCTGTCAAAGGGACAGATGCAGGGGGCTCCTGAACAGCAGCAAACATATGAACTCTCTGCTCACCCTGCCCAGCTTTCTGTGGAGCAAAACCCCATCACCTTTCTAAATTAATAATAAGAAGCAGCCTTCTCATACAAGAAATGTCAAGAGAGAACTAGGTCGCAGCTAGCAAGTTTGCAGAGAAATCTTTATCACAGTGGTTATCAGCATCCTTGAGAGCAAACAATTTAGAATACAATGGGCCTAATCAGGCCAATTCTGAAAGGACTCTTATCTAACACAATGTTCTAATGGCAACTACATGGATGAATCCAGACAGCCCTTGACATCTCAACTGAACTCTCACAGAAGCACTTTTCCTCCGATGAACATTTATCCCACCAGGACCACTCCTCCTTTGACCTCCTTGCTGTAAAAATAAACTTGTCCAATGCCACTACAGTATGTACTGCAGCAAGTGCCTTACACTTAAAATGTTCAATAGGAAAGACAGCTGATTAATATAAATCTGAGGCCAGTGGGACTGACGCTTGCTGTTAGTTCATATGGTTGGAATGCCAAGAGTGGGAATACTAAGGCAGTGGTGGCTGCTGCCCATTTGGACTGGTGTGGTGGATGTCAGGGACCCCAAGAGCACACAGATCCAGAACCGATGGCAGGTGGAGACAATGCCAACTAATTCTATTCCAATTCTGGGCACCACAGTTTAAGAAGGATATTGACATGCTGGAATGTGTGCAGAGGAGGGAAGCTAGAATGATCAAGGGCCTGGAAACTAAGGCTTATGGGGAATGGTTGAGGTAGTTGGATATATTTAGCTGGAAAACAGGAGACTGAGAGGAGATGATAGCCACCTTCAAAGATCTCAAGTGCTGTCACATGGAAGAGGGAACAAACTTGTTTTCTCCTGCTCTGGAGGGTAAGGACTCGAACCAATGGCTTCATAGTTACAAGAAAGGAGATTCTGACTAAACATCAGGAAGAACTTTCTGGAGGTAAGAGCTATTTGAAAGCGCAATGGGTGGTTGTGGAGTCTCCTTCCTTAGAGGTTTCTAAGCAGAGGTTGGATGGCCATCTGTCCTGTATGCTTTAGCTAAGATTCCTGCAGTGCAGGGATTAGTCTTGTAATAATAATAATAATAATAATAATAATAATAATAATAATAATAATAATAATATATTTATACCCCGCCCATCTGGCTGGGTTTCCCCAGCCACTCTGAGCAGCTTCCAACAAAACACTAAAATACAATAACCTAAACAGCTTCTCTAAACAGGGCTGCCTTCAGATGTCTTCTAACTGTTTGGTAGTTATTTTTCTCTTTGACATCTGGTGGGAGGGCGTTCCACAGGGCAGAAGGCACTACCGAGAAGGCCCTCCGCCTGGTTCCCTGTAACTTGGCTTCTCGCAGTAAGGGAACTGCCAGAAGGCCCTCGGGGCTGGACCTCAGTGTCTGGGCAGAATGATGGAGGTGGAGACGCTCCTTCAGGTATACTGGACCGAGGCCGTTTAGGGCTTTAAAGGTCAGCCCCAACACTTCGAATTGTGCTCGGAAACGTACTGGGAGCCAGTGTAGGTCTTTCAAGACCGGTGTTATATGGTCTCAGCGGCCGCTCCCAGTCACCAGTCTAGCTGCTGCATTCTGGATTAGTTGTAGTTTCTGGGTCACCTTCAAAGGTAGCCCCACATAGAGCGCATTGCAGTAGTCCAATATGGGTTAGACTAAGGGTTAGCATACACATTAACTGACTGTGGATCCTGCATACATGGAAGAGAACATGTGACTCCTTCATATATAGGACATTACACATGCTATGGGGTCAGACATCTATAGATACATGTATGTCCAATTTGCACGAGTCTTCATTTTGTTTTGTTTTTTTAAAAAATAGATGTTAATGAGGTCCTGGGTTTGATCCCCAGCATCTCCACCAATAATAATAATTTAAAAAAAATAAATAGATGAAATATATAGATGAAAAATAGATGAAACAAGATGGGAAAGATTGCATGGATGAAGAAGACGGCTACATGCACTCTTCCTCATAATTGAAAGCACATGACAGTGATCTCACCATGTTTAAATGATGCCCAGCCAGTGAATCAACCACCCATGACTGATTTATTGAATGCTTCTTCTGACTTGTCACCATATCACAAAACCAATTTGACAGCAGCGAAAGTACTACCTCACAACATAACAGCTTAGTTGAATGGTCAGCCTGGCTATTGTCACTTTTCCGTACAGTTATAACTGTAGCTGCCATTTCCAGTGTTATCTCTGTAGGCTTTACAGATTAATTCCCTTCCTCTCTATATCTTGTTTCTGCATGAAGGATCAGTGTCATATTGAACTTCACCCAATGTAGGATTTTCAGCTGTCTCTACAGTATGGCATAGACAGGCCCATGAAAGCTAAATGACAGCTGCATGGTGAGATGTAGTATTCCTTTGAATGGGAAACAAAAACTGGAAGAGGGCTGTGTTGCCTTCATCTCTTGCTTGTGTAGTTACTGGAAGGATATTTGAAAGAGGATGCTCAACTAGACAGATGTTTAGTTTGGGAATGGGAAGCCTATGTTGTTGGACTTCAGTGAAGCCCAGACAGCATGGCCAATGGTCAGAAAGTTTGCAGTTGCAATTTCTGGAGGGCCACTCTCTTGCCAAATGCAAGGTGGTTCTTTTAAAATGAGATTCAGAAATAATACAAAACACAAGTGAGTGAGAAGATTAAAGATTTTATTCTAAACAGCAAGCAATATATACATACCAAGCATGCACTTCAATCTGCCACTTGGAAGCCCTCAAGAAGTGGTGAAGTGACTCCCCCAGGTAGTGATATAAGTTAAAAAAAAACCTGCTCCTTTTCCCTTATAGGGCACCCAAGAGCCCATATAGAGTCCTTTTGTAGGTTCTCTATTGGTAGGAGAAAATAACAGAGACCAACCAGAGAATACTGAGAAGCAAAGCAGCTAGTAAGCTTGATCTTTATTGACTGTTGCAACAGGCTGCTACCCCACACACAGGAGAGAGGAGGAGGACCCAGAGCCATGTGTGTAAGCCCTTATATAGACATTTTAAATTGCCCGCCGTGGAGTCCAAGACGACCCCCAGATACATACTTACATCACAGAGAAGGTGATCTACAACAGAAATCTGAGTGTGTTGTTTATCTCCTGTATGGTAAGTTACCTGATTGCATTATCTGGGTTTTGGCCACTCTTTTGTTATTATAACTACTTAATTCCTGAATCTAGGTCACAGGTCACAGGCTTGCACCCTGTTCATATCTTGATTGTGCCCTTAAGACAGGATTTGTGAGGACAGAATTTGTGAGGAAGGAGACAATGGGGAGGTTTCCCACTTTGACCTTGCAGAGAAATATTTGAGGTCAATTTGTTCAGGACCTAATCTGTGGGGTTTCAGACATGTGGTTTATATATACAGTTATGAAAAAAAATTATATATATATGACCTTAAAATTCTTATAACAGTAGGCTCAGGTTGCAATGTCCTGCGGCTGGACCAGTTCATGCACAAACATCTCCAAAACCCTGCCCAAAACCATATGATTTATAGCAAGCTAGCCCGTCTGGCTTGCCTGAGTGGCTGCATGCAGTCATATATTAGTGGCTAGTGCAGATTATTAATTAGCCACCCTCTCCCAATGCCTCACTTTCTCCAAACAATATCCAACATCAAAGAAGGTACTCATCACTAACTCTTCCTTCCAACATTAAAGAGCCAGTGTGGTGTAGTGGTTAAGAGCGGTAGTCTCGTAATCTGGGGAACCGGGTTCGCGTCTCCGCTCCTCCACATGCAGCTGCTGGGTGACCTTGGGCCAGTCATGCTTCTCTGAAGTCTCTCAGCCCCACTCACCTCACAGAGTGTTTGTTGTGGGGGAGGAAGGGAAAGGAGATTGTTAGCCACTTTGAGACTCCTTCGGGTAGTGATAAAGCGGGATATCAAATCCAAACTCCTCCTCCTCCTCCTCCTCCTCCTCTTCTTCTTCTAAAGGCTATTCTCAGCCACCAAAGAGCTTAACAAAAGATGGGGGAAAGGAAGAAACAGGAGGCAGGAAGGGTAACCATGTCAGATCACTAACTCCTCAAAATACAAATATATTCTGGATAGATTGCCCATACAGCCACGTATCTCTCACCCCTGCTCTAGAATTCCCCCTTCCCCTGCATGGCAGTTTTTACTTCCTTAATATGTATTTTGCAACTTTTCCATTGCAACCCACAAGTACAGATCTTGCTGTGGAATGCAGAAATTCATCACCCTGGGAAATTCAGCTTTCAGGTTTATACAGAAATATGAGAGGAGGCTGGTGGCAACCTGTTCTCACAGTGGCCTACCAGATGCCTGTGAGAAACCCGCAAGGAGGACCAGAGCAGAAGATTACTCTCCCCTTTCCTGTGGTTTGCAGTAACTGGTGTTCAGAAGCGTTACTGCCCCTGACCATATTGAAGATGGTTTTTGGCTGTGAGATAAATGTGGAAAGACTGTATTGAACATGCCAACAAAATTGCTGAAGCTAAGGGTGGGTTGCTGAGCAAAATTTTCAGCAGTTGCGGGTGCATTTTAGTGTTTCATAAAATGTGCTTGATGCTCTTCAGTCCTAGTTAAAAAACTAAAATCAAAATATGCAAAGTACTCAGAGGTAGGCAAATTCTCAGTGTAATCAATGTATCCAAGTTGCAATATTTGGCTTTCCTGAGTGCATAATTTAGATCATGCCTGTGAAATGTGTATGTGTGCATACACAGACACAATCAAACCACTTACACTTACTCTTAAATGTTATTTTTCTTGCATGCATTAATCAGGTTCTATTGTACAGAACGGTAGTTTATCCACCCAGGAATGACCCGAAAAGCACTTGGAATATTTATTTTCTATTTAGCAATGCAGTTATGTTAATATAATGCATATACTTGCAGCTGATTCCTCTCTTCAGATTTAAAACCTTTGCTCCTTGCTGAAGCCGGAATCCTGCTTATAGCTACCTGCTCAAGTCCCATTTGCTTCAATGGGGATTTAAGCAGTCAAAAATGTGAGCAGGATTTCAACCTTGGTCTCTAAATACCAAAACAAAACAAATTGAAAATATGGTCTTCTCGTCCCAGGTCATCAAAACAGCATCATTTTTAGGAGCTTGTTACGAGATCACAGTTGTTTACCTGCCCATGTTTGAGGTATATGATGACTTTACTTCTAAAAAGGAAGAACAAAAACAGATTTTCTTTCAGAGTTCTTCTCTACTTCCTTTAACATATGATTTGGCCAATGCACCACAAAGCTTGTCAAGTTACCTTGGGGACAGTCGCTATACCTCAAACCTATAAGGTTGTTAGGAGGGCTGAATGGCAACAGAATAAAGAACCATATACACGGTTTTGAGCTCCTTGAGAGAAAGCAATAATTTTGTTATGTCAAGCTGTAGATAGAGGCACAATAAAATGGCTAGCAATAAACATTGATTTATTTCTATTTGTTGTATATGGGTTGTATTCAATGTAGCATTATGTAAACGTTCCACCAGGTCAAGGATTTCTGCTTGCACGGTGGAAAATTTTATCCCTCTGCTCTCTCCATGTGCCCCCTAAATCTGTTCTACAGGTTTTCCCAACCCCCAGAGCAGATTTGGAGAGGATGTGGAGCATGCAGTTGGCAGTGTGTGTGTGTGGGGACCCTATTATGTGAGCAGACAGGACACAGTAGTTGAATACCAACCTATATGCATAACTGGGCAGGAAGGCACAAGCTAAGTAGTAGCCACCTGAAGACAGAAGCTTGGCTTTTGCTTGCAAATTTACCTCAAGGACAGCTAAATTTGCATACTGAGGGGGGATACAAAAGAGTCACTGGGGCTGGGTTAAAGATAAAGGACCTCTGACAATTAAGTCCAGTCGCAGACAACTCTGGGGTTGTGGCGCTCATCTCGCTTTACAGGCCAAGGGAGTCGGTGTTTGTCTGCAGACAGTTTTTCTGGGTCATGTGGCCAGCATGACTAAGCCACTTCTGGTGCAACAGAACACTGAAACCAGAGCAGCACACGGAAACGCCGTTTACCTTTCCGCCAGAGCAGTACCTATTTATCTACTTGCACTTTTTGGTGTGCTTTCAAACTGCTAGGTTGGCAGGAGCTGGGACCAAGCAACAGGAGCTCACCCCATCGTGGGGATTCAAACCGCCAAGCTTCTGATTGGCAAGCCCAAGAGGCTCAGTGATTTAGACCACAGCACCACCCGCGTCCCTAGGGCTGGGTTAGGTGGAAGCAAACTGCCTGTTAAGCAATGGTTGTAAAGGGCTGAGTGAAGATTACTCCTTTTCTTGGTGGGATACGAAACAGAGATGAGGCATTTTGTTGAATGCTCTTGGAGGGAAGTACAATTTTTCAACAGGGTTAAAAAAATTTGAATATGTGAAGTTTCTGCTCACTTGAGCCCTCTTAAGAAATTTGTCTAAACACACAAGAGTTAAAAGTGTGTAGTTAGCAGGCGTCCATGTGCAAGCCTTGCTCGCAATGTCTCTGTGATTGTAGGCCCCTCTCAGCTCTTTGCCCATGAAACATCTGAAGGGGGCTTCTTGCAGTGTTCAGATTAACATGGTTAGAAAGCTCCTGAAGATTCGGGATTTTGATCCGGCCGGTTTCTAGTTGGATGGAGGCTTCTAACCACATTCAGCTGGCTGGAATGAGAAGGTCCCTTCAGACCTTCACGTGCTAAACACGTGAAAGTTGGGAAAGAAGGAAATGTTGGAGGCAGAGTTGCATCCACCCCAACCTCCTGCATGCATTTAGCCTTCCATGATCAGGTTTAATACCTGCATAGCACTTTGATGAGAAAAGATTGCTAGCACATGATGGTGAATGAAGCAAGCAATGAGCTAAGAGATTTGTACTGGAAGGTGTAAGCAGACTAGCTGTCCTTCAAGAATGTTAAAATAATACTGAGCAATGTTAAATCTTGATCCATAGGCACGCCCCAAATTGTCCACCCTCTTAAGAGGTGGTGAAAGGACCTCCTGGGGAGGTCGTTTGGCCAAATACTCTTCCGGTGAGGAAGGGGAAGAAACAGAATGTGTTAGAAAACATGAGTCAGCTTTATGGGCGGGTTCTGCATGTGAAAAGCATAAACTACCTTCATATCTATGCCAAGCCTGGGGATGTGTTCTTGGAAGTTTATTAAGGGGCTGAGGGCTTTTTGGTTGCTAGGGCGGCAATGTGACCTACTTTATGGATGACTAACCTCTATGTGAAGGGGGAGTCAAGCTTAAAGATATAGAACCAAAAGGAGGGGGGGTAGCCGACTGAGTAAGCCACCTGATCCCATTCTGCCTCACTAAGCTGAGATGTTTTTCTATTTCAATTATAGTCATTATTTCTAAATTTGCATCTCAGTTAATTTATTCATTTATTTCCATTTTGTGCATCTCCTCCTATAAAATATATGGAAGCAATTTAACCACAAAAGAATCAACAGTAATAGAAGAATCAACAATAAAAACAAAGATGCATATAAAAACGATTTCATACATTTAAAAAAAATTTAAATCCAATACAGAAAAAGACTGCGATAATATAAAAAATCCAGTTAAAAGGCTTGTTGGAAAAGGAAGGACCTCCATAGGCATCAGAAGACAATAGAGATGGCTCTTGACTTATAATTAATGGGAGCCTGTTTCTAAGGGTATGTTATGGTATTGTGTCTGGCATCCATCTGTCAAGAGACAATGGAGGAGTGTGCCTTTGGGGGTGAAGTCAAAGTGTTGGAAGGTTGCAGCGCCTGCTGCAGCTGTAGAGACATGTTTTGTTGCAGCTAGGGCAGATGAAGGAGTCCAGTTGTGCTGCTGCAAATGCACCATGGCGGTTTTTCCCTCTGTGCTCCCTCAGCAGCCATCCTGCCTCTGGTCACTGCTATGGATGATGTCGCCAGCATTCACGTCGTGTTTGCAGACATCTTTGTACCACAGATCTGTGTCATCTTCTACCTTCTATTTTGGCAATGGATAAACAACTACCCTACTCGATGGGCTGGCTGAAATCTCAAAGCTACTAGGCTAGAAGAATCACTGGGCTGAGAAGTGGATCACACATCAGGGAAGACTCAGCATGCTGCCACCCAGTTTTTCAGCACACATCAGCTAAAGCTGGGGAAAGTATCTACAGAGAGAAGTCAACAGGTGCATGGAAAACTCAAGTCAAATTTTCTCTCTACACAACTACAGAAGGACATACTGAAAGCCTGACTTGGCAGCCATTTCAAAGATCCATGTTGCATTCCAGTGCTGTGCTTTCAAACATATTGTAGATTTGCTAAATCAGAACTTGGAGGACAGGAACTCCCAGGGTGCTGAGTTCCCCCTTGGATTTCTGGATTTGCTCACACAGAAGAAAAAACAACTTAGCATACTCTGAGACATTGAAGAATGGAAACGTATTGATCTTTGTATTCTAATTATTAAATTATTAAATATATTGTTGATGTTATACTCCTGAAGTTACCCGGACAAAATTTCCACATCAGCTTGCAATTTTATATATGCAATTAATAAATGAATTTTATGCACGTGACTTAGCTGGAACTGGGTGGAGGAATTCAGAAAAGTGTGAATTTGGAAGGATGGCTGTGCTTCAGTTTGTGTATTGTTTAGGAAAGCGTGAATTTGGTAGGCTCACCTTTAAATGTGAGATGAAACATATTTCTCCCCCAACTCTACTGTGAGGCAGTGTGGAAGTGGGGGATGGCCTAGCCAGCACCATGCTCATGTGGGTTGCTGAGTGGATGGTCACCATAGGACCTTGTCTGCCTCTGGCATATGGACCCCAAGAGCACTCCCAGGAGGCAATGTGACCCTTAGACTGCAGTGATGTATTGTGTGTGGGGGTGTGTGTGAAAGCCATGGTCCCAGGTACACAATTTTGAGCGGACACAAACCAGGCACCCGCATGCAGGAATTCCTGTCCCACCCTGCCTGCTACCAGGGGTCTTTGGGCCCCAGAACCCACCCTGGCCTTGCTGCCATGTCCCCAGTCCCCTTGCTGAGCCAGCGCCCAGTCAGCGCTCACTTATTCCCTGCTCAGACAGCAAGGGAGGCACGCAAGTGGTGACTCCAGCATGGCTGGCTGGCACTCCTCTTCATAGGCATCAGGGGAATTTGCCCACCAAGGGCTGTGTTGGCTGGCTTGGCTCCCCGTTGTGCAAGCGGGCAGGTGGTGCAGAGCACTCCCACTTGGCCTCATCAGCGAGGGCTAGGCTGTTCACTCTCCACGCCCCGCTCCTCCCGGTGCACGTGCCCCGGGCACCGTCAAACAATGCTACAACACTGTTAGACTGTAAAATTTCCTTCCTTTAAATGTTTCCCCCATATATTGTACTTAGAATAAAAGCCAAAAGGAGGAGTTACAATTTAAAAAATAGATCTCAGCAGGAAAATATGTGAAGCTGCCTGCCATAGCATTCAAAGATGATAAGTGCTACAAAATTTAGTATAATAAAACTTGGTAATTGCTTGAAATGGGCTTAAAATAATAAGCTGTCACACAACATTTCATTTATGACTTAGATTTCTTCCTTTGGTTGCTAATGTCTGCTGTCCTACAGTGGCATAGAGATAGGAGCAGACCGTGAGCATTTTATCAAAGACAGGAGCAGTAGTGGCCAAGTTTACTCCTTGCTTTGGCTGTTGCCCAGAGTGTGGTAGACCTCCTTTCATGCTTTATGCAATGATATGCAATGAAGCAAGTTGCACGTCTCCCTTGCAGAGAGATCAGTGAGGAAGAGTACACACATCTGGTACCCATACAACCTTCCTCTTCAGAAGATACTTCAGGTTCAAGACAGCAGGTGCAGGACTCTGAAGCTACTCTGAATATAAGAACAATGCTTTGAAGTCGTGTTTCCCTTGTCTGGCTCAACTGAGAGGTAGGAGTAAAATATTCTGTTTGGGCAACAGCTCCGCAACATTTTACGTTAGTGAAAGAGGTACACATGCAAATCTTTTGAGAAAATGCTCAGGTTTAGACTTGGTGGACTTGTTAGGAGAAGAAGACTCCATCATAAATGGGCCCATCATCAGCTGTTGCATGTGTAGCTGTGGCTGGCAGCTCATACCAGGTTCAAGGTTTGTCCAAGACAGAGACAAAGCCACACCAGAAGGTTGCAAGACACAACACGGTTTTCCCAAACCAAGGTAGAGCAGAAGCTCTAGTCCCATGGAAGACAGGTAACCAGAGGTTTGAACTGGTGGAACCAGTTGCAGGTAGTTCCAAAGATGGAACTGGTACAACAGGGGTTTACTGTGTGTATAACAACTGTTTGTTTTTGTCTCTTGATGCTGCACTTGTTTTCGCAGCTAGTGTTACCTAAAAATGGGGGAGTATGTTGGGATTTTTATTTCTCACCAGCTGCGAGGAGCAGCACAATGGTTGTTGACATCATGTGATGTCTGTGACCGTGAGACAGGAAGTCTCTGCTTGTTCTCAAGTAACTGGAGAGTTACTTTTGCTTCTGAGTGAAGTGAGTGTCGAGTCGTACTTCTGTACTTGCTGCTCAGGAAAGCAGACATGTCGGATGTGAGCTGCGTGTACAGTCTGTAAATAAAGTAGTGTGTAGACTACTGACTGTCTCTTTCTTCTGTGATGGGATACCAGAAGACGCGTGTGCTCTTCTCAGGATGGAGAGGGTCGCTTATTACCGGTCTCTCTGGACTGAGGGCAATTTCCAGCCAGAGAGTGACCACCGGAGAGACGCCTCGGTGTCTTGGGAAGGTGGCACCCTTCCCAGGGGTGTTTTTCCAACACCCTTATGACTGTTTCACCCAAATGTATAAGACCTGCTTTCTAACCTTGATGTCCATTTCACCTTGACCAGCACTTTGGGAGTTGTGTTCAAGTGGTGAATGGCATTGGGGCAAGAGTGGGCATGGGCAAAATGGACATGGGCTTCACACACACGTGCACATATTCAGCACATGTCTTCATGGAGATTTGCAGCTGGGGAAGGGAGGGTTAACTGCTGTGAATGCACAGGGATGCTATCTTATCACATCAAACTGTAAACACCCATTAAGCCACAAACTGAGTCAGACCACTGGTTTTTCTTGCTCATTATCATCTACATTGCTTGGCAATTGTTCCCCACGATTTCAGAAAAGGGTTTCTTCCAGGGTCTCTTGGTCCTACCTGGGATTGATCCTGGAACCTGAACCATAGCTCAGTTGGTAGAGCATGAGACTCTTACTTTCAGGTTCATGGGTTTGAGCCCCACATTGGGCAAAAGATTCCTGCATTGAAAGGGGTTGGGATGGATGGCCCTCACGGTCCCTTCAAAATCTACAATTCTAGGATTCTGCATCCAAAGCACATGCTCCAGCACTGAGCTAGACATTTGTTATGTACTGCAGGTATGGGAAAAGAGCATTTTATGTACACCCTCAGGGCTTGATACAGTATTCTCTCAAACTGTGTTCCTTGTTTGTTTGTTTGTTTGTTTGCTGCCTTGTTTTGTTTCAGTTTTGGTGCTAGCAGCAGATACTGGAACAGGAAACAAATTCACAGAAGATATCAGCAGAGGAAAGTTGCTTCAGAATGTTCCTTCTCTTAAATGTCCTAAATGTCCCATATGTACTTGTGGCTATTTCTGATGCTGTAGAGCAGGGATGGTGAGCAAGCAATCCATAGGCTGGATCAATACACAATATCATGCTTGCAGTGGGAGACCCAAGCAGGATAAATTTGGAGTATCTGGCCATAACATTACACATTGCAACAACATTACTACATGCAACAGTAGTCATACTCTGAGCACATCCACTGAAGCCAATGGACACAGGTAATCCAAGTCCATTGATTTCAATGGATCTGCTCTAAGTATTTTGTTGGCATCTTTCTGTCTTCAGAGACAATGGAGTATACCTCCAGGGCTTTAGTCAAACTACTGTGTTAGCAGCACCGATGTGGTATCCTCGGGGTGTAAGCCTGGGCTGCCCAGATGCCAGGACCCACCTCTTAGCCTTGCTGATATGGTCCAAAGGAAAGCATAACAATACATTTGGCACCAGCTTGGTTGCAGGAGTTGCTGGAAGGAAGCATACAAGTCTCTATCCAACTCTCTTAGGGACTCCACTCTGGATTTATGTAGGGTTTACTCCTTAGTCTTTTCTTCTCCTGAACATATCCCACACAGCAGTGGAGGTCCTGTGGCTGCAGGGCATTCCATGGCTGGCTTCTCCTGCTGCTGCTGCTAACCAAGGTCTGAAGAGTCCCTGGCTCCTGTTGACATCGTACTGAGCGCAGAGTGCGATGCATGTGAACTCTTTCTCCATAAAGCTCAGGTGTAAATATGGGTGAATATACCATATTTATTAAAGACACTACCTTCTTTGTTGTGCCTCATTGCGAGGGAACACACATCCTGGTTCAGTGCCAAGACCTCTGGACCTCTCTTGCTACCACTTGGCAGAGTGGTCTCAGGGTGGGAGACAGAATTTGGGCACGGAGAGTGGAGATATTGCGGACCTGGAGAGGGAAACTCTGGTTAAGGGAAGACTGAGGTAGGGATGTGGGAGACTTTGGGGTCCCTAGGGGAAACTGAGGCAGGGTAGAACAAAATATTGTCACCCTGGAGAGGCAAGGAAAAGTTGCGGTTCTGAGGCAGGGAGAGACTTTGTAATCCTGAAGGAAATTATGGGGAAGGGAAATTAAGGTGGAGATGGGTTTAGTGAGCAGGGAGGTATCTCCTAGTGAAAAAATAAAGTGGTCCGTTTTGATTAGAAGGGGTGGGGAAAGCAATCATAGGTTTCTGACCCAGATTAGGAACTCATTCTGGTTTCCTCCTGGAAAAATCCTGCATCCACTGCTTGCCACAAATAGTTCCTTCTGGAGGAACCAGCAGCCATGAAGGAGACAGTTTTCAGCTAGAAACTGGTATGGGCCTCAATGTGAAGGCCTTCTGGATTGGGGCCTCAGAACTGCTTCCCCTAAATAAATAAATAAATAAATAAATAAATAAATAAGGTGGTCTGTTTGACCACCTATAAAGTGTCATCACCACTGCATACAATTTGTACCTAAGCACATTTTGGAGGCTAAGAAACCAAAGGTTATTCTCTGACACAAAGGCTGCCCCATTTTAAAATGTGTACAGTGGTACCTCGTGTTAAGTACTTAATTCGTTCCAGAGGTCTGTATTTAACCTGAAACTGTTTTTAACCTGAAGCACCACTTTAGCCAATGGGGCCTCCTGCTGCTGCCGCGCTGCTGGAGCACGATTTCTGTTCTCATCCTGAAGCAAAGTTCTTAACCTGAAGCACTATTTCTGGGTTAGCGGAGTCTGTAACCTGAAGCGTATGTAACCTGAAGCGTATGTAACCCAAGGTACCACTGTACCCCATAACAACTAGCCTTGTATGCATGAGAACACAGTAAGAACAATAGCAACATTTGTTACCTGATAATAAGTAAGCTTCCGTTTTTTGTGGTTTTTTTGTTTGCAAACGGTCACTCACAACTTTTGTGCACTCATCTCTCAGCCAGAAAGCTTCATATATAGGGAAGGCTTTCTGAACAATGAGCCTGTGGGGGCAGAAGGGGGGGAACGTAGAGAGACCGAATCTAGAAGCAGAAGGAGGGCAAAGTATACAGAGAAGGGTTCAGCTAAAAATATTGTGAGTGGTACCAGGGCGCCGACTCCTTCTTTAATACTGGATGATGTCTTCTTTGGTTTCCATTGTGCTATGTCAAGATTGTTACCTTTTCCCGAGAAACATCTTTATGAAAAATTCACAAAAACAGGCTTCCAGCAGCCTTATTCATACTGCATCATGTACAGTTACCTCGTGCTGAGAATGAGTTATTATTCTGAAATTTGATACTATTTATGTGTGTGTGTGTGTGTGTGTGTGCACGCACACAAACGCACACTCACACAGGCGTGTATATATAGCCAAAGGAAAAAGGAAAACTGTGCGGCAACTTTTTAAACACACCTGTAGATTAGCATCCTATTGCATTCCCTGTGAGTTTGGTGATAGGAAAGGTAGGATCAACAAAGGGAGAAGTGGGGTAATGGAATGAACTTGTAATAAGCTAATCCAGTGCAGGAAAATGAATTCTTTCTAGGGATGGGCAAATGAGTCAATTTTGACTTGTCTCTGTTTCTCATTTTCCCACTCTTAAGTTCACATTCCTCATCAGTCTGTGTTTTCTTCTTCTTTTAAAGTCATCATGAAAAGTCACCAGCGTTTTAGTGCAAATTTCTCCTAACGTACCACATTTTAACACACCCTCTGCCAAATGTGTGATATTTGGCAAGCAAGGCCCTCTAATATAATGCATCTTTGCATGTTTTTCACTGATATGTGCATTCCCGTGCACATTTTACCATAGTAAATGCATTTTTTAAAATCACATCACTTGATTCCAAAATCCTATGGAATATGTAATTCTCACGATTGGCTGCTTTAATTGCAACAGGGGAAAGTTTCCTGCACTGGCTCAATTCCATATTTTACAATTTCCCCAGCCTAGATGGCAAATAGCTTCTTCCTTAGAATACCTGCAAAACTACGGCATGACAAAGCAAAGCCATCCTATCAACAAAGTGGGGACTTTGTAATTAATTTTCCTTAATAAACTCAAGATGGCTATCTTGCTTCTGTGATTTCAACACAAAGGTTCTGTTATTTAATTTAAAAGTTGTGCAACACCATTAATATGAGCTCAAGCCAAAGAGCACGTTCCAATTAATTCCACTTAGGTTATTGATTTTTTTTGCAGGCTTTTAAGTCATGTCATTGCTCAGGTTAAGCAAAAACTAATAAGCTACTGGTTCTTTCACTGTCTTGTTAATAGGCAACATATGCCTTAAGATAGTAACTTACAAAATGGTAATTAAGAGCCTAGACTCAACAAATAACATAATTTTGCAGAGTGAATAGAAGCTCGGTTCCAGCCCGATGAGCAAAGTGTAGTTCTTTGGTATCACTTTGTCTTGATAAAAGAATAAGCTGAAATGAGGAAACATTCTCTTACTATATTTTCAGCAAGGGTACTGAGTGGGAATTCCAAAAAGGAAGTACTTCATGGTGGAGAAACTGCTAAAGAAGCCTTTTTCATACAACCTTAGCAATGGACATAAAGGCATGAAGGGAAGAGCAGGATTATGCCTTCATACTCCAACTTGACACCAAACTTTAATCAAAAGGTCATGTAATATACCCTATATCAGTGGTGTCCAAACTGTTTTCAAAGAGGGCCAGATTTGATTAAGAAGTGAAGGGCCATGAGGGTTGACCAAAAGGCTAACCAGAGTTATTGACCTATTTTTATGATTGAAGTTGTTGAGCTTTTTTATGATTTTACCCCAAAGTTGTTTTTTTAGGGTTTTACCCCTGGAAGTAGACTGCCACAGGAGCCAGATTAAACCGACCAAGGGGTCGGATTAGGCCCCCAAAATAGACTTTGGACATGAAAGCCCTACATGAATGCAGTTTGCATGGACCAAGGCAGGCATCCCCAAACTTGTCCCTCCAGCTGTTTTGGGACTACAATTCCCATCATCCCTGACCACTGGTCCTGTTAGCTAGGGATGATGGGAGTTGTAGTCCCAAAACATCTGGAGGGCTGAGTTTGGGGGTGCCTGCACCAAGGCCTGCACATTAAATCAAGAAGGGGGGGTGTTACTTGGAGAGACCTATTAAAAACCCACCTTCACCACACCACCAATTATAAGCTTCCCCTCCATAAACCCTGAACTCCCACATACCCTCCCACATTCCTCTGATGAAAATAGGGAGATCCTAAGGAAAAGTGGGACATTCTGGGGTCAAATCCAAAACCGGGGTGCCTTCTGTCTAATCCGGGACTGCCCCTGGAAAATAGGGACACTTGAAGAGTCTGCTGCCAACGAAATCACCAAACTACCTTCTCCAAATTTGATGCCTGCCAATGGGGCAGCCATTTCCCTTCAGTGCTAATTTAAACTACTGTTTGCAATATTAGAGGCCCTGTTAACAACTCTGGGAAAGAATCCTCTTCCCGTTCCAGCAGTGAGTCTACTATATTGATGTACTGCTTTATTAGGAATTGCTTTATTCTATATATTGAAATGCAGTTGGCAGGTAATTTATAAATTAAATTGACACTGGCACATTGGCATTCACAGGTCTACAGTTTATCAGTGGAGTGAAGCAGGAAGAGCTCAAGGTTGCATTACATTCAGCTACCTAATAATAATATTGATTAACATTTTTTATTATTTATCAACTTCATAAAATTTGTACACCGCTTGATTGTAAAAAACAAAACAAAAAAACCCCTCAAAGCAGCTTACAAACAGAGAAAACAATGAAACAGAGAAAAAATTGCAACCCTACTTTAAAATTTGCAAAAGAAAAATGTTAAAGCACTAAAATCAACTCAATTTTTTAAATATCTGGATAGGCTTGTCTAAACAAGGATGGTTTTAGCAGGCGATGAAAAGAGTACCTTGAAGTCACCTGCTTAAGTTCCAAATGCAGGTCCTGCCACACTAAACACCATTCCTGATTTTTTGGGATTTTTTTAAAAACATCAATATTTTCATGTCTTTGGGTATACTGCCCTATAAGTGCATATATCGAAGATGCATTCAGAATCCAACACGTATCTTTAATGCCGGCTTGCCGCTTCCTTCCATAGTTTATGACGTGGGTGGCGCTGTGGGTTAAACCACAGAGCCTAGGGCTTGCCGATCAGAAGGTCGGTGGTTCGAATCCCAGTGATGGGGTGAGCTCCCATTGCTCAGTCCCTGCTCCTGCCAACCTAGCAGTTCGAAAGCACGTCAAAGTACAAGTAGATCAATAGGTACCGCTCCGGCGGGGAAGGTAAATGGCATTTCCGTGCGCTGCTCTGGTTCGCCAGAAGTGGCTTAGTCATGCTGGCCACATGACCCGGAAGCTGTATGCTGGCTCCCTCGGCCAATAAAGCGAGATGAGTGCTGCAACCCCAGAGTTGGCCACAACTGGACCTAATGGTCAGGGGTCCCTTTACCTTTACCTTACAGAAATGAGCAATGAAGCCCTGTACCTAGATTCCTGGTTCTAGAAGTAAGCCCCGTCAAGTTCAATGGGATTTACTCCCTGGTGAGTGTGTGCAGAGTTGCAGCCTCAAAGTGAAATCCTATACATGCATATTCAGAAATATGTACAATTGAGTTCAATGGGGCCGACATAAGGAAAGTAGGTGCAGAATGGCAGCTTTAAATGCCTACACAGAAAGCATCTTTATTTGGTGTTCAAGTTAATGAAGTGCAGATCCGAGTCTCACTCAGATATGAAATCTACTCTTTCAGCAATTTTACTCAGCACTAGATGGCACTGCTAAATTTCAACTTTAACTTCTCTCTTCCTCTGTCTCTCTTTCCATGTAGAGAATAGATAACCTCTGCTGCATAATCAAGACTCACCAAACAACCGAGTGAGCAATTTGTAAATGGTGGAATGTTTTCTGAAGCCTATGAAAATGCTATAAAATAATAATAATTAATAATAATTATTATTGAAAAGCATGTCAGGAAGCCTGAGTGACACCAACATGGTTGGCATTTCAACACCTAGTAAAATTCTACCTTTTTTTGCACAGCTGTTTGTGGGACGTAAATACTCATTTGTGGGGCAGTGTGGGTGGTTTCCACAGCAGTATTTAACTGATATTTGGATATGTTATGTTGTTGTTGTTTAGTCGTTTAGTCATGTTCGACTCTTCGTGACCCCATGGACCAGAGCACGCCAGACACCCCTGTCCTCCACCGCCTCCTGCAGCTTGGTCAAACTCATGCTGGTAGCCTCAAGAACACCATCCAACCATCTCATCCTCTGTCATCCCCTTCTCCATCTGCCCTCAATCTTTCCCAACCTCAGGGTCTTTTCCAGGGAGTCTTCTCTTCTCATGAGGTGGCCAAAGTATTGAAGCCTCAGCTTCACGATCTGTCCTTCCAGTGAGCACTCAGGGCTGATTTCCTTAAGAATAGATAGGTTTGTTCTTCTTGCAGTCCATGGGACTCTCAAGAGTCTCCTCCAGCACCTTAATTCAAAAGCATCAGTTCTTCGGCGATCAGCCTTCTTTATGGTCCAGCTCTCACTTCCATACATCACTACTGGGAAAACCATAGCTTTAACGGATATGTTATAGTATAATAGAATTGGAAGGGGCCACAAGGATCATCTAGTCCAATTCAACCCCCTGTATTGCAGGAATCTTTCACTCAATGTGGGGCTCAAACCCATGACCCTGAGATTAAGGGGTCTCATTCTGTACCAATTGAGCTAACTGTGCTTTATCTCTTCTTCTTTGGAATGATTATGCTTTAATGGAATTTTAAGCTGATTGTTTGATGGAGGCTTGGTTAAAAATATACCAAAAAACCCCAGGAAAATTAAAATGTAGGATGAAACCACACCAATGAGAAAAACCCCTTTAAAATAACACAACCCTCTGTTAGTGGTGTTTTCTGTTGTTTGTATATGTTCAAAGCATGCTTTCTCACCAATTTTAGGGTGAGATTTTCTGTAACCTATCAGGCTCTAGCCCATTAGGGATCAACTGAATCTGTTAACATCGCAGCAACACATATACAATTAGATGCAGTTGCTAGTTGCAGCTACTGAGGAGGAGGAGGGAAGAAAGTCCTGCTATTGTTGTCTCTTTGAATGTGAAGATGAGGAAATACGTATTTGCTGCCCAAACAATTGAGGGCGACTCTCCATTCGACACTAGTAGTTTTATTGCCTGCTATCCCAGAAGAGCAAAACTTTCCCTTCAGTCCAGCACATCTGATGTATATGCAAAGCTCTGTATTAAACTGTTTTGCATACTAATAGGTTGTTAACTGTGTTAGTACAAAAACACACATTTTAAAATCTTGTAAAGCATTTTTTTAAATTGACCTTAGTCTTCATACCTGCCCTTGACACATCAGTAGCAGTGACTCCAAGGAAAAGGAGCGCGGTGGCAATATTATTAGCTCTACTTTAACCACAGTTTTAAGCCATTTGTTTTGACTGCCATCGACGGCTGAGATTCCTTCAATGTTTAGCAACAGCATTTCTTTACAACACATTGGAAAGCATGTGACTTAGCCATTTTGTTTGACCAAATCTGAAGCACATATTAAAGGATGCATGCCCCTCTTTGTAATATGACAAATGGTATTCGTTTCCTGACGTCTGCTTCCAAGAATACTCTGAACGCTGACATATCTAGAGGAGGGCAAATTACATACATGCATACATAATTTTATTTGTATGCTATCTTTCCACAGTTCAAACCATGCTCAAGAGGGCTTACAAGGAGTTTAGAGATTTTGTTAAAAATACATTTATAAGTTGTGTGTCTTTGTTTCTCAGTTTGATCCTTTTGCATGGTTTTGTATGTATTGCAGTATTTTATGCATTGTGACTTGCAGTTATTTTTGTGGATCATAGTTTAGTAAATGATAATAATAATAATAATAATAATAATAATAATAATTATTATTAATAATAATAATAATAATAATAATAATAATAATAATAATAATAATATATTTATACTACACCCATCTGGCTGGGGTTTCCCAGCCACTCTGGCCGACTTCTAACCAAATATTAAAAACACAATACCTCGGGTTACAGACACATCAGTTTGTGTTTTTCCAGGTTGTTGACCACCGAAACCCAGAAGTACCGGAACGGGATACTTCCGGGTTTTGGCGGTTGCGCAGAAGTGCTAAATCACACTTTGCGCATGCGCAGAAGCACTGAATTGCAACCCGCGTGTGCACAGATGCGCCGCTGCAGGTTGCGAACGCTGCAGGTTGCAAATGTGCATCCCGCACGGATCACATTCGTGACCCAAGCGCTCACAGTACAGCATTTTATTGTAAATGTGAGTGAATGACTGTTTAATTTTTATTTGCTGATGTTTTGAGAGTTAATTTTATTGTGTACTATTATCAGGGCTTTTCCCCCCTAAAAAAATGTTTAGGGGTTCTCTCATTTTGACTCAAGAAAACCACCATTTTATAGTTCAAATTGGGGAGGGGGATACAGTAAATGGACAAAAGTACGAAGATGCACAAAATGTTTAGGGGTAAGCGTACCCTTGTGTCCGTCCCCCCCAGAAAAAAGCACTGACTATTATATTCTAATGGATTATTGAATATTTATTTGATATAAGTCATTCCATGTTGAATTTATGTTTTCTTATGACTTTTTGCATTGGATCATATTATTATAAGATGATTCTCTATCACTGAGTTACAGCATTATTATTCTTAATGTTACTCACCTTCACCAGATGGTCCCAGAGTGGGAAATTGCAATATAAAATCCAGCATTAAAAACAGCTTAAAATATAATAGTTTTTGCAGGCTGGAAGCTGATAGCTGAAATCACTGGTTGAGAAATGAACTGTTTTCAGAATGTTTTAAAAATTATTATTATTACCGATGTGATTGCTGCCCTTGATTCCTTTGGGAGGAAATGCAGGTTATTAATTAATCAATGAATTAATGCCTCTGGCTTTCCTCAACAGAGGTGGGGTGGGGTGGCAGTCTGCGAAAAAAGCTTTGACTTTTGCATGGGTGTATGGTAGTGTATCGTATAACAGTAAGGCTGCATTGGGACAAAACTTCATTTAATTTCCCTGACAATTCCTTATCTGATAACTTCTGCATTTTATGTGATCCTTCACATGACATTCTGGAAATTGAGTAGAATCTAGTAGAAGTTTAGCGCTAATTTCCGTGCATTTTCTAGGGGGGAAAATCCATTCGCAACTGCATTAAACCAGAAAATTGTGGGACTCTTGTGTTGTAATTTAATGTCAGGGAATTTGGGGTAGCATCCTTGTATACGGTTATTTACCACTGTTTAAAATTTAGAGAGATGTGGCAGTATATCAGTCAAGAAGCCACAGGTTCCCTAAGGGAACAAGGTAGTGCAGTGTAAAAGAATGTTAGAAGTCAGGACAGACATGCTAGTATTATAAAATAATAAACCCAATGTCTAAGCATTTTTTGATTCTGCCCTCCCCCACCATTGCCTGTGACGCAATGCAGTTTTTTTTTTTTTTTTTGAAGAAGAGTTTGGATTTGATATCCCGCTTTATCACTACCCGAAGGAGTCTCAAAGCGGCTCACATTTTCCTTTCCCTTCCTCCCCCACAACAAACACTCTGTGAGGTGAGTGGGGCTGAGAGACTTCACAGAAGTGTGACTGGCCCAAGGTCACCCAGCAGCTGCATGTGGAGGAGCAGGGAATCGAACCCAGTTCCCCAGATTACAAGTCCACTGCTCCTAACCACTACACCACTCTGGCTCTCCGCAATGCAGTTCTTGAGCTGGAAAAACACCATTACCCTGTTAAAGTAAGAGTAGCAAAATTGCAGCTAATAAGCTAAAATCATATATATGGCTGACACCCTTCTTTGGAAATTAAACCTTTGTCCAGACTTTGACATTCAAAAACTTTGCTTGTAGAAACTTATAGCTATAGGTGAATTAAAACATAATATTTACAATCACATGCTTATGAAAGCATAAGACTACAGTCTCTTCTTCTAACTTCCAAAACAACTGTATTTTCCTCTCTTTTCAGTGCTTAGCACTCAATCTTCTGTATCTCAATTAGACCATGCCTTGCAGATCTTATAAGAAATTTCCACATTTACCCTCTCCTGCAGCATTGCTCTCTTTCTTTCAAGCAGAGAACAATCAGTCCAACACTCTATTCAACTTAGCAGTGTTCACAGTGGATTTTAAAAACACACTCATCCTGCTTCACATAAAATGGAGTCTCTCCTTCTCTAGATACCTCCCACGTGACCAATGTTAGCCAATCACATGAGAACTACTAGAGAATGCTCTGGAATTCAGTTACCAACCAATCAAATTTAAACACAAATTAATGCATACAAGCATTTTTTCATTCCAGTGAATTAAATTACTATACTGAACACAACCATGGTTTATTACCTCAGCCAATGGCAATTATAAACATCTCTTTACAGCAGGGGTAGTCAACATGGTGTGTTCCAGTTACTGCTGTACCACAACTCCAATAATCTCTGATAATTGGCTCTGTGTACTAGGGTTGATTAAAAGGGACGTGGGTGGCACTGTGGGTTAAATCACAGAGCCTAGGACTTGCCGATCAGAAGGTCGGCGGTTCGAATCCCCACAATGGGGTGAGCTCCTGCTACTCGGTCCCTGCTCCTGCCAACCTAGCAGTTCAAAAGCACATCAAAGTGCAAGTAGATTAACTAAACCTGCTCTGTAGTGTGCTTTTTTTTTAAAAAAAAAAAAAGACAAGCGCGATGTGTGGTTAGGGTATTAAGCATGCCAGTGCATGTAGATAAATAGGTACCGCTGTGGCGGGAAGGTAAATTGTGTTTCTGTGCGCTCTGCTTTCCGTTGTGGTGTCCCATTGCGCCAGTAGCGGTTTAGTCATGCTGGCCACATGACTCAGAGAGCTGTCTGTGGACAAACGCCGGCTCCCTCAGCCTGCAAGTGAAATGAGCGCTGCACCCCATAGTCACCTTGGACTGGACTTAACCATCCAGGGGTCCTTTACTTTTACCTTTACAACATTTGTTTAACTGGTTTTATTTGCCTTCGGAAAGGCGGTAAAACACAGAACTCAGCAAGAGCTGACATCCCTAGTCTTTTGGAGACACCTATAGTAGTACCCTTCAATAAACATTTGATTTCCTATTTTAAACGATTTAAAATGCAAATCTTGCAGCATGGTGAGGTTTACAATGTTCCAGCATGTGTACTGTTTTATTTGTTTATATTCTTTTTTTTTGGGGGGGATACAAAAAATAATAATGAGGAGGACTATGACTGGATCAAGGAATATTGTATTTTATTTTAGAGTGGGCTACAGATGTTCAAAACCTTTCCAAAGGTTGCTAATGAGTAATATGTTAATTATATTAACAGCTGCGATACTGAGTGACTGAAATGAAGAGTGGGTTCTTTGTTTTTCTCTCTTGGCATTTTGAAAGTTAACTTAATTCACTCAACTTTAATAAAATGCCATTTGCAAATAAACTACCTTTTTTTCGTTCAAGTATAATAAGAAGTAATTAGAGTGGTTCTGCAGAGAAGTTTGCTTTTCTAAATGCAAATAATGATTAAAATACATATGGATGATTAACTCCCTCCTCCTTTTTTTTTAAAGAAATGTTTACTAATTAAGAAGAAGCAAACCATATTGCTTGGGGACTGGTGCTGCACTCAGGTGTTAATGGCAAAGATAACTGCACCATTTAGAGATAACCTTGAAAGAACTTTAGGATTTTGTGATTTATTTATTTTTAAGAATTATTAGCATATATTAGCACTTATTTATTTATTTAGTTATTTAGTTATTTATTTGGTGCAGAGGACACAAAAGCAAATAATCTGTCATGATGCACAGCAGCAGATGTTTGAAAAGTCTGCTGCATCTTATGCAGCCTCTATGCTAGCCTAACCCCAATCTGATGCCCTCCCGATATTGCTTAACTACAACACCCATCATCCCTTACTATAGTCTGCACTGGCTTGGGGCTGATGGGAGTTGTATTCCGGATCATCTGGGGGGCAGATTGTTGAGAAAGGCTGCTCTGCAATCTTTACAAGTAAGATTTATGGGTAGAGTAGGACGTACCGTATTTTTTGCTCTATAAGACACACCAGACCATAAGACACACCTAGTTTTTGGAGGAGGAAAACAAGAAACAAAATATTCTGAATCTCAGAAGCCAGAACAGCAAGAGGGATCACTGTGCAGCGAAAGCAGCAATCCCTCTTGCTGTTCTGGCTTCTGGGATAGCTACGCAGCCTGCATTCGCTCCATAAGACGCACACACATTTCCCCTTAATTTTTAGAAGGAAAAAAGTGAGTCTTATAGAGCAAAAAAGCTGATGCTGCAGCTTCCCATGCCTCATTTCAGAGGCCCTCTTTCACCAAGCAATAGCCTGAAGGAGCGCTTGAAACTGCTGGTAGCCTTGCAGCCCGGCTGTGTGGATGTGCTGCATAAATAAGCTTAGACTTTCACATGAGGCTTATATATACAGCCATCACACTCTGTGCTCACAATTCTCTGCAGCCAAATGCAGACCATCCAAGTGTCCCTATTTTCCAAGGACAGTCCTGGATTTACCAAAGTTGTCCCAGTTACTGATTTGATCCTTGAAAATCCAGCTTTTGCTTTGGACACCCCTATTTTCATCAGAGAAATGTTGGAAGCCATGCCCTCCAACATTTCTCCTATGAAAATAGGGATGTCCCATTCCATAATAATAGTTTCACTAGCTACTCTGGGCGGCTTCCAACATATCTACAAACATAATAAAACATTAAAAAAAAAAAAACCACCTTCCCTATACAGGATTGCCTTCAGATGGCCCAGGGGTCGGATAATCCCATACCCTCCAACATTTCTCCAATGAAAACAGGGACATCCTACCATAAAGGTAAAGGTACCCCTGCCTGTACGGGCCAGTCGTGACCGACTCTAGGGTTGTGCGCCCATCTCACTTAAGAGGCCGGGGGCCAGCGCTGTCCGGAGACACTTCCGGGTCACGTGGCCAGCGTGACGAAGCTGCTCTGGCGAGCCAGCACCAGCGCAGCACACGGAAACGCCGTTTACCTTCCCGCTATAAAGCGGTACCTATTTATCTACTTGCACTTAGGGGTGCTTTTGAACTGCTAGGTGGGCAGGAGCTGGGACCGAAAGACGGGAGCTCACCCCACCGCGGGGATTCGAACCGCCCACCATGCGATTGGCAAGCCCTAGGCACTGAGTTTTACCCACAGCGCCACCCGCGTCCCGTTACATCCTACCATACCCTCCAACATTTCTCCAATGGATATAGGGACGTCCTAAGGAAAAGCAGGACATTCTGGGGTCAAATCCAAAACCTGGATGCCTTCTGTATATCCGGGACTGTCCCTGGGAAAAAGGGACACTTGGAGGGTCTGAGAGTGTATGACAGGGCATCCCTATTTTCACTGGAGAAATGTTGGAGGGTATGGAGCCATGTGACCTTCGAGCCAAGGAGATATACAACATTTAGAAGACATCTGAAGGCAAGCCCTATACAGTGGTACCTCGGGTTAAATACGCTTCAGGTTACATACGCTTCAGGTTACAGACTCCACTAACCCCAAAATAGTACCTCAGGTTAAGAACTTTGATTCGGGATGAGAACAGAAATCGTGATCCCGCGGTGCAGCAGCAGCAGGAGGTCACATTAGCTAAAGTGGTGCTTCAGGTTAAGAACAGTTTCAGGTTAAGAACGAACCTCCAGAATGAATTAAGTACTTAACCCGAGGTACCACTGTATAGGGAAGTTTGATGTTAAATGTTTTGTTGTGTTTTTATATATGTTGGAAGCTACCCAGAGTGGCTGGGGCAACTCAGTCAGATGGGCAGGTGGAGAAGAAGAAGAAGAAGAAGAAGAAGATATCCCTCTTTTCATTGGAGAAATGTTGGATGGCATGCAAATGTGTAGGACCACAAAGAAGTCTCAGTCCATAGATTCAGGATCTCCATGTTCCTATAGGCGGCTGCTGGTGTGAACTAGGTCAAATCAGTAATGTGTCAAGGTTGTGCTTCATTGCCAAGGTGTGAGGAAAATATAGCTCTGGTTTTGGCTACAGCAACCGCCATGCCATCAGCCCTCTCAGACCCCCTCTGTAATGACAATGCCACCAGGGCATGCGGGTGGGCTGGCCTCCTAATTTTCCATCCCCTTAGGTATTTGAATTCTGTTGTTGTTGTTGTTGTTGTTTAGTCGTTTAGTCGTGTCCGACTCTTCATGACCCCATGGACCAGAGCATGCCAGGCACTCCTGTCTTCCACTGCCTCCCGCACTTTGGTCAAACTCATGTTATTAGCTTCGAGAACACTATCCAACCACCTCGTCCTCTGTCGTCCCCTTCTCCTTGTGCCCTCAATCTTCCCCAACATCAGGGTCTTTCCCAAGGAGTCTTCTCTTCTCGTGAGGTGGCCAAAGTTACTGTTGCATTCTGTTACAATTTTTATATTTTCATGGTGTTTCCTTCTATCCTCTCTATGCCTTTGAACGCCTAATGCTGGATTGGTTATACAAGTGGGATATTAATATCCACCCACTTGCTTAGAGTAAGCATTTTGCTGCAGTTTGCGTCTTAAAAGTGTGAATGAAATAATTAAATGTTTTTATGGCCTGATATCAGCAATTTGCTTAGTCAGATCTCCATGAAGATGAAAGCTGTTTGGGAACCTAAACATAATTATTTTATAATACAAAACAGAATCTCTCCAATCTTAGTAAAACATAGCAATTTTGTGTACTCTCTGCTAAACTCTGATGTTCTGCTAATCACTTCATAAATATTTAGCTTTGGGAAATAGCCTTAAAAAACCCAACAACAACAAGGAGTTGGTACTTGCAACCAGGGTTTTTAATAGCTCATTAAAGAATGAAAAGAAATAAAATGGAAAGAGAATAGGAGAGTACAATGTTTTCCTTTATTAGGTTCCACTTGTAAACATTTACTTTTCCATACTGTGAAATGATCATTGCAGTTTGCATATGTTTTGGATCTACACTGACACTGGTTTCATAAAATGTATGGATGCAGGCAGGCATAGATATAAAACTCTTTGTTTTGTCAAAAAAAATAGTAAATATATGGAAACAAATAGTTCCAAGCAGATTCAATATAAATAAAATATATCAAAAACATTTTTAAAGCATACAAAGCAATAAATGGGCACGTGGAGTAACAGCTTAACATGGGGAAAGAATTAATAAAAAGCAAACAGAATAAATTTTCACTGACTCAAAATATTACTTGTATCTGTTTCAGGAAATGAAATGATAGCCAATGTTCAAATTGCTATTAACTGGAGGTGTAAGATTGCTCATTAACATGATGTGCTTGTTGAAACCAGTTGATGGAGATCCCATTTTGATACACTTTGAAATTCAGCAGCAGTGAGAAATAACTCCTGACAGTGGAGTGGTTTAATACATGGCATAATAATAATAATAATAATAATAATAATAATAATAATGGACCCAGTGGAATAATATAATTAGTGATATCTTGAATATATAGCATATCCAGAACCCCTGGATCTGTGGAAAAGAGCACCAGAGATGGGGAAAGGACCATTTATGCCCATGCTTATTTCCAGTATACCTGAAGGAGTGTCTCCACCCCCATAGTTCAGCCTGGACACTGAGGTTGAGTGCTGAGGGCCTTCTAGTGGTTCCCTCACTGCAAGAAGTGAAGCTACAGGGAACCAGGCAGAGGGCCTTCTCGGTAGTGGCGCCTGCCATGTGGAACACCCTCCCATCAGATGCCAAGGAAATAAACAACTCTCTGACTTTTAGAAGACATCTGTAGGCAGCCCTGTTTAGGGAAGTTTTTAAGGTTTGATTCTATTTTTAAATACTCTGTTGGGAGCTGCCCAGAGTGGCTGAGGAAACCCAGCCAGATGGGTGGGGCATAAATAATAAATTATTATTATTATATTATTATTCCTCCCAGTAAAGATTGAAGTAGAATTCAGTAATATGTCTCAGCATGGTAGGAGTGGTATATGCACTAGCATACAATTGAAAGACCTCATTTTTATATAACAAGATCCTAAACTGCTACACGAGCAATATAGATTGCTGCCATCATCTGCTTTTGCTCTTTTTTATTTCATATGTGATTGTCTTTCTAGTATTTATGCAGCTAAGGCTTAATCATTCTTGGAAGCAAGTCGTGTAGTGGGCTTACTCCCAGGTAAGGATGTGAGATAAGTTAGTGGGACAAGTAAGGCAAACAGATGAAAAATATTTTTGGTAGTGATGTTATTGTTAGTGCTCCGAGAGAGTTACTTTGATTCACCATTCCAAAACTCTCTTTTTAAAAATATTGA
The DNA here is from genome assembly GCF_027172205.1 of Podarcis raffonei. Lineage (NCBI taxonomy): Eukaryota > Metazoa > Chordata > Lepidosauria > Squamata > Lacertidae > Podarcis > Podarcis raffonei. The sequence continues at coordinate 89,653,443 of NC_070605.1, read as the reverse complement.
ACATAATGTATTTGTCTTTTAAAGGATACTATAAATTGTAATCAACAATCCCAAGTAATTGCATTTTGATGGAAGGTGTTGGTCAAAAGTAACAGTTTTTTGAATTGTTGACAACAGAATGAGAACATGTCAAGCAAAGCTAGTTCTGATTTCTGGAACAAACTTTAAACTCGAAATAGCAACACACTTGGGTTTTCACTGCTTGCAAAGAAGTTTCAGTTGATGAAAAGTGTGTGTGTCATTAGCAACGGTGTTAATCCTATGATGCAAGTGATCCACACCTGACCTGTACAAAATGGAAAGGGCAATCTGTTATTTCTCTGTCTTGGTAATTTTTTGCTGGAGAGTTTCTGCAAATGGCAGAGCAAAGAGAAAGAGGCAGCTTGGTTTCCCTTTGAATTGGAAAATCCTCAGATCTAAAATTATTTACCTTGATATGTGCTTTAGAATTTTTATAAATGGCTTTGATTGCCCTAAAGGAACATGGTCTCAGTTGCATAACTTTCAACATTTCAAGAAGAAAAGTTCCCTCTAGGCAGTTGAATGTCTTCTTAGCATCTAAGGAAAGAATTGCCAGAGGGGTGTGTGTCTCTGTGTGTGTATGTGTGCGCACACATCATTTACATTAACGAACTAATCTGAGAACTCTTTTCACGTTGTCAGCTATTTGGCTGGACGGCTGATCTTCTTTTGCATAAAGTCCAAAAAAATCTATCGAGTGTTTGAGGGATGTTAAAAAATGTTGCCATTCTCATTAAGGAAGGAAATGGGATGAGAGGATCTTTAAAGTAATGTCCTTCCATGTTTGATATTAGATTGTTTCTAGCTTCCTTCCACGGATCAGGTGTGGTATTGTACCGCTGAACTAATTCTCCAACCAGTGAATCAAAATGCTGGCATCAAAGCCAACCTCTGATAGGGGAGTATTTTTCACAGACATAGGCAAATCATTCTGTTGTTTCTGATCTGTGTCAGTTTCACATAGATCTCTTGGGTTCTCTTTCCACGTTGATCTGCCATTTCTTTTAAATCCACACAAAAGTTCACATTTCAATTTATGTTTCTAAATGGAATTCCTTTCCAAATGCTCACTCTCTGAATATATATATATGTCTCAAAATACACAAAATATATTTTGATCACTTTAGGGAGTAATTCTATAGCAAGATCCATTGGAACAAGCTGGTTAGGATCCAGTAGCTCTCCAGCTGAGCCAGGAGATTCCCATTACAGTCAAGCTATGATAGCTTAACTTCATCTTTGGTTCATCCAGATATATGCCAGCATTTCTCCACATCTTAGCTTAGCCAGAACCCAACTCAGTGGATCTGAAACTGGCCTAAATCCTGAAAAGGGAGTATTCCGAGGACATAGTGCGGACAGGACCAGAGAGGGGGAACCTAGGCTGGATCCTAAGCCTGTTCCACTTGGTCATGTGGTCTGGCAACCTGGCAATAAAACACTATTTTAAATGCTTGTTTCCCTCCCTCAGAGCAGTAGCAGCCCCACTGCTGAATGGGGTTTGGATCTGGTGTAACCTTATGCTGGCTGAATTTACACCAAGTTCTTGTACATGGAATTGTTCCCTTAAGTTGCTGAGAATTGTCTGCAACACTCCACCTGGAAAGCATGAAAGCTGGTAAATGCTTGACTTGCGTCAGGTAGGGTAGTGGTGGGTAAGCTGGACATGTCACTTTCAGAGCTGCGCTACCCATTACACGGGGTGAGCACCCTGCCCATCCACTGCCACAGAAGCAACCCAGGTAAGAATTGCTCCCTCTGCACACTAATGCACTACACACAAGTAACACATGCACACTTTTTTTCATTGAAAAGTACTTTGCAATATAGCCTGGGTGCATTTCAAGACTAGTTGACCAAAATTCTCAACGCTCAGCAACAATGTTTTGATCTATGACTTTAGGCCTCACAAGTTTGCAGCCTACACGCCAACAGAGGACCATTTTTTAAATCCCTCTTTCATAACATGCACATTTTAAGTAAGTTAAAGCTTGTTGAACTGTCTGGGTTCCCCACTGTTCTAGTTAATGTTTAGCTTCAAGTAATTTCCCATATACATCTTCAGCATTAGTACATTTATATTAGGTTTGAAATGTAAAATTTTCCCGAGAATAGTTTTCCTCTCCCTCATTTTATTGCAGCTGCTTCTCTTATTAAACTATCTCTGCTAAAAGCCTTAAGCAGACCCCAGACCATTTGAATTGTTACTGCAGGGGTAATATTTTTAAATGTCTTGAATTTTAAACATCTTGAATTCTTCTTTAAGTGTCTCAACAGCACTTAGTCATTGCTTTCATAGACCAGTCTTGATCATCAATATCACAATGCACCTATGTGGAATTTGACTCTACTATTTTCATACTCCAGTCTCAAAACACAAAGACAGCGGTTCTCACTTGAAAGCAAGGAAGAAATCTTTATTCAGACTAAGAATATATATAATATCCTTTTTATTAATTTTTCATTTCACATAAACAAACAAAATACAATAATACTCCATAATCATATAAACACTTTCTTTCTTGACGCTCTACCGAGCGCTGACTTCCCTCCCTCCCTTCAGCAGGTTTTCTTACTTCAATTCCCTTTCCACAGTTCCTTAGTAATATCCAGTCCACGTCATAAGATTTATTTCAGTCCTGCTAACGTCTTCAAATTTCTACAGTTATTACTTATATAGTCCACAAATTTACTCCAATCTCTTTGGACCCTTGTTTCCTCCTGGTTGCGGATCCTATAGGTCAGTTTTGCTAATTCCACATAATCTACCATTTTCGTCTGCCACTCCTCCACTGTTGGTAATTCCTGTACTTTCCATTTTGGGGCTAACAAGTTCTAGCAGCAGTCATGGCGTACATAAATAAATAGTCTTTGGTCTGTTTTTTTTCTATTTCCTCTCTCATCAAGCCCAGCAAAATAGCTTCTGGCTTTTTTGGAAAGGTATATTTGAACATCTTTTTCAGTTCATTCAGACTAAGAATTATATAGGCTCAGCGGCAAGTATAGGATCCAACTGTTGTCATACAACCCCTGCTAAGCTTTTAAAGATTAGTTGGGGTGAATGCACTCGTGGAGCTCTGTCACCTATTCTGTCTTGATCAGATCACATCTGGAGTACTGTGTCCAATTCTGAGCACCACAGTTTAAGAAAGATATTGAGAAGCTGGAATGTGTGCAGAGGAGGGCAACCAAGATAATAAAGGGTCTGGAAACCAAGTCTTATAAGGAACATTGTAGGGAGTTGGATATGTTTAGCCTGTAGAAGAGAAGGCTGATTGGTGACATGATAGCCCTCTTGAAATATCTGAAGGACTGTCACATAGAAGATGGAGCAAGCTTGTTTTCTGCTGCTTCAGAGGACAGCACCCGAACCAATGGGATCAAATTACCAGAAAGGAGAAAAGAGCTGTTTGACACTGGAATGGACTACCTCAGAATGAGGTGGACTCTCCTTCATTGAAAGAGGCTGTATGGCCATCTGTCAGAGGTTCCTTAGCTGTGAAACATACATTGCAGGGGTTCAAACTAAAGGGCTCTTAAGATTCCCTCCAACTCAACAATTCTTTGATTCTATGATGGTTGCATGTGTAAATGCACACTCCATCTGGGTTGGTGCATC